>NW_027211991.1:0-300000 GCF_036971445.1 Narcine bancroftii | reverse complement strand
GAGGCGCGGAAATAGACGCAGGGAAAGAGAGGCGGGGTATCAGATGTGGGGAATTCAAGGCGGGGAAAGAGATGTGGGGAAAGAGAGGCAGGGAAAGAGGCAAGGAAATAGAGGCGGGGAATCAGAGGTGGGGATTCAGAGGCAGGGAATCAGAGGGGGGGAATCAGAGGGGGGGAATCAGAGGCAGGGAATCTGAGGCAGGGAATCTGAGGCGGGGAATCTGAGGTGGGGAATCTGAGTCGGGGAATCAGAGGCGTGGAATCAGAGGGGGGAATAGAGATGTGGGAAAAGAGAGGCGGCGAAAGGGAGGCGGGGAAAGAGTCAGAGACTCTGAAGCAGGGAATCGGAGTCGGGGAATCAGAGGTGGGGAATCAGAGGCGGGGAATCAGAGGCGGGGAATCAGAGGCGGGGAATCAGAGGCGGGGAATCAGAGGCGGGGAATCAGAGGCGGGGAATCAGAGGCAGAGAATCAGAGGCGGGGAATCAGAGGCGGGGAATCAGTGGGCGGAAATGAGATGTGGGAAAAGAGAGGCAGAGAAAGAGGCACGAAAATAGTGGCAGGGAAAGAGAGGCGGGGAATCAGAGGCGGGGAATCAGAGGCGGGGAAATCAGAGGCGGGGAATCAGAGGCGGGGAATCAGAGGCTGAAATTAAAAGGGGGTGAATCAGAGGGGGGAAAAGAGATGTGGGGAAAGAGAGGCAGAGAAAGAGGCGTGGAAATAGACGCAGGGAAAGAGAGGCGGGGTATCAGATGTGGGGGATCCGAGGCGGGGAATCAGAGGTGGGGAAAGAGATGTGGAGAAAGAGAGGCAGGGAAAGAGGCAAGGTAAGAGAGGCGGGGAAAGAGGCACGGAAAGAGAGGTGGGAAATGAGAGGCGGGGAATCAGAGTCGTATTATCTGAGGTGGGGAATCTGAGGCCGGGAATCAGAGGCGGGGAAAGAGATGTGGGAAAAGAGAGGCAGAGAATGAGGCACGAAAATAGTGGCAGGGAAAGAGAGGCAGGGAATCAGAGGCGGGGAATCAGAGGCGGGGAATCAGAGGCGGGGAATCAGAGGCGGGGAATCAGAGGCGGGGAATCAGAGGCGGGGAAGCAGAGGCGGGGAATCAGAGGCGGGGAATCAGAGGGGGGAATAGAGATGTGGGAAAAGAGAGGCGGCGAAAGGGAGGCGGGGAAAGAGTCAGAGACTCTGAAGCAGGGAATCGGAGTCGGAGAAATGGAGGCGGGGAATCAGAGGCGGGGAATCAGAGGCAGGGAATCAGAGGCAGGGAATCAGAGGCGGAGAATCAGAGGCGGGGAATCAGAGGCGGGGAATCAGAGGCGGGGAATCAGAGGCGGGGAATCAGTGGGCGGAAATGAGATGTGGGAAAAGAGAGGCAGAGAAAGAGGCACGAAAATAGTGGCAGGGAAAGAGAGGCGGGGAATCAGAGGCGGGGAACCAGAGGCGGGGAATCAGAGGCTGAAATTAAAAGAGTGTGAATCAGAGGGGGGAAAAGAGATGTGGGGAAAGAAGGGCAGGGAAAGAGCCAGGGAAAGAGCCAGGGACTCTGAAGCAGGGAATCGGAGGCAGGGAATCGGTGGCAGGGAAACAGAGGAAGGGAATCAGAGTCGGAGAAATGGAGGCGGGGAATCAGAAACGGGGAATCAGAAGCGGGGAATCAGAGGACGGAAAAGAGATGTGGGGAAAGAGAGGCAGAGAAAGAGAGGCGGGGTATCAGATGTGGGGATTCAGAGGCAGGGAATCAGAGGGGGGGAATCAGAGGCAGGGAATCCGAGGCAAGGAATCAGAGGCGGGGAATCAGAGGCGGGTAATCAGAGGCGTGGAATCAGAGGCGGGGTATCTAAGGTGGGGAATCGGAGTCGGGGAATCAGAGTCGTGGAATCAGAGGCGGGGAATCAGAGGAGGAGAATCAGAGGAGGAGAATCAGAGGCGGGGAATCAGAGGCGGGGAATCAGAGGAGGGGAATCAGAGGCGGGGAATCAGAGGCGGGGAATCAGAAGCGGGGAATCAGAGGCGGGGAATCAGAGGCGGGGTATCAGAGGCGGGGTATCAGAGGCGGGGTATCAGAGGCAGAGGAACGGAGGCGTGGAATCAGAGGTGGGGAATCAGAGGGCAGAAAAGAGATGTGGGGAAAGAGAGGCAGAGAAAGAGGCGTGGAAATAGACGCAGGGAAAGAGAGGCGGGGTATCAGATGCGGGGAATTCAAGGCGGGGAATCAGAGGTGGGGAAAGAGATGCGGGGAAAGAGAGGCCGGGAAAGAGGCACGGAAAGAGAGGCGGGAAATCAGAGGTGGGGAATCAGAGGCGGGGAATCAGAGGCGGGGAATCAGAGGCTTGGACTCAGAGGAGGTGTATCAGAGGCGGAGAAAAGGCGGCGTGGAATCAGAGGTGGGGAATCAGAGGGCGGAAATGAGATGTGGGAAAAGAGAGGCAGAGAAGGAGGCACGAAAATAGTGGCAGGGAAAGAGAGGCAGGGAATCAGAGGCGGGGAATCAGAGGCAGGGAATCAGAGGCAGGGAATCAGAGGCAGGGAATCAGAGGCGGGGAATCAGAGGGCGGAAAAGAGATGTGGGGAAAGAGAGGCAGAGAAAGAGGCAAGGAAAGAGAGGCGGGGAAAGAGGCACGGAAAGAGAGGTGGGAAATGAGACGCGGGGAATCAGAGGTGGAGAATCTGAGGCGGGGAATCAGAGGCGTGGAATCCGAGGTGGGGAATCAGAGGCAGGAAAAGAGATGTGGGGAAAGAGAGGCAGGGAAAGAGGCGCGGAAATAGACGCAGGGAAAGAGAGGCGGAGTATCAGATGTGGGGAATTCAAGGCGGGGAATCAGAGGCGGGGAAAGAGATGTGGGGAAAGAGAGGCAGGGAAAGACGCAAGGAAATAGAGGTGGGGAATCAGAGGCAGGGAATCAGAGGCGGAGAATCAGAGGCAGGGAATCTGAGGCGGGGAATCTGAGGTGGGGAATCTGAGGCGGGGAATCAGAGGCGGGAAATCAGAGGCGGGGAATCAGAGGCGGGGAATCAGAGGCGGGGAACCACAGGCGGGGAATCAGAGGTTGAAATTAAAAGGGGGTGAATCAGAGGGGGGAAAAGAGATGTGGGGAAAGAAGGGCAGGGAAAGAGCCAGGGAAAGAGCCAGGGACTCTGAAGCAGGGAATCGGAGGCAGGGAATCGGAGGCAGGAAAACAGAGGAAGGGAATCAGAGTCGGAGAAATGGAGGCGGGGAATCAGAAGCGGGGAATCAGAAGCGGGGAATCAGAGAACGGAAAAGAGATGTGGCGAAAGAGAGGCAGAGAAACAGAGGCGGGTTATCAGATGTGTGCAATCCGAGGCAAGGAATCAGAAGCGTGGAATCAGAGGCGTGGAATCTAAGGTGGGGAATCAGAGGCGGGGAATCAGAGGCGGGGAATCAGAGGCGGGGAATCAGAGGCGGGGAATCAGAGGCGGGGAATCAGAGGCGGGGAATCAGAGGCGGGGAATCAGAGGCGGGGAATCAGAGGCAGGGAATCAGAGGCGGGGAATCAGAGTCGGGTTATCAGAGGCGGGGAATCAGAGGCAGAGGAACGGAGGCGTGGAATCAGAGGTGGGGAATCAGAGGGCAGAAAAGAGATGTGGGGAAAGAGAGGCAGAGAAAGAGGCGTGGAAATAGACGCAGTGAAAGAGAGGAGGGGTATCAGATGCGGGGAATCCGAGGCGGGGAATCAGAGGCAGGAAAAGAGATGTGGGGAAAGAGAGTCCGGCAAAGAGGCACGGAAAGAGAGGCGGGAAATCAGAGGTGGGGAATCAGAGGCGGGGAATCAGAGGCGGGGAATCAGAGGCGGGGAATCAGAGGCTAGGACTCAGAGGAGGTGTATCAGAGGCGGAGAAAAGGCGGCGTGGAATCAGAGGTGGGGAATCAGAGGGCGGAAATGAGATGTGGGAAAAGAGAGGCAGAGAAGGAGGCACGAAAATAGTGGCAGGGAAAGAGAGGCAGGGAATCAGAGGCGGTGAATCAGAGGCGGGGAATTAGAGGCGGGGAATCAGAGGCGGGGAATCAGAGGGCGGAAAAGAGATGTGGGAAAAGAGAGGCAGAGAAGGAGGCACGAAAATAGTGGCAGGGAAAGAGAGGCAGGGAATCAGAGGCGGGGAATCAGAGGCGGGGAATCAGAGGCGGGGAATCAGAGGCGGGGAATCAGAGGCGGGGAATCAGAGGCGGGGAATCAGAGGCGGGGAAGCAGAGGCGGGGAAGCAGAGGCGGGGAAGCAGAGGCGGGGAAGCAGAGGCGGGGAAGCAGAGGCGGGGTATCAGAGGCAGGGAATCAGAGGCGGGGAATTTGAGGTGGGGATTCTGAGGTGGGAAATCAGAGGCTGAGATTGAAAGGGGGAGAATCAGAAGGGGGAAAAGAAATGTGGGGAAAGAGAGGCATGGAAAGAGCCAGGGACTCTGAAGCAGGGAATCGGAGGCAGGGAAACAGAGTCGGAGAAACGGAGGCGGGGAAGCAGAAGCGGGGAATCAGAGGGTGGAAAAGAGATGTGGGGAAAGAGAGGCAGGGAAAGAGGCGCGGAAATAGACGCAGGGAAAGAGAGGCGGAGTATCAGATGTGGGGAATTCAAGGCGGGGAATCAGAGGCGGGGAAAGAGATGTGGGGAAAGAGAGGCAGGGAAAGACGCAAGGAAATAGAGGTGGGGAATCAGAGGCAGGGAATCAGAGGCGGAGAATCAGAGGCAGGGAATCTGAGGCGGGGAATCTGAGGTGGGGAATCTGAGGCGGGGAATCAGAGGGGGGAATAGAGATGTGGGAAAAGAGAGGCGGCGAAAGGGAGGCGGGGAAAGTGTCAGAGACTCTGAAGCAGGGAATCGGAGTCGGGGAATCAGAGTTGGGGAATCAGAGTCGGGGAATCAGAGTCGGGGAATCAGAAGCGGGGAATCAGAGGGCGGAAAAGAGATGTGGGGAAAGAGAGGCAAGGAAAGAGGCGCGGAAATAGACGCAGGGAAAGAGAGGCGGGGTATCAGATGTGGGGAATCAGAGGCGGGGAAAGAGATGTGGGGAAAGAGAGGCAGGGAATCTGAGGCGGGGAATCAGAGGCGTGGAATCAGAGGGGGGAATAGAGATGTGGAAAAAGAGAGGTGGCGAAAGGGAGGCGGGGAAAGAGTCAGAGACTCTGAAGCAGGGAATCGGAGTCGGGGAATCAGAGTCGGGGAATCAGAGTCGGGGAATCAGAGTCGGGGAATCAGAGTCGGGGAATCAGAGTCGGGGAATCAGAGGCGGGGAATCAGAGGCGGGGAATCAGAGGCGGGGAATCAGAGGCGGGGAATCAGAGGCGGGGAATCAGAGGCGGGGAATCAGAGGCGGGGAATCAGAGGTGGGGAATCAGAGGAGGGGAATCAGAGGCGGGGAATCAGAGGCAGAGAATCAGAGGCGGAGAATCAGAGGCGGGGAATCAGAGGCGGGGAATCAGAGGCGGGGAATCAGAGGCGGGGAATCAGAGGCGGGGAATCAGTGAGCGGAAATGAGATGTGGGAAAAGAGAGGCAGAGAAAGAGGCACGAAAATAGTGGCAGGGAAAGACAGGCGGGGAATCAGAGGCGGGGTATCAGAGGCGGGGAACCAGAGGCGGGGAATCAGAGGCTGAAATTAAATGAGGGTGAATCAGAGGGGGGAAAAGAGATGTGGGGAAAGAAGGGCAGGGAAAGAGTCAGGGACTCTGAAGCAGGGAATCGGAGGCAGGGAAACAGAGGAAGGGAATCAGAGTCGGAAAAATGGAGGCGTGGAATCAGAAGCGGGGAATCAGAAGAGGGGAATCAGAGGACGGAAAAGACATGTGGGGAAAGAGAGGCGTGAAATCAGAGGCGAGGGATCAGAGGCGGGGAATCAGAGTCGTGGTTTCAGAGGCATGGAATCAGAGGCGGGGAATCAGAGACGGGGAATCAGAGGCGGGGAATCAGAGGCGGGGAATCAGAGGGCGGAAAAGAGATGTAGGGAAAGAGAGGCAGAGAAAGAGGCGTGGAAATAGACGCAGTGAAAGAGAGGAGGGGTATCAGATGCGGGGAATCCGAGGCGGGGAATCAGAGGCTTGGACTCAGAGGAGGTGTATCAGAGGCGGAGAAAAGGCGGCGTGGAATCAGAGGTGGGGAATCAAGAGGGCAGAAATGAGGTGTGGGAAAAGAGAGGCAGAGAAGGAGGCACGAAAATAGTGGCAGGGAAAGAGAGGCAGGGAATCAGAGGCGGGGAATCAGAGGCGGGGAATCAGAGGTGGGGAATCAGAGGCGGGGAACCAGAGGCGGGGAACCAGAGGCGGGGAACCAGAGGCGGGGAACCAGAGGCGGGGAATCAGAGGCGGGGAATTAGAGGTGGGGAATCTGAGGTGGTGAATCAAAGGCTGAGTTTCAAAGGGGGTGAATCAGAGGGGGGAAATGGGATGTGGGAAAAGAGAAGCCGGGAAAGAGCCAGAGACTCTGAAGCAGGGAATCGGAGGCAGGGAAACAGAGTCGGAGAAACGGAGGTGGGGAATCAGAAGCGGGGAATCAGAGGGCGGAAAAGAGATGTGGGGAAAGAGAGGCAGAGAAAGAGGCGTGGAAATAGACGCAGGGAAAGAGAGGCGGGGTATCAGATGTGGGGGATCCGAGGCGGGGAATCAGAGGTGAAGAAAGAGATTTGGAGAAAGAGGCAGGGAAAGAGGCAAGGAAAGAGAGGCGGGGAAAGAGGCACGGAAAGAGAGGTGGGAAATCAGAGGCGGGGAATCAGAGTCGTGGTATCAGAAGCGGGGAATTTGAGGTGGAGAATCTGAGGCGGGGAATCAGAGGCGTGGAATCCGAGGCGGGGAATCTAAGGTGGGGAATCGGAGTCGGGGAATCAGAGTCGTGGAATCAGAGGCGGGGAATCAGAGGAGGAGAATCAGAGGAGGAGAATCAGAGGCAGGGAATCAGAGTCGTGGAATCAGAGGAGGGGAATCAGAGGCGGGGAATCAGAGGCGGGGAATAAGAGGCGGGGAATCAGAGGCGGGGTATCAGAGGCGGGGTATCAGAGGCTGGGTATCAGAGGCGGGGTATCAGAGGCAGAGGAACGGAGGCGTGGAAATAGACGCAGTGAAAGAGAGGAGGGGTATCAGATGCGGGGAATCCGAGGCGGGGAATCAGAGGCAGGAAAAGAGATGTGGGGAAAGAGAGGCCGGGAAGGAGGCACGGAAAGAGAGGCGGGAAATCAGAGGTGGGGAATCAGAGGCGGGGAATCAGAGGCGGGGAATCAGAGGCTTGGACTCAGAGGAGGTGTATCAGAGGCGGGGAAAAGGCGGCGTAGAATCAGAGGTGGGGAATCAGAGGGCGGAAATGAGATGTGGGAAAAGAGAGGCAGAGAAGGAGGCACGAAAATAGTGGCAGGGAAAGAGAGGCAGGGAATCAGAGGCGGGGAATCAGAGGCGGGGAATCAGAGGCGTGGAATCAGAGGGCGGAAAAGAGATGTGGGGAAAGAGAGGCAGAGAAAGAGGCGTGGAAATAGACGCAGGGAAAGAGAGGCGGGGTATCAGATGTGGGGGATCCGAGGCGGGGAATCAGAGGTGGGGAAAGAGATGTGGAGAAAGAGAGGCAGGGAAAGAGGCAAGGAAAGAGAGGCGGGGAAAGAGGCACGGAAAGAGAGGTGGGAAATGAGAGGCGGGGAATCAGAGGCGGGGAATCAGAGGCGGGGAAGCAGAGGCGGGGAAGCAGAGGCGGGGAAGCAGAGGCGGGGAATCAGAGGCGGGGAATCAGAGGGGGGAATAGAGATGTGGGAAAAGAGAGGCAGGGAAAGAGGCACAAAAATAGTGGCAGGGAAAGAGAGGTGGGGAATCAGGGGCGGGGAATGAGAGGCGGGGAATCAGATGCGTGGAATCAGAGGCGGGGAATCAGAGGCGGGGAATCAGAGTCATGGTATCAGAGGCGGGGAATCTGAGGCGGGGAATCAGAGGCGGGGAAAGAGATGTGGGAAAAGAGAGGCAGGGAAAGAGGCGCGGAAATAGACGCAGGGAAAGAGAGGCGGGGTATCAGATGTGGGGAATCAGAGGCGGGGAAAGAGATGTGGGGAAAGAGAGGCAGGGAATCTGAGGCGGAGAATCAGAGGCGTGGAATCAGAGGGGGGAATAGAGATGTGGGAAAAGAGAGGCGGCGAAAGGGAGGCGGGGAAAGAGTCAGAGACTCTGAAGCAGGGAATCGGAGTCGGGGAATCAGAGGCGGGGAATCAGAGGCGGGGAATCAGAGGCGGGGAATCTGAGGTGGGGAATCAGAGGCGGGGAACCAGAGGCGGGGAACCAGAGGCGGGGAATCAGAGGCTGAAATTAAAAGAGGGTGAATAAGAGGGGGGAAAAGAGATGTGGGGAAAGAAGGGCAGGGAAAGAGCCAGGGAAAGAGCCAGGGACTCTGAAGCAGGGAATCGGAGGCAGGGAATCAGAGGCAGGGAAACAGAGGAAGGGAATCAAAGTCGGAGAAATGGAGGCGGGGAATCAGAAGCGGAGAATCAGAGTCGTATTATATGAGGTGGGGAATCTGAGGTGGGGAATCAGAGGCGGGGAAAGAGATGTGGGAAAAGAGAGGCAGAGAAGGAGGCACGAAAATAGTGGCAGGGAAAGAGAGGCGGGGAATCAGAGGCGGGGAATCAGAGGCGGGGAATCAGAGGCGGGGAATCAGAGGCGGGGAATCAGAGGCGGGGAAGCAGAGGCGGGGAATCTGAGGCGGGGAATCAGAGGCGTGGAATCTGAGGCGGGGAATCAGAGGTTGGAAAAGAGATGTGGGGAAAGAGAGGCAGGGAAAGAGGCAAGGAAATAGAGGCAGGGAATCAGAGGCGGGGAATCAGAGGCAGGGAATCTGAGGCGGGGAATCTGAGGTGGGGAATCTGAGGTGGGGAATCTGAGGCGGGGAATCAGAGGCGTGGAATCAGAGGCGGGGAGTCAGAGTCGGGGAATCAGAGGCAGGGAATCAGAGGCGGGGAATCAGTGGGCGGAAATGAGATGTGGGAAAAGAGAGGCAGAGAAAGAGGCAGGAAAATAGTGGCAAGGAAAGAGAGGTGGGGAATCAGAGGCGGGGAATCAGAGGCGGGGAACCAGAGGCGGGGAATCAGAGGCTGAAATTAAAAGGGGGTGAATCAGAGGGGGGAAAAGAGATGTGGGGAAAGAAGGGCAGGGAAAGAGCCAGGGAAAGAGCCAGGGACTCTGAAGCAGGGAATCGGAGGCAGGGAAACAGAGGAAGGGAATCAGAGTCGGAGAAATGGAGGCGGGGAATCAGAAGCGGGCAATCAGAGGCGGGGAATCAGAGGACGGAAAAGAGATGTGGGGAAAGAGAGGCAGGGAAAGAGGCGCGGAAATAGACGCAGGGAAAGAGAGGCGGGGTATCAGATGTGGGGAATTCAAGGCGGGGAATCAGAGGCGGGGAAAGAGATGTGGGGAAAGAGAGGCAGGGAAAGAGGCAAGGAAATAGAGGCGGGGAATCAGAGGTGTGGACTCAAAGTCGGGGAATCAGAGGCGGGGAATCAGAGGCGGGGAATCAGAGGCGGGGAATCAGAGGCGGGGAATCAGAGACGTGGAATCAAAGGCGGGGAATCTGAGGTGGGGAAGCTGAGGCGAGGAATCAGAGACGTGGAATCAGGGGTGTGGAATCAGAGGCAAGGATTCAGTGGGGGGAATAGAGATGTGGGAAAAGAAAGGCGGGGAAAGAGCCAGGGACTCTGAAGCAGGGAATCGGAGTCGGGGAATCAGAGGTGGGGAATCAGAGTGCGGAAAAGAGATGTGGGGAATGAGAGGCAGAGAAAGAGGCGTGGAAATAAACGCAAGGAAAGAGAGGCGGGTAATCAGAGGTGGGGAATCAGAGGCGGGGAACCAGAGGCGGGGAATCAGAGGCATGGAATGAGAGGCGTGGAATCAGAGGCGTTGATTCAGAAGGGGGAAAAGAGAGGCGGGGAAAGAGCCAGGAACTCTGAAGCAGGGAATCGGAGTCGGGGAATCAGAGGCGGGAAAGAGAGGCAGGGAATCAGAGGCGGGAAAGAGAGGCAGAGAATCAGAGGCGGGGACTCAGAGGTGGGGTAAGGGAGGCAGGGAATCAGAGTCAGGGAATCGGAGGAGGAGTATCAAAGGCGGGGAATCAGAGGTGGGGAAGAGGGGGGAAACGGAGGTGGATAAACAGAGGCGGGGAAACGGCGGCGGCGAAACAGGCAGGGAAACAGCGGCGTTGGAACAGATGGTTGGAAGTAGAATGGACGAAAGAGAGGTGGAGAAATCGAGGAAGGGAAACAGAGGAGTAGGAGAGACGGGGAAAAAGAGGTGGGGAAAGAGTGCGGTGGAAAAAGAGAAGTGATAAGAGATGGGTAGAATCTAAAGTGGAGAAACAGAGGTGTGGAATTAGTCTGGTTGAAAAAGAGAAGCGGAAAGCGGGGTAGAAACAGAGTTGGGGAAATGGAGGGGTGGAAACAGAGGTGTTAAAAATGAGGTAGGGGAAGAGAAGGCTGGGTACAGGGTCAATAGGCAATTACTTGAAGGTGTGGATAAGCAGAGGGACTTTGGGGTTCAAATCCAAACATCCCTCAACGTTGTTGCCACACAGGTTAGTTATAGGATAGTCATGAAGGCCAATGGGATGCTGAGCTTCATTAACTTTTCTACGTGGTCGTGCGTCAAAATGAGGCCATTTTGGTAAGAAAGCGCAGGAAATTACTACGATCACAGGAATGGCCTCCACGTGCATCCTCGAGCAATATCTACATGGTAATTTTATGGAAACAAATGACAACGTGACCAAATATCCAATCACATTTATAAAAATAGCACTGGCCTTAGCGAAAAAATGGATCACGATGTCCGACTCCCCTCTACTTATAACACACTGGGCTGTGGAAATGAACAGCTGTTACCTACGGAAAAAAATCACATAAACATTACCCTTTGGTAAAGGTCTGTCAGCCATACCTGGACCACAAAAGGGGCCCAGACACAATAATAAAAAGGAACAATAGAATTCTATAAAACTTTTAAAGATTTATTAATTCCTCCCCTCCTGGAAGTAATCAACCAGATTGATAAAACACAAAGCTTACCAGATTCATGCAAAACAGCAATAATTACAGTAATACCAAAGACAGGGAAAGATCCACTCGCACCAGCGTCATATAGACCAATATCTTTACTTCACACAGATTGTAAGATAATAGCTAAACTATTAGCAAACAGATTAGCCGACTATGTACCAAAAATAGTAAATCTAGACCAAACTGGATTTATTAAAAAAGATGAACAACAGACAATATTTGTAAATTTATTAACTTAATTCATGCAGTAGAAGGAAATAAAGCTCCATCAGTAGCGATTGCTTTAGACGCAGAGAAGCCCTTTGACAGAGTAGAATGCAATTATTTATTCAAAGTACTACAAAAATTCAGTTTACCAGAGAAATATATTCATTGGATTAAAGCATTATATAAGGGGCCATTGGCGAAAGTGACAGTAAATGGATATATATCAAAGCAACAAGATCAACAAGGCAGGGTTGCCCACTATCGCCCTTATTGTTCGCGTTAGCCATAGAACCACTAGCAGAATTGATAAGAACAGAAAATAAAATAAAAAGGATAAAAATAAAAGACAAGGAATATGAAATCAGTTTATTTGCAGATGACGTTATGGTATACTTAACAGAACCAGAAATAGCAATAAAAGAATTACATAACACATTGAAGGAATATGGAGAAGTGTCGGGATACAAGATTAACGCAAATAAAAGTGAAGCAATGCCAATGAATAATGCGGATTTCTCAAAATTTAAGAAAGAATCACCATTCAGATGGCAAATGCAAGCAATACGATACCTAGGTATACAAATAAATAAAAACCTCGGCCATCTATATTGTCTTTGGCTTGGCTTCGCGGACGAAGATTTATGGAGGGGGTAAAAAGTCCACGTCAGCTGCAGGCTCGTTTGTGGCTGACCAGTCCGATGCGGGACAGGCAGACACGATTGCAGCGGTTGCAAGGGAAAATTGGTTGGTTGGGGTTGGGTGTTGGGTTTTTCCTCCTTTGCCTTTTGTCAGTGAGGTGGGCTCTGCGGTCTTCTTCAAAGGAGGCTGCTGCCCGCCAAACTGTGAGGCGCCAAGATGCACGGTTTGAGGCGTTATCAGCCCACTGGCGGTGGTCAATGGGGCAGGCACCAAGAGATTTCTTTAGGCAGTCCTTGTACCTTTTCTTTGGTGCACCTCTGTCACGGTGGCCAGTGGAGAGCTCGCCATTTAATACGATCTTGGGAAGGCGATGGTCCTCCATTCTGGAGACGTGACCCATCCAGCGCAGCTGGATCTTCAGCAGCGTGGACTCGATGCTGTCGACCTCTGCCATCTCGAGTACCTCGACGTTAGGGGTGTGAGCGCTCCAATGGATGTTGAGGATGGAGCGGAGACAACGCTGGTGGAAGCGTTCTAGGAGCCGTAGGTGGTGCCGGTAGAGGACCCATGATTCGGAGCCGAACAGGAGTGTGGGTATGACAACGGCTCTGTATACGCTTATCTTTGTGAGGTTTTTCAGTTGGTTGTTTTTCCAGACTCTTTTGTGTAGTCTTCCAAAGGCGCTATTTGCCTTGGCGAGTCTGTTGTCTATCTCATTGTCGATCCTTGCATCTGATGAAATGGTGCAGCCGAGATAGGTAAACTGGTTGACCGTTTTGAGTTTTGTGTGCCCGATGGAGATGTGGGGGGGCTGGTAGTCATGGTGGGGAGCTGGCTGATGGAGGACCTCAGTTTTCTTCAGGCTGACTTCCAGGCCAAACATTTTGGCAGTTTCCGCAAAGCAGGACGTCAAGCGCTGAAGAGCTGGCTCTGAATGGGCAACTAAAGCGGCATCATCTGCAAAGAGTAGTTCACGGACAAGTTTCTCTTGTGTCTTGGTGTGAGCTTGCAGGCGCCTCAGATTGAAGAGACTGCCATCCGTGCGGTACCGGATGTAAACAGCGTCTTCATTGTTGGGGTCTTTCATGGCTTGGTTCAGCATCATGCTGAAGAAGATTGAAAAGAGGGTTGGTGCCAGAACACAGCCTTGCTTCACGCCATTGTTAATGGAGAAGGGTTCAGAGAGCTCATTGCTGTATCTGACCCGACCTTGTTGGTTTTCGTGCAGTTGGATAATCATGTTGAGGAACTTTGGGGGACATCCGATGCGCTCTAGTATTTGCCAAAGCCCTTTCCTGCTCACGGTGTCGAAGGCTTTGGTGAGGTCAACAAAGGTGATGTAGAGTCCTTTGTTTTGTTCTCTGCACTTTTCTTGGAGCTGTCTGAGGGCAAAGACCATGTCAGTGGTTCCTCTGTTTGCGCGAAAGCCGCACTGTGATTCTGGGAGAATATTCTCAGCGACACTAGGTATTATTCTATTTAGTAGAATCCTAGCGAAGATTTTGCCTGCAATGGAGAGCAACGTGATTCCCCTGTAGTTTGAGCAGTCTGATTTCTCGCCTTTGTTTTTGTACAGGGTGATGATAAACTCAATTATTATCCACTAATGAAAAAATTACAGGATGACTTAGAGCATTGGAAAGACTTACCACTAACACTAATAGGAAGGATAAACTGTATTAAAATGAACATTTTCCCAAGGATACAATACCTATTTTAGGCATTGCCAATACACTTGACGGAGAAATTCTTCAAGGAGTTAAAGAAAATAATAAGAAAATTTTTATGGAAAGGGGGGAAACCGAGGATAGCACTAGATAAATTAACAGAATGGTATAAACAAGGAGGCTTACAACTGCCAAACTTTAAAAATTATTATAGAGCCGCACAATTAAGATACCTATCAGATTTTTATCAAACAAGGGAAAAGCCAGATTGGACTAGATTAGAACTAGATAAAATAGGGGAGAAGATACCCGAACATATATTATATAAATGGGATGAAAAATTGGTACAACGTAGAAATTCTCCAGTATTACATCATCTGCTCAATATTTGGAAGAAGATTCATGTAGAAAGGAATAAAACAAATTACCAACTACCAAAACTAATACTGACGCAAAATCAGCTAATCCCTTTTACAATAGATAACCTTTCCTTTAGAGAATGGGAGAAAAAAGGGATCAAAAGAATAGAAAATTCTGTGCAATTTGACAAGTGTGACAAGTCTTACAAAATCTCTTTCCATCCTTTTCCAAATTAGGTCAGTAGAATTGTTTCATCATTTCCTTTTCCCAAAGGTGCCCACCCAAATGTGTTTTATGAGCCATGTTCAAAATCTCATCTCTATAGGCTGTAGGATCTATAACCCAATGAACCTCTGCCCATTCTTCATTATCCAATATCGCATTATATTTTCTCATCAATAAACCTCCTTTGAAATAATATCCAACTGGCCCTTTTTAATTCCTTCACCAGAGAATGGTTTCTATCCATCTCCATTTTGTTTTTCTATCAATTTTCCTCGAAGTTCTGAAAAATCCTTTTGCCAACTGCTGCTCACTGTCACAAACTTTTAAATCATTTTAGACATCACTGCCCTCACTGTCACAACTTTCAAATTTAAAATCAGAATCAGAATTCTGACTGAAGAAAATATTTAAAATGACTGGTGATTCACAGCTTGACTCTTTGATCTCTTCATTAGTTTGCTTCTGTACCTGACAGCTTGTTTCTTTCAGCTGCTGACTCTCTCAAGCTTTCTTGAAATCAATTGTCCAATATCTTCTTCACTGACCAAGGTTTTCAACATAACTGCCAACTTCCGTTGTTCAACTTTTAACCTCCAGAACTTTCATCTCCTTAGCAATAAGCAACAACTCCTCCTTTTTCAGATCTGAAAAGTTTGGTGATTCCAAACACATTTTTAATTTCTATTTGGACAAGTTCACTTGGCCCACACTTAAGTTTTGTTTCCAAAACACACTCATCTGTACTTTGTGCAGAATCTCACTTCATATTGGGGTTTAAAACATTCACATTCTGCAGAAACTGACAAAGTTTCCACTTTCAAATCGACACAGATTGGAGTTGCCAAACATGGACCAAAATCCATCGCTGTACTTGAACCCCACACACACAATAAGCCTTTTAATGAGCTTGGGAAATCAGTTTACTAATAAATCACAAAAACTCCAAAGATTTCAGATCCCAAAACTCCAAATCGCAAGGACAAGCCCAAAATATGTTATGAACTAACAACCTTTTTAATTATGTTTGGGATTAAAGGACCTTTTGACAAGAATGTGCTAAAAAGCATTTAAATCCATTTATGCCTCTGAGAAGTCTGCTTTCCTCAGAATTAAAATGGCCTGCATTTGTACAGGTGCTTCTGAACAAACACCTATTGTTTTCAATATCTCAAGAACATCATAAATCCTTTTCACCTTCTTGCATGTTTGTCTCAACTGCCTTCTGTTTGCGATCTCCAAGAACAATCTGTGTTTAAAATGCTAATGCTTTGTCCTTGTGCCCCTGAAATATCCAAGCTAACTGATCAAGTATACAGGTACAATATTTTACCTCTGTAATTTACTTTACTAAGACATTTTTATATACGAGAAATATTAAATTAATATTAAAGGTTAACACAACTCCGTGACATATCTGAATAGTCAAGGTATTAAAGGTGAGTGGGAGAATGGATCAGTTCATGATGGAATGGACACAATGGGCCAAACGGCCTACTTCTGCTCCTGTATCTTATTGTCTCATATTTTACAAAGCACAGATGTTTTTTTCAACCCCAATTTGTAAATCACAGTTTTGGCTTTTGGAATGTAAATTGCACACATTTTTGCACAGCAAAGATATCGGTTTTGACCCAAAAACAGGACATATTTTGAAAAATACAACTTTTGTCTTTTTTTAGCAAAACACTCCATACTTTCCTTCAAAACACAACCTTCAGTTTTTGTTTATTAGAACCTCCACTTCTCCCAAAACAACCATTGTACACAAATTCTCCAAAACACCACAACCATTCCTTAATTGGGGAACACTTCCCCAAAATATTGGCAACATTTATGCTGGCATTGCTCGAACGCCCTAATCAGAGTGACCCACAGTCGCCAGGAGTGGGTGCTGCCACGCGAGCCATCATTCAAGTAAATGGCTCACGAGACTATCTTGTGACTTGAAGTCAAGCTGGTGTAAATACGATCAGTAACTCTCTCTCTGTTTTGTGCAAAGAATCTTGCATATAAGAACTAAAGAGAGTTGGGGTGTGGTTTGGTGAAACTCTGTGTCCTTCATTAATTCTCTGAGTCAACTCAAAGTGGGAGTTCGATTCCTCATCTACGTGTGCAGCCCAGACAGTTTGGGCACAGTTACACCAGGTGGACACATTGCCCAAAGCCTTTGGGATCAGCATTGTGGTGCACACAATAATCACGTCAAATAGGATGGAGTGATTAAACACCTTCAATGACCAAAAACCTGAGCATTACTGATACACGACTGGGCCAGGTTCAGAGGGGGCAAGTCCGGGAAATCCAGGGTGGAGCTAAGGGAGAGGTTGGAGAAGGTCAGGTAGATATGGACTGGCCAGTCCATACATCTATATAAAAGCCTTTCACCACTTTGAGATAAAACCCAACGAGGTGATGTGGCGACACAGAGCACATACTGTACTTTATGACATACATAGTTCATAGTGTCCATCACAGGTTCAGCCTGTCGGGTGGTCTTGTGATGCTCTGTGGCTTCCGAGGCACTGGGCCCTCCCAATTTTGTGCCAGCTCCCCTTCTCGCTTCAGTCTGTATACGGACCTGAATCATTAACTGACCATCTCTCTCCATGGACACTGCCTAACCTGCTGAGTTCCTCCAGCTTCATTCTTTATTCCTCATTCTGGTGGTCCTTCACCTAAAGGCAGAATGGGCTCACAGTGTTGGGGAAAACCTATTCTAAATCCTCGTTCACTCCTTGAGGTGATCGGTCCTTGGCATCTGTTGGCCCTTGTACAGAACAAAGGCCACTCTTCTGCCTCTCACCCTGAAAGGACTCAGTTCAACCTTGTGCCATTTGGGGGATTAGTATTGGGGGAGTGTCAGGTATTGAAGGTTGGGGGTAAGACGTGGGTTTGTTGGTGGATCAGTTAAAGGTTATCTGCCCTCTCATTTCAACTGAATCCACATAGACCTGCATCATTCTGTGTCATATTAAGCCCTGACCACACAAATCCCCCCCATTCACTTTCCAATTTGATGAAGGGTGCAGAATATTAGCTGGATCTTGTTCTGATAATTGCGATGAAGACATCATCACACAGATTTTGCCAGGAAGCTAGGAGAGAGAGTGACCAAGGACATTTCAGACAGGAATCAATTCTCAACTCCTCGACTGAGTCTCATATCCTAATGCCTGCCCCATCTCTAAAACAATAGTGCGAATTGACTACAGCTGGAGCCACTTTCAGGTGCATTCTACGTCAAGAATCAGTCTGCAGAAGCGGAAACAGCCCTGTGGAATGTTCTTTCAGGTGGCACCCTGAAAGGGACAGCTGCAGGAGAGGCGCCTCAGAGCGCACTCCAGCTCCTGTCAGCACGGGAGATCAGGGCAGGTGCGGCTGGCTCAGGATGTTGGGGCAGAGGAGGCTGTCAGGCAGCAGTGATGGGTGGTGTCGGGCGCGGTGATGGAGGCTCTCGGGTAAGGTGAATGGGGCTGTCGGACGCGGGAACGGTGAGTTGTCGGGCATGAGGAGGGGGGCTGTCAGGCGCGGGGATTTGGGTCCCTGGCTGATTATCATCAGGCGGCTGCATTCAGGTTCCTCGGGGGAATTGCTCAGACACGGAGATTATACCTCCCGAAGGAAGATTGGTAAGTACTCCTCCGAGCCGCATCAGGCTCTTTCACATGGCCTCCATACAGCCGTATTCGGGTAGAATATGTGACTTTACATTGGGGTATTCTGGCCACCTGAAGGAGGCTCATCAGGCCTGATCCAAAGGCTGCAAGAAGCCTTCAGCACCACTCAGTCCCAGAATGGCATTTTCTGCTTTGAACTGTTAGCCACCATTGTCAACTTCAAGAATTTAAAATTACTATGAAACTAGACATTTACATATGTAAATTGGAAACCAGAAATCAGACAGGCAGAGAATGATTACCAATGTGTACTGTGAGCAACCCTTCCAGATTTCTGTTGAAATTTTGTAGACCAGAAGGATGTTCTTAATTATAACGGGCACATGAGATTAAATTGCCAACAACAAATCCTTTCTATGTCTTGAGGAAGAGGATGTGCAAAATGTAAAGCAGAAGCTGTACCAATGCCTTCCAAGAAATGTTATCCAATTTGTTGGCAGGAAAATGTCTTAAAAGCTCTACCATGTGACTGTGTTCTTTAACTCCCGTTCAAACATTAATAGTGAGGTGAGTCTGTTCACCCACCACTGGTACCCCTCATTCTTACTGGCATGACTCAATAAAGACTGTGTTTTAGAGTTTGTGGTTTGTTACTGTACCTTTTTGTACCTTGACAGGAAATCGACTTCAACAAGGGTGAGAAAAAAAAACACTCAAACCCCTTACATGGTGACAGATTGAAACTGGGTTACTGTCACTAAGAACATTCTTCCAAACATGCCAAGATCAAAATTCAATTGATTGTCATGGTATAAAGTGCAATATTACACAAAATTCACTTCATTCAGACATAAAGCAGACAGGGTCACATTAGCAGGAAGTTAGACATAGTGTTCCTTGCAGTCAAGAGGAAAAGAGAATTCCCTGAGTCCCCTACAGCCCCCAAACCCAGCCCTTGCCCACAAACACCCAGCCCCCTGCCCCCAAAATCCAGCGCAAACCATCAAATGCAGTCGCCTTGTTTAGAAAAGGTAATGGGGAGAATCTTGGGAATTATAGACCAGTATAGGATCTATGAGCATTTGCAGAAGTACAGACTTCTCAAGGACAGTCAACATGCCTTTGTGATGGTAAGGTCATGCCTCATAAGTCTAAATGAGTTTTATTTGAGGGGGGTAACAAAGGAAATGAATGAGGCTCGTGTGGTAGATGTGGTCTACATGGATTTTAGCAAGAATTTGACGAGACTCATCAGAAAGTAATTTGGCAAAGGATCAGGGTATCTTTGGCTGTGGATAAAAAATTGTCTTGTTGGAAGAAAGCAGAGAGCAGTGGAGTGCCACAAAGATCTGTTCTGGGACCCCTGCACTTGGTGATTTTTATAAATGACCTGGATGGAGGGGCAGAAGATGGGTCAGTAAGTCTGCAGATGATGTGAAGGTTGGAGGAGTTGTGGATGAAGCTGAAGGTTGTCGAAGGATACAAGAGGATACAGACAGGATGCAGATTTGGGCAGAAAAGTTGCAGATGGATTTCAATCCAGGTAAGTGTGAGGTGATGCATTTTGGAAGTACAAACCAGAAGGCTGGGTACAAGGTTACCAGTCGGTTTCTTGAGTGTGGATAAACTGAGGGAATTTGGGGTTCAAATCCAAACATCCCTCAAGGTTTCCGCTCAGGTTGATAGGATAGTTATGAAGGCCAATGGGATGATGAGCTTCATTAAACTTTTCTACGTGGTCTTGCGTGAAAGTGAGGCCATTTTGGCAGGAAAGCGCAGAAAAATTAACCACGATCACAGGAGTGGCCTCCACGTGAGACCTGGAGCAATATCTTCATGGAAACAAGCGACAACTTAACCAAATATCTAATATCATTTATAAAAATAGCACTGGCCTTCACGAAAAGATGTATCACGATCAACTGGATGTCCGATAGCACGCTGGGCTGGGGAAATGAACTGCTGTTACCTACGGAAAAAAAAAATCACATAAACGTGACCCTTTGGTAAAGGTCTGTCAGCTGTACCTGGACCACATAGGGGCCCAGACACTAATATAAATGAACAATAAAAGGGGATAAAAGTAACCATTATATAAACCAAAACCAAGTTTCCCCAACTGGACTCATCTACTTGTAATCTCTGAAAATGTGGATATGAAAACAAACTGCAATAGAGAGAGAAAAAATTCAAAGTGCAAAAGGAAGAGTCTTTAAATGAATCCCTGAATGTGTGTTGAGTCTCGTGCTGAAGGGGTAGCAGCTATTCCTGAACCTGGCTATACCTCTTTCCTGATGGGAGCAGTGAGAACAGAGCGGGTGATGTGGATCCTTGATTGCTGCTGCTCTCTGACAGCAGCGTTCCCTGCAAATGTTCTCAATGGTGGAGGGTTTTTACCTGAGATGTCCTGGGCGGTGTCCATACTTTTGCAGAGCTTTTTGCTCAGGGGTATTGGTGTCACAACAGCTCAAACCTACTACAAACTGAACCTTTCACCCCTCACACCCGTAAACCCACTATTTTTCTTGCATCAATGTGCCTGCCTAAATGTTAAAGGTCCCTATTATTCCAGACTCCACCATCCTGCCCGGCCATGTGCTCCAGGCACCCGCAGCCTTCTGCACGTTCTCTTTCTACAAGTCCTTCAGCAGCCTTGTGTTTCCTCAGCACTGCCTGCTCCTCCACCAAGCTCTGCCACAAATCCATTCACTATGAGCTTCCTGCATCACTCCAGAGAAAAGCCCAAGGTTTCTCTCTCTGAATATTGCATTTACTTCATTCTGAAGGGCTGAATTCCTGCAGCTTCCCAATCAAACATCTGCAATCGCCTTTAAATTGTGCCGCTCTGCACAGATTTGTGCCACCTGCTTTTAAACAGGTTAAATCCTATGGGCATTCTGACAGTGTCCTTCCACTCTCTCTCTCTCTCACTCTACCGGTGGAACTAAATCCTTCTGCTCAAATTGTTGCTTGGTCTGGGCTTCTGTCCTTTTGCCTGGATTCTCATCCTCTGCTATTTCAGTCTGAACCTTGCCGTCAGCCCGAGGAATAAAAACGTGTGGATATGGATCGGAATTCTTTCTGGCTGAAGCATCTCAAACACTGCTCTCATCTTCGTGTGTACACAGCTAGAGACAAGAACAAATCTTAGAAACATAGAAAAATAGGTGCAGAAGTAGGCCATTTGGCCCTTCAAGCCTACACCACCATTCAATATGATCATGGCTGATCAGTACTCGGTTCCTGTCTTCTCCCCATACCCCCTGATCCTCTTAGCCACAAGGGCCAAATCTAACCTACTCAACAAACACATTCTTCTGAATAACTGGGTGCTCATCAATGCTTTCAAAGCTCTGGATCCCCAGCACAATTTGCATCATTGTGCACGCAGACGAGTGCCCCAGAGTGGTCGATGCTGAATTTTTTTTTAAATTTAACCCTTGAATAAAATTAATCTTGACCTGGAGCACCTTTTACCATCTCGATCCTCTCTCTCCTTCCACATCATCCCTCTCCACCACTCCCCTGGGATAGGTGCAGAAGGTAGCATGTTAAACCGGAAAGTCTGAAGTTGCTGAGGTTGGGTGCAATGCACAGACGTGCTGGAGAACCTCAGCTGGTCACACCGCATCCTAAAGAGGTAAAGGACAACCAACATTTCATGCCTGGGCCCTCCGTCAGGAATGCCCGGAATGTTCCTGTGGTTGCGGTGTGACCCCCTGAGTCTCTCCAGCACATTAGTGCATTTGCAGGGAGTAGAAATCCTTTTCAGTAATGACTTTGGGAGTAAAATCCTGGGCAGCATAAGATCTGACTGATGAAGGAATTCTAATCCACTCGAGGTGAAGCGCCCTGTGCCATGTAACAGAGAGCTCGGAAAATGTTATCTGCAGTCCCCGCAATCAAAGATATATTTTCATTTTTAATTGCACGGCGAATACTAATTCGACAACCAACACCTTCATCCCCACCATGAAAAAAGGTCAAGTACGTAACAGTCATCCCTGTGGGCAGGATTCTAGCGGAGTTGAAAATCCGTGGGTGCCCGTATCTTGTCCTGAGTCACTGTGAAATCCATCTCCAGGATGTTGGCACTTTATTCCTGTGTGTTTTTTTGAACCTTGCTTAGTGCTAAGTGTTTGAATTAAGATTTTTCCATTAGTTTTTCCTTTTGAATTGAACATTACAATATATGTTAATGCACTTTCCAAAGTGTTTTACAATGTAAACAATATTTTAAAGAAAAATCTGAAGACTTCACCATCTGAGATGCAGGAACTAATCTGTGGCTTCAGCGGGTCTGCGCCCAGGGTTATTTGGATTAGTTGAAACAGGACCGTCTTCCAATGTCTGCAGTGAAACTGGGAGAAAGAGGGTTGGGCTGTCGGTGTCATAGTTAATGACGTCTCATTACAGAACTGAAAGCTTTCAGTCTGTGGTGAACTGATATTCTCATCCCACTGACCAGCATCCCTTCCTGCTCATTCCCATCCATGGGTCCGGGACTCCCTCGCCCTCACGGGTCCCCCTCACACTCGCAGTTCCCCGATCGCCTCAACCACACGGATCCCCTCAACCACGTGGATTAACACCCCCACCTTCAGCCTCGCGGGTCCCCCTCAGATTTCTGGGTCCACGTCCCCGTCCCCCCTCAGCCTTCCGGGTCCCCGTCCCCCCTCAGCCTTCCGGGTCCCCGTCCCCCCTCAGCCTTCCGGGTCCCCGTCCCCCCTCAGCCTTCCGGGTCCCCGTCCCCCCTCAGCCTTCCGGGTCCCCGTCCCCCCTCAGCCTTCCGGGTCCCCGTCCCCCCTCAGCCTTCCGGGTCCCCGTCCCCCCTCAGCCTTCCGGGTCCCCGTCCCCCCTCAGCCTTCCGGGTCCCCGTCCCCCCTCAGCCTTCCGGGTCCCCGTCCCCCCTCAGCCTTCCGGGTCCCCGTCCCCCCTCAGCCTTCCGGGTCCCCGTCCCCCCTCAGCCTTCCGGGTCCCCGTCCCCCCTCAGCCTTCCGGGTCCCCGTCCCCCCTCAGCCTTCCGGGTCCCCGTCCCCCCTCAGCCTTCCGGGTCCCCGTCCCCCCTCAGCCTTCCGGGTCCCCGTCCCCCCTCAGCCTTCCGGGTCCCCGTCCCCCCTCAGCCTTCCGGGTCCCCGTCCCCCCTCAGCCTTCCGGGTCCCCGTCCCCCCTCAGCCTTCCGGGTCCCCGTCCCCCCTCAGCCTTCCGGGTCCCCGTCCCCCCTCAGCCTTCCGGGTCCCCGTCCCCCCTCAGCCTTCCGGGTCCCCGTCCCCCCTCAGCCTTCCGGGTCCCCGTCCCCCCTCAGCCTTCCGGGTCCCCGTCCCCCCTCAGCCTTCCGGGTCCCCGTCCCCCCTCAGCCTTCCGGGTCCCCGTCCCCCCTCAGCCTTCCGGGTCCCCGTCCCCCCTCAGCCTTCCGGGTCCCCGTCCCCCCTCAGCCTTCCGGGTCCCCGTCCCCCCTCAGCCTTCCGGGTCCCCGTCCCCCCTCAGCCTTCCGGGTCCCCGTCCCCCCTCAGCCTTCCGGGTCCCCGTCCCCCCTCAGCCTTCCGGGTCCCCGTCCCCCCTCAGCCTTCCGGGTCCCCGTCCCCCCTCAGCCTTCCGGGTCCCCGTCCCCCCTCAGCCTTCCGGGTCCCCGTCCCCCCTCAGCCTTCCGGGTCCCCGTCCCCCCTCAGCCTTCCGGGTCCCCGTCCCCCCTCAGCCTTCCGGGTCCCCGTCCCCCCTCAGCCTTCCGGGTCCCCGTCCCCCCTCAGCCTTCCGGGTCCCCGTCCCCCCTCAGCCTTCCGGGTCCCCGTCCCCCCTCAGCCTTCCGGGTCCCCGTCCCCCCTCAGCCTTCCGGGTCCCCGTCCCCCCTCAGCCTTCCGGGTCCCCGTCCCCCCTCTGCCTTCCGGGTCCCCGTCCCCCCTCAGCCTTCCGGGTCCCCGTCCCCCCTCAGCCTTCCGGGTCCCCGTCCCCCCTCAGCCTTCCGGGTCCCCGTCCCCCCTCAGCCTTCCGGGTCCCCGTCCCCCCTCAGCCTTCCGGGTCCCCGTCCCCCCTCAGCCTTCCGGGTCCCCGTCCCCCCTCAGCCTTCCGGGTCCCCGTCCCCCCTCAGCCTTCCGGGTCCCCGTCCCCCCTCAGCCTTCCGGGTCCCCGTCCCCCCTCAGCCTTCCGGGTCCCCGTCCCCCCTCAGCCTTCTGGGTCCTGATCACCCTCACCCTTCTGGGTCCTGATCACCCTCACCCCTCTGGGTCCTGATCACCCTCACCCCTCTGGGTCCTGATCACCCTCACCCCTCTGGGTCCTGATCACCCTCACCCCTCTGGGTCCTGATCACCCTCACCCCTCTGGCGGGACCCCGTCACCCTTCTGGGTCCTTGTCCCCTCTCCCAGCAGCCTCAGCATTCCACTGCCCCCCTCAGCCTCGCGAGTCCCCGACCCCCCCCTCAGCCTCGCGGGTCCCCGACGCCCCCCTCAGCCTCGCGGGTCCCCGACACCCCCCCTCAGCCTCTCGGGCCCCGACCCCCCCCTCAGCCTCGCGGCCCCCGCCCCCCCACCTCAGGCTCGCGGCCCCCGCCCCCCGACCTCAGGCTCACGGCCCCCGCCCCCCCACCTCCGCCTCGCGGCCCCCGACCCACCTCCAACCTCGCGGGCCCCGACCCCCCCTCAGCCTCGCCGCCCCCGACCCCCCCCCCTCAGCCTCGCGGGTCCCCGACCCCCCCCTCAGCCTCGCGGGTCCCCCGACCCCCCCTCAGCCTCGAGGGTCCCCAACCCCCCCCTCAGCCTCGCGGGTCCCCGACACCCCGCCCTCAGCCTCGCGGGTCCCCCGACCCCCCCCTCAGCCTCGCGGGTCCCCCGACCCCCCTCAGCCTCGCCGGTCCCCCGACCCCCCTCAGCCTCGCGGGCCCCGACACCCCCTCAGTCTCGCGGGTCCCCCGACCCCCCTCAGTCTCGCGGGCCCGACCCCCCTCAGCCTCGCGGGCCCCGACCCCCCCCTCAGCCTCGCGGGCCCCGACCCCCCCCTCAGCCTCGCGGGCCCCGACCCCCCCCCTCAGCCTCGCGGGCCCCGACCCCCCCCTCAGCCTCGCGGGCCCCGACCCCCCCCTCAGCCTCGCGGGCCCCGACCCCCCCCTCAGCCTCGCGGGCCCCGACCCCCCCCTCAGCCTCGTGGGCCCCGACCCCCCCCTCAGCCTCGCGGGCCCCGACCCCCCCCTCAGCCTCGCGGGCCCCGACTACCACACACCCTAACGCCACCCCGACCCAAACTCCCTCACGGTTCCCCGGCCCCACCTCACAACCATCTCCCCGCCCGTTCCCCTCCGAGCTCCGGCCGCCCCGGACCCAAAGGGCGACCCGTGGAAACTCCCTCCTCCCTGGTCTCGCTCCCAAAATGCCCCGATTCCCGCCCGTGAAGCACCGACACGAACCTCTCCCGCTCGCGACCAACTGCTCCAATGGCGGGAAAGATCAACAACATGGCGGCCCCCAGGGGTCGCTCTCGCGAGAGCTTGGGCCACCCCTCCACGGGATCTCTTCGCCAGCCCAGTCCCACTGGGGAAGGGGCCGAGAGCTGCCTCGGGCCTCCAGTCCATCTCCCCTTCAGGCTGCACATTTCCACACCAGGACCTGCCCCACATTCCCCCCCAAGATTCCAGTCCATCCCACCTCCACCACCTTGGCCCAAAGCTCATTCCACGCTCCCACCCCCCTCTGAGGGAAGAAAATCCCCCTTCAATCTCAATCCATGTCCTCCTCTTTGAATCTCCCCCACTCTCCTTGGAAACAGCCTGTCCCCATGGACACGATCCGTCCCCCCTCACAATTTTCAAATCTTCCTCAATCTTCGACGCTCCAGGGAATAAAGTCCCAGCCTGTCCAACCTTCCCCTGGAACTCAAACCCCGAAAGCCAGACCACCTTCTTGTCCCTCTCCTCGACGCGCTGTCTCATTCCTATCCTTCCTCTCCTCCAGCCACCCAAACGGCACACAATGTTCCCAAGTTGGCCTCACCCATGCCTCGTCCAACTTCCTCGTGGCCTCCCACCTCCTGCACTCAATCCTCTCATTTCTGAAGGCCAAAATACCAGAAGCTTTCTTCACTCCCCCCACCCCCCCCCCCCATCTCCACATGGGACTCCACTTTCGGGCAGTTCTGTACCACAGTTCCTCAATCCCTTTGTTTGACAACACTCCTCAATGGTGTACCATTTAACATTCAAACTCTTACGTTTTAAGAATCAATTGCAGAGATCCATGGATGTGGGAAGTCAGGAGGGTTAGGGACTGGGTGCAGGTCGATGAGACTGGCAGAATGATATTTCACCATGAACGAGAAGGGCCGAAGGGTCCCTTTTCTTTGCTGTGGGGTTTCTAGGGTAGAGTTCACACCATTCTCAGGAAGGAGGATGAGCAGACAGGTGTCATGGTCCATGGGTAGGAATGGTGATGAGATCCTGCCAGGAGAGATGAGGGAGTTAAGTGCGAAGGTGAAGGGCACAACCAAGGGGTCTCTGTCTGTCTGTGTGCGTGTGTCACTACGTCTGTGTGTTTCTCTCTATGTCTCTGTGTGTCTCTGTGTCTGTGTGTGTGTCTCTGTGTGTGTGTCTCTCTCTGTGTCTGTGTCTCTCTCTCTCTGTCTGTCTATCGGTCTGTGTGTGTATCTGTGACTGTGTGATTCTCTGTGTCTGTGTGTCTCTGTCTGTGTGTGTCTCTCTGTGTCTGTTTGTGTGTCTCTGTCTGTGTCTCTTTGTGTGTCACTGTCTGTGTGTGTGTCTCTCTCTCCCTGTGGCACAATGTGTGTCTCTCTGTGTCTGTATGTTTGTGTGTCTCTCTCTCTCTGTCTCTTTCTGTGTCTCTGTATCTGTGTGTGTGTCTGTCTGTGTCTCTCTGTCTGTGTCTCTCTCTCTGTCTGTGTCTCTCTCTGTGTCGCTGTCTGTGTGTCTCTCTGTCTGTGTCTCTATATCTGTGTGTCTGTGTGTCTATGTCTCTGTGTGTGTCTCTCTCTATCTATGTCTGTGTGTATGTATCTGTGTGTGTCTGTCTCTCTGTGTCGTGTGTTTGTCTCTGTCTCTGACTGTGTGTGTGTCTGTCTCTTTGTGTCGTGTGTGTGTCTCTCTCTGTCTGTGTGTGTGTCTCTCTGTCTGTCTGTGTCTGTCTGTGTGTGTCTCTGTCTGTCTGTCTCTCGCTGTCAGTGTCTCTCTCTCTGTCTCTGTCTGTGTGTGTTTCTCTGTGTGTCTGTGTGTGTGTATCTGTCTCTCTGTGTCTGTGTGTGTGTGTCTGTCTGTCTGGGTATGTGTGTGTCGCTCTCTCTCGGTGTCTCTAATATATGCTTATTCATTACCCACCATTATCCATCCCTACTGGTGGTGCGGCTTTGTTCCCCAAGGCGTCCGTATTGGCTGCCCATAGACCATCTCTGCCCCAACGCATTCCTCGGTGTCACCTGCATTAAAATCAAGATGGCATCAGCACCTTTTTGGACACTTTTAGCTGTGTTTCCTCAGTTCTTCTGGCCAGTTTTGTGTTTCGTTCACACATTCCTGCTTCCTGGGGTTCACGGCACTCGTGGAAGATCGCCAGTTCCTGAAACAATTCTTCATTCATCTTATTTGTAACATTTTTACATTTAATTTAACATATGCATTAAAAAACTTAAATTTCTTGTTTGAAAATAAGATAAAATTAATGCATAGTGATTTAAAAAGTAACCCCTCCCACAGCTGCCCAATAGAAAACAATAAAGAGAGGAAACATCTAGATAGTATTTATAAAAATTGACCAAAACTCTCAAATAAAATCTTGGTTTTCTTGGTTTTAGGAGTCAGAAAGTTCGTGTTGGGTGGTTAAAACTTAATTCTGACAATTGGTAAATACACATCCCAAATCTTCAAAAGAGAAATTCAAATTTGTTCCGTGAATTCGATGTAATTATTTCAAGTGGGAATCAACGGCCTATTTCAGTGTGGCCATCGACCCATTCCCAAATACGCATCGGACTTCCAAGTTACTGCCACACATTTTAACCCTATAACAATTACAGCACAGAAACAGGTCACTTGGCCCTTCTTGTCTGCACTGAACAAAATACTCTCCTCTCGTACCACCTCTCTGCATTCCCCTCCCCTCCAATTTTCCCTGAAATGACAAAATGGACCCTGCCGCCACTATTTCTCCCGGAAGCTCACTCCACTCAGCCACCACTCTGAGTAAAGAAGTTCCCCCTCATGTTACTTCCAAACTTTTACCTCCTGTTTCAATCTCTGCTCCCGCAATGAAAAAAGTCTCTCCACATCAACTCGTTCTATCCTCCTAGTAATTTTAAAGACCTCGATCAAATCCCCTCTCAACCATCTACAATCCATAGAATAAAGACTTCATTTGCTGAATCTTTCTTTGTAATCTAGTTGCTGATATCCAGGTAACATTGACTTAAATCTTCTCTGCACCCTCTCTACTTTGTTGATAGCTTTCCTCTCATTTGGTGACCAGAACTGCACACAGTACTCTCAACAGGGCCTCACCAATATCTTGTCTAGTCTCAACCTCACTGCCCGACTCCCGTATTCTATGCTATGGTTGATCAAGGCCAGCTATTTGAACAGATTCTTTTCGAGGTACTCTCTGATTACCCTCCAATAATTAACCTATCACTGTCAGGCTCACCTGGTTGGCTTTTGAAGCCGTTTTTAAACAAAGGAACATTAGATTACATCCATTCCTCTGGCACCTCACCCGTGGATAAACAGGTTTTAAATATTTCTGTCAGAGCCCTTGCAATTTCTACTCTTCTTTCCCTCAAGGCCAAGGGAATATCATGTCAGACCTCCATCCACCAACAGACAAAAATCAGCCATCACAAGGTGAAGGCAGGACAGTAGACCCACCTCTCCAGCACGAGTCATGGATCAAGTGAGCACTGACTGCAAGAAGTTTCTACATCCTCTTGGTGTCTATGTGGATTTCCTCCCACACTCCACAGCTCAAGGTGGCCGTAAGTTCATTGGCGAATTGGGAAGCTCAAGACCATGGGGTGGAAGTGCACATTCTGGTCCTGGGGGCATCAATTCAATTCAACTGCACGGATGAACCTTTGGGCACGACCTGATCTTTTTCTGGTTTCAAACTCATTATTTTTGAAAATTGTATGTGCACCTCTAATGCAACACGACTGCTGCTAAACAGGCTTCTTGATGCATATCCATGACAAGAACTCGGGAGAATCTGATTTGGTTACTAGACTTTTGAACAGAACAGTGTCTGGACATTTTATCCCTAAACTGAAACTTTATAGACATACAGAACAAAAACAGGGCAAAACAAGCTTGTGTCTCACCAATACCACAATTCACAGACACTTTTTAAGTTCTCAAGGGTGGCAGAAAACAAAAAGAACAGACAAACTCCTTCCACACTGTCACTTTGAGAGCTTTGGACTCACCATGCTAGAAATATTGCCAAGCCATCACTCTCTCTCCAAATCAATGACCAAAAGTACTGGCTGAGCGATAGATTTGAGACATTTTACCCGCTATGTAGCAATCAGGCACAAGGGAAAGTGGTGCTTCCATTGTAAAGTATTTAGGAATCTCAGACCACAAACAACCTTCACCCCAAAAAACAAGCAATTCTCCACAATAAAACTAGGTTTCCTTCCTGTCTGCAAGCATCTGCTCTCTTGAGTCTGAATGGCACAACTGGGGAAACCGTTTCAAACCCATGACCTGAAACAGCATATTCTCTTCCCCTAATTGGAGCTGTCTTGAATTGGCCACCATTGCCCGAGCAAGAATGAACTGGGAGATCTCACACTTGCTCCTTCACAGGTGAGACCTCCCTGTTCATTGGAGCTCCATATTATCCATCTTGCTCTATTTTGTTAACCTTAATCAAGTCTCCTCTCATTCTCCAACACTCCCATGAAAAATAAAAATCATGTATCCTGAAGTTCGCGAGTCCGGACACCAGGTGGTGGTATTATACCTAGATCTCTCTCTCTCTCTCTCCCTCTCTCATCATGTATGCAGTACTCGGTGTGAACAGGCGGTGGCAGCACTTTACAGCCCTTGCAATCTGCAGCTTGGACAGGAGATGGTTGGTTTGTACCTCGTGGGCTCTTGCACCAAGATTGAAGATTTGGAGATTTCCCATTGATTGGCAGAGAACATGCACGACATCACATCCAACCCTGAGATTCCCTTTTTCCTGTAGACACGACCGAATTCCCACGAATGGATTGGGAAATCAATGTTCCCGGGTACACGTCCTATAGAAAAGACAGAAAGTTGAGAAGAGGGGGTGGGGTAGCTCTGTTGGTAAGAAATGAAATTCAGGCGTTTGAAAGGAAAGACATTGAAACAGGTGGGTAGAGTCTGTTTGGATAGAATTAAGAAATTGTAAAGGCATGAGGACCATAATGGGGGAAATTTACAGGCCTCCGAAAAGTAGTTCAGATATCGGTGGCAGTATAAATCAGGAATTAAGAGTGGCATGTCAAAGTGGTAGCAATACGGTAGTTATGGGGGACTTCAACATGAAGGTGGACTGGGATAATCAGACGGGGGCAGGAACACAAGAGTGAGTTTATTGAATGTCTACGAGATACTTTCTTGGAGCAGCTAGTGGAGGAACATACCATGAGGAAGTCGATTCAGGACTTGGTACATTGCAGCAACACAGAGTTAATAAGTGACCTCGATGTAGGAGAGCCATTAGGGAATAGTGAGCATGGTATGGTTACTTTTGAGCTGCAATTAGAAAGGGAAAAAGAAAGGAAGTCGGAAGCATCTGTACTGCAGTTAAATAAAGGGGATTATGCAGCTATGAGGGAGGATCTAGCCAAAATAAAATGGAAAGATACACTAGCTGGTAGGACAACTCGGGAAAAATGGCAGGTGTTTTTGGACATTTTCCACAGGATTCAGGACAAATTTATTCCAAAGTGGAGGAAATGCCCTAGGAGATGCAAATGGCAGCCGTGACTAACTAATGAAATCAAGTGCAATATCAAATCCAAAGGGAGTAAGTATAAGATAGCGAAGTGGAGTGGGAAGCTAGAGGATTGGGAAACCTTCAAAGAGCATCAGAGGGTAACTAAGAAAGTCATAAGAGAGGGGAAAATGAAGTATGAGAGGAAATTAGCAAATAATATCTTGGAGGATAGCAAAAGCTTTTTTAAATATGTGAAGAGGAAGAAATTGGTTCGGTCTAAAATTGGTCCATTAAGAATGGAAAAGGCTGGAATTATTACCGGAAACAAGGAGATGGCTGAGGAATTTAACAAATACTTTGCATCGGTCTTCACCAAGGAGGATATAGGTTATGGTCAGTTAGGGGGTAGTGGTCATGTGGTATCAAGAGACTTGGGGAACTTTCCTGGGGAAGTAGGGGATCTAATGGATATCCGGATCTAGAAGCAGGAGGTTGTGAGTAAATTGTTGGGACTGAGGGCTGATAAAACCCCAGGGCCTGATGGGCTGCATCCCAGGGTGCTTAAAGAAGTTGCTATGGAAATTGTGGAGGCACTGGTCGACAGTTTCCAAAGTTCCATAGATTCAGGGGAGGTCCCTGAGGATTGGAGAATGGATGATGTGGTGCCGATTTTTAAGAAGGGAGGGAGGGAGAAAACGGTAAATTATAGACCGGTCAGCCTGACGTCAGTGGTGGGGAAGATATTGGAATCTATCATAAAAGGAGTAATAGCAGAACACTTAGGCAGAAATAATAGTATAAGGGCTAGTCAGCATGGATTCCTTAAGGGTAAGTCATGCTTGACTAATCTTCTGGAATTTTTCGAGGATGTGACAAAGAGGGTGGACTTGGGAGAGCCAGTGGATGGGGTGTATTTGGACTTCCAGAAGGCCTTTGATAAGGTACCGCACGGGAGACGAGTGGGCAAGATCAGGGAGCATGCAATTGGAGGTAAGGTGCTGACATGGATAGGAAATTGGTTAATAAATAGGAAACAAAGGGTTGGAGTAAGCCGGTCCTTTTCAGGATGGCAGGATGTGACGAGTGAAGTGCCGCAGGGATCGGTATTGGGTCCTCAGTTGTTTGTAATTAATGTAAATGATTTGGATGAGGGGATTATTAATAACATGAGCAAATTTGCAGATGACACTAAACTGGGTGGCGGTGTGGGGTGTGAGGAGGATGTCAAGAAAATGCAGAGGGACTTGGACAGGTTGGGGGTGTGGGCTGCTGAATGGAAGATGACGTTCAATGTGAGCAAATGTGAGGTTATCCATTTTGGGGGCAATAATAGGAAAGCTGAGTATTATTTAATTGGAGACAAGCTCGGGAGTGGGGAGGAGCAAATGGATCTGGGTGTACTTGTTCACCGGTCACTGAAGGCTAACATGCAGGTTCAAAAAGCTGTGAAGAAGACAAATGGCATGTTGGCTTTCATAAAGAGGGGATTGGAGTATAGGAACAGAGACACCCTTCTGCAGTTGTACAGGGCCCTGGTGAGACCCCACCTGGAGTAATGCGTCCAGTACTGGTCTCCAGTTTTGAGGAAGGACATACTAGCTATAGAGGGTGTGCAGCGCAGATTTACAAGGTTAGTTCCAGGGATGGCGGGGTTGACATATGCTGAAAGGCTAGAGAAACTGGACTTGTATCCGATGGAGTTTAGAAGGATGAGGGGGGACATGATTGAGGTATACAAAATTATCAGGGGGATGGACAGGGTGAAGTCGGATTACTTGTTCCCAGTGATGGGGGAGACGAGGACTCGAGGGCATAGTTTAAGAATACAGGGAAGGCCCTTTAGGACGGAGATGAGAAAACATTTTTTTACCCAGAGAAGTGTGAATCTGTGGAATGCTCTGCCACAGAGGGTGGTAGAGGCAGATTCGCTGATTATGTTCAAAAGAGAGTTAGATAAGACTCTAGTGGGCAAAGGAGTTAAGGGTTATGGGGATAAGGCTGGAAAGGGGTACTGATAGTAGTGATCAGCCATGATCTGTAAAATGGTGGTGCTGGCTCGACAGGCCGGAGGGCCTACTCCTGCTCCTATTGTCTATTGAACCATTCCTCCAAGGTCCCTCTGTTCCTCAATGCCCTCCCCTTCACTGCATACGTACGTCTTGGTTATTCTTCCCAAAATAAAGCACCTCACACTTACCTACATTAAACTCCATCTGCCATCTTTCCAAACAGTCCAAATCCTTTTGTAGTCCATGAAAACCCTCCTCACTCTCCACAACTCTTGAAAATAAGCAAAAAGTATTACGTTATGTTAAGCTTTCCTTTGAAAATTTTAATAAAATTTAATAGAATATTTCAGGCCAATGGGACGCCAGGCATCATTAATCTTTCCATGTACGGCGTGGTCGTGCGTGAAAGTGTGGCCATTTTGGCCAAAAAAGCGCAGTAAAACGAACCGCGATCACAGGAGTGGCCTCCACAGTCGACCCGCAGCAATATCTTTGAGGTAATTTCATGGAAACAAACGACAACTTAAGCAAATATCAAATCTCATTTATAAAAATGGCACTGGCCTTGTCCTTTGACTGTTGGTTCCGTGATTAGACAGGGATGACTTAAAAGTGTGGTGGGGAAAGAAAGTGTTTGAAAACAATGAAATAACAAATGAAGGGCAGGGGAGTGGATGTGGGGTGTGTGGATTTTAGTGAGGCCTTTGACAGGGTTGCCCAGGGTAGATTCATTCTGATAGTCATGAGGCAAAGGATCTGTGGAACCTTGGTTGTGTGGATTCAGAATTAGTTTGCCTGCAGAAAGAGGTTCTCAACCTTCATCTTCTCACTCACGTACCACCTTAAGTAATCTCTGAACATTAAGGGATTGCTTCATGTGGTAGGTGAGTGGGAAGGGAAGGTTGAGAATGACGCTTCTAGATTGTTCATATGATTATTTTAAAAGAGGGTTTGAACTTTCTTTCCACCCACTTACCACTAAAAGTGGTATGTGAGTGCAAGGAAAAAGGTTGAGAACCATTGGTTTAGTACGTTATATTTAAGGAGTGAATATATGGGCTAGAACAACATCAAGGCCTGAAGGGCCTGTACTGTGCGGTGTTCTCTGGATCTGCTGATCAATGGCCAGGGTTACCCATCCAGTATGGACACTGCAACTGAGTAAGGCAAGAGGAAACTTCTTCAGTATTTCCAGCCCATCTGTAACCATGACCTAAACGTCAATATTGGTCTCAGCTCAGAAAAGAACGGGGAGGCCACAACTACAATTCAGAGGTTCAGAGATTGTGGTGGATTGAGAGACAGGATCGCCCTCGCTGGACGGTAAGGCACCTGAATGATGATATTTGGTGTCCAAAATAGGAACTTCTCTTATTTTTGATCATTGAGCCCATGGTAAAACCTTCATTTCACTTCAAGTCACACTTTCCAAGAATGTGTCGACAACATTGAGGACCAGCTGTAGGCCCTGGTGGGTTCACCTTCAAGTCCCAGCAACAACCTAACCAATCTCTGCACTCCTTCAATCACATGGATTCTGCAATTTGGTGACTTGGTCCTCCAAATATGAAACAGCTAAAGCAACCTGAAAAAATCCCGTTTAATCCAAATATTTTTAGTCTCTTCCAGGAAAAATATTCTAGGATCCATTGGGAGTGTTCAAAATTTTAATTTTGGACCAAAATGTATATATTTTGGACAAACCCAAGTAGAATATATAAACATAGAAAAATAGGTGCAGGATTCGGCCATTTTGCCCTTCAAACCTACCCTGCCATTCAATACGATCATGGCTGATCAGTACCCAGTTCCTGCCTTCTCTCCATACCTCCTGATCCCCTTAGCCACAAGGGCCAATTCTAACCTACTCTTGAACATTGACAAGGAACCAGCCTCAACTACTTTCTGTAGCAAAGAATTCCATAGATCCATCATCCTCCAAGAGAGGAAATCTTTCCTCATCTCGGTCCTGAAAACCTTCCCCCAATGCCTGAAGAGGGCGCATAAAATCAGTGAACTGGTGCGGACTCGAAAGGCCAACATGGCCTGTTTCCGCTCCGTAAATGGTTATATGGTTATAGTATGGTTATCCTTAAACTGTAACCCCTGGTTCTGTTTTTCCCAGCATTGCAAACAACCTACCCGCATCTAGTCTATCTAAACCCTTTAGAATTTTGTTTCTATAAGATCCACCTTCAATTTCCTAAATTCCAGAGAATACAAGCCTAGTCTATCCAACCTTTCTTCATCTGCAAGTCCTTCCATCCCTGGTATCAGTCTAGTGAATCTTCTCTGCACCCACTCCACGGCGAGGATGTCCTTCCTCGGATTAAAGAGGCCAAAACAGCACGCAGTATTGCAGGTGTGGTCTCACCAAGGCCGTGTATGGCTGCAGCAGGATCTCTGTACTCAAGTCCTCTTGCTATGAATGCCTTCCTCACCGCCTGTTGCACCTGCATGCCCACTTTCAACGACTGATGCACAGCAACACCCAAGTCTCTCTGCATTTCCTGAACAGATACCGTTGAGATAATAGTCCTCTTTCCTGTTCTTGCCTCCAAAGTGGATCACCTCACATTTATCCACATAAAAGAACCTACTTTATTACATCCAAGACAAATCTGATAATGTCAAATTAAATTTATTTAAATTGGGTTTCAAGTATAATCGATGTAAAAAAGATTATATTGTGCCAGTCTCGACCTGACATTAATAATTTTAGTTGTACTTAATGATTTTCATATTTTAACTTTCAAATCAGATTCCCATTTTAATCTTGATTGATGAATTTCTAATTTAGCAGCTTTTTTTCTGTACATTTCTGAAATAACTCCATTAGTGATCACAGACAAAGGAACAGAACCAGGCCACTAGGCCCATCGAGTCTGTTCCATAAATCTACACTAAGCTACTCTACACTAGTTCTCATTTTTGGCCTTTCCCCCATAATCCCTTGATGCCCTCACTAATGAGATATTTGTCGTTCTTTTTAAAATACTCCCAGCGATCTGGCTTCCACTGCTGTATGCCGCAGTGAGTTCCACACATCCACGACCCTCTGGCTAAAGAAGTTCTTCCTGATCTCTTTTATACGGATAACCTCTCATTTTCAGACTATGAATAGTTTTCCGCCTGTTTAATATTTCCACTCGGAGACGAGGCTTGTATTATACGTTATCTTTTCTAATGGAATACAAGACCTCCTTTCTGAATGCCACCATTGAATACTCGTCATTTTCTAGCCCCAGCTAAAGCCAATCTCAAAGAGCAATTTGAGACTCATCTAATTTTAATTCTAAACTCAATTTCTTCATATCACCCAATAAAAATACCTTAGGATCAAGTGAAAGTTTAAATTTTAATAAGTTCCTTGATTCTATCCCAGAAAGGTTTCACGTAATCAAGTCGAGTGCAAGAAAGAGCCAACTTGCTCATGGCACCTAAAGCACCAATTTACGTGAAACTCCACGAGTTCCACCTACCTACTTCCCTTGCCCATAACCCTCCCACCCCCTCGCATCCATGTACTCATATAACCTCATCTTAAATGACAGAATTGACCCTGGCGCAACTTCTTCCAGTAGATCATTCCACTCAGCCACCACTCTGAGTGAAGAAGCATCCTCCTGTATTACTTAAGTTTTGCCCCTTAACTTATGACCCCTTGTTCCAATCTCTGCTCCCCTTAGGGGAAAGAGCCTATTCACGGCTACTCTATCTATTCCATTGATAATTTTAAATACCTCTATCAAATCCCCGCTCAACCCTCTACGCTCCAATGAATGAAGTCCCAGTCTACTCAATCTTTCTACGTATTCAAAATACTGCAATCCAGGCAACATTTTTGTCAAACTTCTTTGCACTCTCTCTACCTTATTGATATCCTTCCTATAATTTGGAGTCCAGAACGGCATACAATACTCCAAACTTGGCCTCACCAACACTCTGAACATCACCTCCCCAGATCCTATATTCCATGCTATGATTTATAAAGGCCAGCGTACCCAAAGCCTTCTTTCTCCATGGGAATCCACCTTCAAATTTAAAACTAATTTGGCAGGGGGAAGGGAACAGGACTGATAGGGAAGCAGATAGGAGAGTGAATATAGGGGTGGTTCTGTTAGACGGTGAAACAATAAGGAAAAAGGGAACTAAAAGTGATAGGAGAGTAGGGGCAAGTGCATCGAGAACAAAGATGGATTCAAGGCGGGGAAAGAGATGTGGGGAAAGAGAGGCAGGGAAAGAGGCAAGGAAATAGAGGCGGGGAATCAGAGGTGGGGATTCAGAGGCAGGGAATCAGATGAGGGGAATCAGAGGCAGGGAATCTGAGGCAGGGAATCTGAGGTGGGGAGTCTGTCGGGGAATCAGAGGCGTGGAATCAGAGGGGGGAATAGAGATGTGGGAAAAGAGAGGCGGCGAAAGGGAGGCGGGGAAAGAGTCAGAGACTCTGAAGCAGGGAATCGGAGTCGGGGAATCAGAGTCGGGGAATCAGAGGCGGGGAATCAGAGGCAGGGAATCAGAGGCGGAGAATCAGAGGCGGGGAATCAGAGGCGGGGAATCAGAGGCGGGGATTCAGAGGGGGGAATAGAGATGTGGGAATGGAGAGGCGGGGAAAGAGCAAGGGACTGAAGCAGGGAATCGGAGTCGGGGAATCAGAGTCGGGGAATCAGAGGCGGAGAATCAGAGGAGGAGAATCAGAGGCGGGGAATGAGAAGCGGGGAATCAGAGGCGGGGAATCAGAGGCGGGGAATCAGAGGCGGGGAATCAGAGGCGGGGAATGAGAAGCGGGGAATCAGAGGAGGGGAATCAGAGGCGGGGAATCAGAGGCGGGGAATCAGAGGCGGGGAATCAGAGGCGGGGTATCAGAGGCGGGGTATCAGAGGGCGGAAAAGAGATGTAGGGAAAGAGAGGCAGAGAAAGAAGCGTGGAAATAGACGCAGTGAAAGAGAGGAGGGGTATCAGATGCGGGGAATACGAGGCGGGGTATCAGAGGCAGGAAAAGAGGTGTGGGGAAAGAGAGGCCGGGAAAGAGGCACGGAAAGAGAGGCGGGAAATCAGAGGCGGGGAATCAGAGGCGGGGAATCAGAGGCGGGGAATCAGAGGCGGGGAATCAGAGGCGGGGAATCAGAGGCGGGGTATCAGAGGCAGAGGAACGGAGGCGTGGAATCAGAGGTGGGGAATCAGAGGGCGGAAAAGAGATGTAGGGAAAGAGAGGCACAGAAAGAAGCGTGGAAATAGACGCAGTGAAAGAGAGGAGGGGTATCAGATGCGGGGAATACGAGGCGGGGTATCAGAGGCAGGAAAAGAAGTGTGGGGAAAGAGAGGCCGGGAAAGAGGCACGGAAAGAGAGGCGGGAAATCGGAGGCGGGGAATCAGAGGCGGGGAATCAGAGGCGGGGAATCAGAGGCGGGGAACCAGAGGCGGGGAATCAGAGGCAGGAAAACAGAGGCGGGGAATTAGAGGTGGGGAATCTGAGGTGGTGAATCAGAGGCGGGGAATCAGTGGGCGGAAATGAGATGTGGGAAAAGAGAGGCAGAGAAAGAGGCACGAAAATAGTGGCAGGGAAAGAGAGGCGGGGAATCAGAGGCGGGGAACCACAGGCGGGGAATCAGAGGCTGAAATTAAAAGGGGGTGAATCAGAGGGGGGTAAAGAGATGTGGGGAAAGAAGGGCAGGGAAAGAGCCAGGGAAAGAGCCAGGGACTCTGAAGCAGGGAATCGGAGGCAGGGAAACAGAGGAAGGGAATCAGAGTGGGAGAAATGGAGGCGGGGAATCAGAGGCGGGGAATCAGAGGCGGGGAAGCAGAGGCGGGGAATCAGAGGCGGGGAATCAGAGGCGGGGAATCTGAGGTGGGGATTCTGAGGCAGGGAATCTGAGGTGGGGAATCTGAGGTGGGGAATCCGAGGATGAGATTCAAAGGGAGAGAATCAGAAGGGGGAAAAGATATGTAGGGAAAGAGAGGCATGGAAAGAGCCAGGTACTCTGAAGCAGGGAATCGGAGGCAGGGAAACAGAGTCGGAGAACGGAGGCGGGGAATCAGAAGCGGGGAATCAGAGGGCGGAAAAGAGATGTGGGGAAAGAGAGGCAGGGAAAGAGGCGCGGAAATAGACGCAGGGAAAGAGAGGCGGGGTATCAGATGTGGGGAATTCAAGGCGGGGAAAGAGATGTGGGGAAAGAGAGGCAGGGAAAGAGGCAAGGAAATAGAGGCGGGGAATCAGAGGTGGGGATTCAGAGGCAGGGAATCAGATGAGGGGAATCAGAGGCAGGGAATCTGAGGCAGGGAATCTGAGGTGGGGAGTCTGTCGGGGAATCAGAGGCGTGGAATCAGAGGGGGGAATAGAGATGTGGGAAAAGAGAGGCGGCGAAAGGGAGGCGGGGAAAGAGTCAGAGACTCTGAAGCAGGGAATCGGAGTCGGGGAATCAGAGTCGGGGAATCAGAGGCGGGGAATCAGAGGCAGGGAATCAGAGGCGGAGAATCAGAGGCGGGGAATCAGAGGCGGGGAATCAGAGGCGGGGAATCAGAGGCGGGGAATCAGAGGTGGGGAATCAGAGGACGGAAAAGAGATGTGGGGAAAGAAGGGCAGGGAAAGAGCCAGGGAAAGAGCCAGGGACTCTGAAGCAGGGAATCGGAGGCAGGGAATCGGTGGCAGGGAAACAGAGGAAGGGAATCAGAGTCGGAGAAATGGAGGCGGGGAATCAGAAGCGGGGAATCAGAAGCGGGGAATCAGAGGACGGAAAAGAGATGTGGGGAAAGAGAGGCAGAGAAAGAGAGGCAGGGAATCAGAGGCGGGAAATCAGAGGCGGGGAATCAGAGGCGGGGAATCAGAGGCGGGGAATCAGAGGCGGGGAATCAGAGGCGGGGAATCAGAGGCGGGGAATCAGAGGCGGGGAATCAGAGGCGGGGAATCAGAGGCGGGGAATCATAGGCGGGGAATCAGAGGCGGGGAATCAGAGGCGGGGAATCAGAGGCGGGGAATCAGAGGCGGGGAAGCAGAGGCGGGGAATCAGAGGCGGGGAATCAGAGGGGGGAATAGAGATGTGGGAAAAGAGAGGCGGCGAAAGGGAGGCGGGGAAAGAGTCAGAGACTCTGAAGCAGGGAATCGGAGTCGGAGAAATGGAGGCGGGGAATCAGAGGCGGGGAATCAGAGGCAGGGAATCAGAGGCGGAGAATCAGAGGCGGGGAATCAGAGGCGGGGAATCAGAGGCGGGGAATCAGAGGCGGGGAATCAGAGGCTTGGACTCAGAGGAGGTGTATCAGAGGCGGAGAGAAGGCGGCGTGGAATCAAAGGTGGGGAATCAGAGGGCGGAAATGAGATGTGGGAAAAGAGAGGCAGAGAAGGAGGCACGAAAATAGTGGCAGGGAAAGAGAGGCAGGGAATCAGAGGCGGGGAATCAGAGGCGGGAAATCAGAGGCGGGGAATCAGAGGGCGGAAAAGAGATGTGGGGAAAGAGAGGCAGAGAAAGAGGCGTGGAAATAGACGCAGGGAAAGAGAGGCGGGGTATCAGATGTGGGGGATCCGAGGCGGGGAATCAGAGGTGGGGAAAGAGATGTGGAGAAAGAGAGGCAGGGAAAGAGGCAAGGAAAGAGAGGTGGGGAAAGAGGCACGGAAAGAGAGGTGGGAAATGAGAGGCGGGGAATCAGAGGCGGGGAATCAGAGTCGTGGTATCAGAAGCGGGGAATCAGAGTCGTGGTTTCAGAGGCGGGGAATCAGAGGCGGGGAATCAGAGTCATGGTATCAGAGGCGGGGAATCAGAGGCGGGGAATCAGAGGCGGGGAAAGAGATGTGGGAAAAGAGAGGCGGGGAAAGAGGCGCGGAAATAGACGCAGGGAAAGAGAGGCGGGGTATCAGATGTGGGGAATCTGAGGTGGAAAATCTGAGGCGGGGAATCAGAGGCGTGGAATCCGAGGCGGGGCATCAGAGGAAGGAAAAGAGATGTGGGGAAAGAGAGGCCGGGAAAGAGGCACGGAAAGAGAGGCAGGAAATCAGAGGCGGTGAATCACAGGCGGGGAATCAGAGGAGGGGAAAGAGATGTGGGAAAAGAGAGGCAGAGAAGGAGGCACGAAAATAGTGGCAGGGAAAGAGAGGCAGGGAATCAGAGGCGGGGAATCAGAGGGTGGAAAAGAGATGTGGGGAAAGAGAGGCAGGGAAAGAGGCGCGCAAATAGACGCAGGGAAAGAGAGGCGGAGTATCAGATGTGGGGAATTCAAGGCGGGGAATCAGAAGCGGGGAAAGAGATGTGGGGAAAGAGAGGCAGGGAAAGAGGCAAGGAAATAGAGGTGGGGAATCAGAGGCAGGGAATCAGAGGCGGAGATCCAGAGGCAGGGAATCTGAGGCGGCGAATCTGAGGCGGGGAATCAGAGGCGTGGAATCAGAGGGGGGAATAGAGATGTGGGAAAAGAGAGGCGGCGAAAGGGAGGCGGGGAAAGAGTCAGAGACTCTGAAACAGGGAATCTGAGTCGGGGAATCAGAGTCGGGGAATCAGTGTCAGGGAATCAGAGTCGGGGAATCAGAGGTGGGGAATCAGAGGCGGGGAATCAGAGTCGGGGAATCAGAGGCAGGGAATCAGAGGCGGGGAATCAGAGGCGGGGAATCAGAGGCGGGGAATCAGAGGCGGGGAATCAGAGTCGTGGTTTCAGAGGCGGGGAATCTGAGGCGGGGAATCAGAGGCGGGGAAAGAGATGTGGGAAAAGAGAGGCAGGGAAAGAGGCACAAAAATAGTGGCAGGGAAAGAGAGGCGGGGAATCAGGGGCGGGGAATCCGAGGCGGGGAATCAGAGGCGGGGAAAGAGATGTGGGGAAAGAGAGGCAGGGAAAGAGGCGCGGAAATAGACGCAGGGAAAGAGAGGCGGGGTATCAGATGTGGGGAATCTGAAGTGGAAAATCTGAGGCGGGGAATCAGAGGCGGGGAATCAGAGGCGGGGAATCAGAGTCGTGGTTTCAGAGGCGGGGAATCTGAGGCGGGGAATCAGAGGCGGGGAAAGAGATGTGGGAAAAGAGAGGCAGGGAAAGAGGCACAAAAATAGTGGCAGGGAAAGAGAGGCGGGGAATCAGGGGCGGGGAATGAGAGGCGGGGAATCAGATGCGTGGAATCAGAGGCGGGGAATCAGAGGCGGGGAATCAGAGTCATGGTATCAGAGGCGGGGAATCTGAGGCGGGGAAAGAGATGTGGGAAAAGAGAGGCAGGGAAAGAGGCGCGGAAATAGACGCAGGGAAAGAGAGGCGGGGTATCAGATGTGGGGAATCAGAGGCGGGGAATCAGAGGCGGGGAATCAGAGGCGGGGAATCAGAGGCGGGGAAAGAGATGTGGGGAAAGAGAGGCAGGGAAAGAGGCGCGGAAATAGACGCAGGGAAAGAGAGGCGGGGTATCAGATGTGGGGAATCTGAAGTGGAAAATCTGAGGCAGGGAATCAGAGGCGTGGAATCCGAGGCGGGGCATCAGAGGCAGGAAAAGAGATGTGGGGAAAGAGAGGCCGGGAAAGAGGCATGGAAAGAGAGGCAGGAAATCAGAGGCGGTGAATCACAGGCGGGGAATCAGAGGCGGGGAATCAGAGTCGTATTATCTGAGGCGGGGAATCGGAGGCAGGGAATCAGAGGCGGGGAATTTGAGGTGGGGATTCTGAGGTGGGAAATCAGAGGCTGAGATTGAAAGGGGGAGAATCAGAAGGGGGAAAAGAAATGTGGGGAAAGAGAGGCATGGAAAGAGCCAGGGACTCTGAAGCAGGGAATCGGAGGCAGGGAAACAGAGTCGGAGAAACGGAGGCGGGGAATCAGAGGCGGGGAATCAGAGGGCGGAAAAGAGATGTGGGGAAAGAGAGGCCGGGAAAGAGGCACGGAAAGAGAGGCGGGAAATCAGAGGCGAGGAATCAGAGGCGGGGAATCAGAGTCGTGGTTTCAGAGGCGGGGAATCAGAGGCGGGGAATCAGAGGCGGGGAAAGAGATGTGGGAAAAGAGAGGCGGGGAAAGAGGCGCGGAAATAGACGCAGGGAAAGAGAGGCGGGGTATCAGATGTGGGGAATCCGAGGCGGGGAATCAGAGGCGGGGAAAGAGATGTGGGGAAAGAGAGGCAGGGAAAGAGGCGCGGAAATAGACGCAGGGAAAGAGAGGCGGGGTATCAGATCTGGGGAATCTGAGGTGGAAAATCTGAGGCGGGGAATCAGAGGCTGAGATTGAAAGGGGGAGAATCAGAAGGGGGAAAAGAAATGTGGGGAAAGAGAGGCATGGAAAGAGCCAGGGACTCTGAAGCAGGGAATCGGAGGCAGGCAAACAGAGTCGGAGAAACGGAGGCGGGGAATCAGAAGCGGGGAATCAGAGGGTGGAAAATAGATGTGGGGAAAGAGAGGCAGGGAAAGAGGCGCGGAAATAGACGCAGGGAAAGAGAGGCGGAGTATCAGATGTGGGGAATTCAAGGCGGGGAATCAGAGGCGGGGAAAGAGATGTGGGGAAAGAGAGGCAGGGAAAGAGGCAAGGAAATAGAGGTGGGGAATCAGAGGCAGGGAATCAGAGGCGGAGATCCAGAGGCAGGGAATCTGAGGCGGCGAATCTGAGGCGGGGAATCAGAGGCGTGGAATCAGAGGGGGGAATAGAGATGTGGGAAAAGAGAGGCGGCGAAAGGGAGGCGGGGAAAGAGTCAGAGACTCTGAAACAGGGAATCTGAGTCGGGGAATCAGAGTCGGGGAATCAGAGTCGGGGAATCAGTGTCAGGGAATCAGAGTCGGGGAATCAGAGGTGGGGAATCGGAGGCGGGGAATCAGAGTCGGGGAATCAGAGGCAGGGAATCAGAGGCGGGGAATCAGAGGCGGGGAATCAGAGGCGGGGAATCAGAGGCGGGGAATCAGAGGCGGGGAATCAGAGTCGTGGTTTCAGAGGCGGGGAATCTGAGGCGGGGAATCAGAGGCGGGGAAAGAGATGTGGGAAAAGAGAGGCAGGGAAAGAGGCACAAAAATAGTGGCAGGGAAAGAGAGGCGGGGAATCAGGGGCGGGGAATGAGAGGCGGGGAATCAGATGCGTGGAATCAGAGGCGGGGAATCAGAGGCGGGGAATCAGAGTCATGGTATCAGAGGCGGGGAATCTGAGGCGGGGAATCAGAGGCGGGGAAAGAGATGTGGGAAAAGAGAGGCAGGGAAAGAGGCGCGGAAATAGACGCAGGGAAAGAGAGGCGGGGTATCAGATGTGGGGAATCCGAGGCGGGGAATCAGAGGCGGGGAAAGAGATGTGGGGAAAGAGAGGCAGGGAAAGAGGCGCGGAAATAGACGCAGGGAAAGAGAGGCGGGGTATCAGATGTGGGGAATCTGAAGTGGAAAATCTGAGGCGGGGAATCAGAGGCGTGGAATCCGAGGCGGGGCATCAGAGGCAGGAAAAGAGATGTGGGGAAAGAGAGGCCGGGAAAGAGGCACGGAAAGAGAGGCAGGAAATCAGAGGCGGTGAATCACAGGCGGGGAATCAGAGGCGGGGAATCAGAGTCGTATTATCTGAGGCGGGGAATCGGAGGCAGGGAATCAGAGGCGGGGAAAGAGATGTGGGAAAAGAGAGGCAGAGAAGGAGGCACGAAAATAGTGGCAGGGAAAGAGAGGCGGGGAATCAGAGGCGGGGAATCAGAGGCGGGGAATCAGAGGCGGGGAATCAGAGGCGGGGAATCAGAGGCGGGGAATCAGAGGCGGGGAATCAGAGGCGGGAAATCAGAGGCGGGCAATCAGAGGCGGGCAATCAGAGGCGGGGAATCAGAGGCGGGGAAGCAGAGGCGGGGAAGCAGAGGCGGGGAATCAGAGGCGTGGAATCAGAGGGGGGAATAGAGATGTGGGAAAAGAGAGGCGGCGAAAGGGAGGCGGCGAAAGGGAGGCGGGGAAAGAGTCAGAGACTCTGAAACAGGGAATCGGAGTCGGGGAATCAGAGGCGGGGAATTTGAGGTGGGGATTCTGAGGTGGGAAATCAGAGGCTGAGATTGAAAGGGGGAGAATCAGAAGGGGGAAAAGAAATGTGGGGAAAGAGAGGCATGGAAAGAGCCAGGGACTCTGAAGCAGGGAATCGGAGGCAGGGAAACAGAGTCGGAGAAACGGAGGCGGGGAATCAGAAGCGGGGAATCAGAGGGTGGAAAAGAGATGTGGGGAAAGAGAGGCAGGGAAAGAGGCGCGGAAATAGACGCAGGGAAAGAGAGGCGGAGTATCAGATGTGGGGAATTCAAGGCGGGGAATCAGAGGCGGGGAAAGAGATGTGGGGAAAGAGATGTGGGGAAAGAGAGGCAGGGAAAGAGGCAAGGAAATAGAGGTGGGGAATCAGAGGCAGGGAATCAGAGGCGGAGATCCAGAGGCAGGGAATCTGAGGCGGGGAATCTGAGGCGGGGAATCAGAGGCGTGGAATCAGAGGGGGGAATAGAGATGTGGGAAAAGAGAGGCGGCGAAAGGGAGGCGGGGAAAGAGTCAGAGACTCTGAAACAGGGAATCGGAGTCGGGGAATCAGAGTCGGGGAATCAGAGTCGGGGAATCAGTGTCAGGGAATCAGAGTCGGGGAATCAGAGGCGGGGAATCAGAGGCGGGGAATCAGAGGCGGGGAATCAGAGGCGGAGAATCAGAGGCGGGGAATCAGAGGCTGAAATTAAAAGGGGGTGAATCAGAGGGGGGTAAAGAGATGTGGGGAAAGAAGGTCAGGGAAAGAGCCAGGGAAAGAGCCAGGGACTCTGAAGCAGGGAATCGGAGGCAGGGAAACAGAGGAAGGGAATCAGAGTGGGAGAAATGGAGGCGGGGAATCAGAGGCGGGGAATCAGAGGCGGGGAAGCAGAGGCGGGGAATCAGAGGCGGGGAATCAAAGGCGGGGAATCTGAGGTGGGGATTCTGAGGCAGGGAATCTGAGGTGGGGAATCTGAGGTGGGGAATCCGAGGATGAGATTCAAAGGGAGAGAATCAGAAGGGGGAAAAGATATGTAGGGAAAGAGAGGCATGGAAAGAGCCAGGTACTCTGAAGCAGGGAATCGGAGGCAGGGAAACAGAGTCGGAGAACGGAGGCGGGGAATCAGAAGCGGGGAATCAGAGGGCGGAAAAGAGATGTGGGGAAAGAGAGGCAGGGAAAGAGGCGCGGAAATAGACGCAGGGAAAGAGAGGCGGGGTATCAGATGTGGGGAATTCAAGGCGGGGAAAGAGATGTGGGGAAAGAGAGGCAGGGAAAGAGGCAAGGAAATAGAGGCGGGGAATCAGAGGTGGGGATTCAGAGGCAGGGAATCAGATGAGGGGAATCAGAGGCAGGGAATCTGAGGCAGGGAATCTGAGGTGGGGAGTCTGTCGGGGAATCAGAGGCGTGGAATCAGAGGGGGGAATAGAGATGTGGGAAAAGAGAGGCGGCGAAAGGGAGGCGGGGAAAGAGTCAGAGACTCTGAAGCAGGGAATCGGAGTCGGGGAATCAGAGTCGGGGAATCAGAGGCGGGGAATCAGAGGCAGGCAATCAGAGGCGGAGAATCAGAGGCGGGGAATCAGAGGCGGGGAATCAGAGGCGGGGAATCAGAGGCGGGGAATCAGAGGCGGGGAATCAGAGGCGGGGAATCAGATGCGGGGAATCAGTGGGCAGAAATGAGATGTGGGAAAAGAGAGGCAGAGAAAGAGACACGAAAATAGTGGCAGGGAAAGAGAGGCGGGGAATCAGAGGCGGGGAATCACAGGCGGGGAACCAGAGGCGGGGAATCAGAGGCTGAAATTAAAAGAGGGTGAATCAGAGGGGGGAAAAGAGATGTGGGGAAAGAAGGGCAGGGAAAGAGCCAGGGAAAGAGCCAGGGACTCTGAAGCAGGGAATCGGAGGCAGGGAATCGGAGGCAGGAAAACAGAGGAAGGGAATCAGAGTCGGAGAAATGGAGGCGGGGAATCAGAAGCGAGGAATCAGAAGCGGGGAATCAGAGGACGGAAAAGAGATGTGGCGAAAGAGAGGCAGAGAAAGAGAGGCGGGTTATCAGATGTGTGCAATCCGAGGCAAGGAATCAGAGGCGGGGAATCAGAGGGCGGAAAAGAGATGTGGGAAAAGAGAAGCAGAGAAGGAGGCACGAAAATAGTGGCAGGGAAAGAGAGGCAGGGAATCAGAGGCGGGGAATCAGAGGCGGGGAATCAGAGGCGGGGAATCAGAGGCGGGGAATCAGAGGCGGGGAATCAGAGGCGGGGAAGCAGAGGCGGGGAAGCAGAGGCGGGGAAGCAGAGGCGGGGAAGCAGAGGCGGGGAAGCAGAGGCGGGGAAGCAGAGGCGGGGAAGCAGAGGCGGGGAATTTGAGGTGGGGATTCTGAGGTGGGAAATCAGAGGCTGAGATTGAAAGGGGGAGAATCAGAAGGGGGAAAAGAAATGTGGGGAAAGAGAGGCATGGAAAGAGCCAGGGACTCTGAAGCAGGGAATCGGAGGCAGGGAAACAGAGTCGGAGAAACGGAGGCGGGGAATCAGAAGCGGGGAATCAGAGGGTGGAAAAGAGATGTGGGGAAAGAGAGGCAGGGAAAGAGGCGCGGAAATAGACGCAGGGAAAGAGAGGCGGAGTATCAGATGTGGGGAATTCAAGGCGGGGAATCAGAGGCGGGGAAAGAGATGTGGGGAAAGAGAGGCAGGGAAAGACGCAAGGAAATAGAGGTGGGGAATCAGAGGCAGGGAATCAGAGGCGGAGAATCAGAGGCAGGGAATCTGAGGCGGGGAATCTGAGGTGGGGAATCTGAGGCGGGGAATCAGAGGCGTGGAATCAGAGGGGGGAATAGAGATGTGGGAAAAGAGAGGCGGCGAAATGGAGGCGGGGAAAGTGTCAGAGACTCTGAAGCAGGGAATCGGAGTCGGGGAATCAGAGTCGGGGAATCAGTGTCGGGGAATTAGAGTCGGGGAATCAGAAGTGGGGAATCAGAGGCGGGGAATCAGAGTCGGGGAATCAGAGGAAGGGAATCAGAGGCAGGGAATCAGAGGCGGGGAATCAGAGGCGGGGAATCAGAGGCGGGGAATCAGAGGCGGAGAATCAGAGGCGGGGAATCAGAGGCGGGGAATCAGTGGGCGGAAATGAGATGTGGGAAAAGAGAGGCAGAGAAAGAGGCACGAAAATAGTGGCAGGGAAAGAGAGGCGGGGAATCAGAGGCGGGGAACCACAGGCGGGGAATCAGAGGCTGAAATTAAAAGGGGGTGAATCAGAGGGGGGAAAAGAGATGTGGGGAAACAAGGGCAGGGAAAGAGCCAGGGACTCTGAAGCAGGGAATCGGAGGCAGGGAAACAGAGGAAGGGAATCAGAGTCGGAGAAATATAGGCGGGGAATCAGAAGCGGGGAATAAGAGGCGGGGAAGCAGAGGCGGGGAATCAGAGGCGGGGAATCAGAGGCGGGGAATCTGAGGTGGGGATTCTGAGGCAGGGAATCTGAGGTGGGGAATCTGAGTCGGGGAATCAGAGGCGTGGAATCAGAGGGGGGAATAGAGATGTGGGAAAAGAGAGGCGGCGAAAGGGAGGCGGGGAAAGAGTCAGAGACTCTGAAGCAGGGAATCGGAGTCGGGGAATCAGAGGCGGGGAATCAGAGGCGGGGAATCAGAGGCGGGGAATCAGAGGCGGGGAATCAGAGGCGGGGAATCAGAGGCGGGGAATCAGAGGCAGGGAATCAGAGGCGGGGAATCAGAGGCAGAGAATCAGAGGCGGGGAATCAGAGGCGGGGAATCAGAGGCGGGGAATCAGTGGGCGGAAATGAGATGTGGGAAAAGAGAGGCAGAGAAAGAGGCACGAAAATAGTGGCAGGGAAAGAGAGGCGGGGAGTCAGAGGCGGGGAATCAGAGGCGGGGAATCAGAGGCGGGGAATCAGAGGCGGGGAATCAGAGGCGGGGGATCCGAGGCGGGGAATCAGAGGTGGGGAAAGAGATGTGGAGAAAGAGAGGCAGGGAAAGAGGCAAGGTAAGAGAGGCGGGGAAAGAGGCACGGAAAGAGAGGTGGGAAATGAGAGGCGGGGAATCAGAGTCGTATTATCTGAGGTGGGGAATCTGAGGCGGGGAATCAGAGGCGGGGAAAGAGATGTGGGAAAAGAGTGGCAGAGAATGAGGCACGAAAATAGTGGCAGGGAAAGAGAGGCAGGGAATCAGAGGCGGGGAATCAGAGGCGGGGAATCAGAGGCGGGGAATCAGAGGCGGGGAATCAGAGGCGGGGAATCAGAGGCGGGGAAGCAGAGGCGGGGAATCAGACGCGGGGAATCAGAGGGGGGAATAGAGATGTGGGAAAAGAGAGGCGGCGAAAGGGAGGCGGGGAAAGAGTCAGAGACTCTGAAGCAGGGAATCGGAGTCGGAGAAATGGAGGCGGGGAATCAGAGGCGGGGAATCAGAGGCAGGAAATCAGAGGCGGAGAATCAGAGGCGGGGAATCAGAGGCGGGGAATCAGAGGCGGGGAATCAGTGGGCGGAAATGAGATGTGGGAAAAGAGAGGCAGAGAAAGAGGCACGAAAATAGTGGCAGGGAAAGAGAGGCGGGGAATCAGAGGCGGGGAATCACAGGCGGGGAACCAGAGGCGGGGAATCAGAGGACGGAAAAGAGATGTGGCGAAAGAGAGGCAGAGAAAGAGAGGCGGGTTATCAGATGTGTGCAATCCGAGGCAAGGAATCAGAGGCGGGGAATCAGAGGCGGGGAATCAGAGGCGGGGAATCGAAGGTGGGGAATCGGAGTCGGGGAATCAGAGTCGGGGAATCAGAGTCGTGGAATCAGAGGCGGGGAATCAGAGGCGGGGAATCAGAGGCGGGGAATCAGAGGCGGGAAATCAGAGGCGGGGAATCAGAGGCGGGGTATCAGAGGCGGGGTATCAGAGGCGGGGAATCAGAGGCGGGGTATCAGAGGCGGGGTATCAGAGGCGGGGAATCAGAGGCGGGGTATCAGAGGCGGGGTATCAGAGGCGGGGTATCAGAGGCGGGGTATCAGAGGCGGGGTATCAGAGGCAGAGGAACGGAGGCGTGGAATCAGAGGTGGGGAATCAGAGGGCAGAAAAGAGATGTGGGGAAAGAGAGGCAGAGAAAGAGGCGTGGAAATAGACGCAGTGAAAGAGAGGAGGGGTATCAGATGCGGGGAATCCGAGGCGGGGAATCAGAGGCGGGGAATCGGAGTCGGGGAATCAGAGTCGGGGAATCAGAGTCGTGGAATCAGAGGCGGGGAATCAGAGTCGGGGAATCAGAGGCGGGGAATCAGAGGCGGGGAATCAGAGGCGGGGAATCAGAGGCGGGGAATCAGAGGCGGGGTATCAGAGGCGGGGTATCAGAGGCGGGGTATCAGAGGCGGGGAATCAGAGGCGGGGTATCAGAGGCGGGGTATCAGAGGCGGGGTATCAGAGGCGGGGTATCAGAGGCGGGGTATCAGAGGCAGAGGAACGGAGGCGTGGAATCAGAGGTGGGGAATCAGAGGGCAGAAAAGAGATGTGGGGAAAGAGAGGCAGAGAAAGAGGCGTGGAAATAGACGCAGTGAAAGAGAGGAGGGGTATCAGATGCGGGGAATCCGAGGCGGGGAATCAGAGGCAGGAAAAGAGATGTGGGGAAAGAGAGTCCGGGAAAGAGGCACGGAAAGAGAGGCGGGAAATCAGAGGCGGGGAATCAGAGGCGGGGAAAGAGATGTGGGAAAAGAGTGGCAGAGAATGAGGCACGAAAATAGTGGCAGGGAAAGAGAGGCAGGGAATCAGAGGCGGGGAATCAGAGGCGGGGAATCAGAGGCGGGGAATCAGAGGCGGGGAATAAGAGGCGGGGAATCAGAGGCGGGGAATCAGAGGCGGGGAATCAGAGGCGGGGAAGCAGAGGCGGGGAATCAGACGCGGGGAATCAGAGGGGGGAATAGAGATGTGGGAAAAGAGAGGCGGCGAAAGGGAGGCGGGGAAAGAGTCAGAGACTCTGAAGCAGGGAATCGGAGTCGGAGAAATGGAGGCGGGGAATCAGAGGCGGGGAATCAGAGGCAGGAAATCAGAGGCGGAGAATCAGAGGCGGGGAATCAGAGGCGGGGAATCAGTGGGCGGAAATGAGATGTGGGAAAAGAGTGGCAGAGAATGAGGCACGAAAATAGTGGCAGGGAAAGAGAGGCAGGGAATCAGAGGCGGGGAATCAGAGGCGGGGAATCAGAGGCGGGGAATCAGAGGCGGGGAATCAGAGGCGGGGAATCAGAGGCGGGGAAGCAGAGGCGGGGAATCAGACGCGGGGAATCAGAGGGGGGAATAGAGATGTGGGAAAAGAGAGGCGGCGAAAGGGAGGCGGGGAAAGAGTCAGAGACTCTGAAGCAGGGAATCGGAGTCGGAGAAATGGAGGCGGGGAATCAGAGGCGGGGAAGCAGAGGCGGGGAAGCAGAGGCGGGGAAGCAGAGGCGGGGAAGCAGAGGCGGGGAAGCAGAGGCGGGGAAGCAGAGGCGGGGAAGCAGAGGCGGGGAAGCAGAGGCGGGGAAGCAGAGGCGGGGAAGCAGAGGCGGGGAAGCAGAGGCGGGGAATCAGAGGCGGGGAATCAGAGGCGGGGAATCTGAGGTGGGGATTCTGAGGCAGGGAATCTGAGGTGGGGAATCCGAGGATGAGATTCAAAGGGAGAGAATCAGAAGGGGGAAAAGATATGTAGGGAAAGAGAGGCATGGAAAGAGCCAGGGACTCTGAAGCAGGGAATCGGAGGCAGGGAAACAGAGTCGGAGAAACGGAGGCGGGGAATCAGAAGCGGGGAATCAGAGGGTGGAAAAGAGATGTGGGGAAAGAGAGGCAGGGAAAGAGGCGCGGAAATAGACGCAGGGAAAGAGAGGCGGAGTATCAGATGTGGGGAATTCAAGGCGGGGAATCAGAGGCGGGGAAAGAGATGTGGGGAAAGAGAGGCAGGGAAAGACGCAAGGAAATAGAGGTGGGGAATCAGAGGCAGGGAATCAGAGGCGGAGAATCAGAGGCAGGGAATCTGAGGCGGGGAATCTGAGTTGGGGAATCTGAGGCGGGGAATCAGAGGCGTGGAATCAGAGGGGGGAATAGAGATGTGGGAAAAGAGAGGCGGCGAAATGGAGGCGGGGAAAGTGTCAGAGACTCTGAAGCAGGGAATCGGAGTCGGGGAATCAGAGTCGGGGAATCAGTGTCGGGGAATTAGAGTCGGGGAATCAGAGGTGGGGAATCAGAGGCGGGGAATCAGAGTCGGGGAATCAGAGGAAGGGAATCAGAGGCGGGGAATCAGAGGCGGGGAATCAGAGGCGGGGAATCAGAGGCGGGGAATCAGAGGCGGAGAATCAGAGGCGGGGAATCAGAGGCGGGGAATCAGTGGGCGGAAATGAGATGTGGGAAAAGAGAGGCAGAGAAAGAGGCACGAAAATAGTGGCAGGGAAAGAGAGGCGGGGAATCAGAGGCGGGGAACCACAGGCGGGGAATCAGAGGCTGAAATTAAAAGGGGGTGAATCAGAGGGGGGAAAAGAGATGTGGGGAAACAAGGGCAGGGAAAGAGCCAGGGAAAGAGCCAGGGACTCTGAAGCAGGGAATCGGAGGCAGGGAAACAGAGGAAGGGAATCAGAGTCGGAGAAATATAGGCGGGGAATCAGAAGCGGGGAATCAGAGGCGGGGAAGCAGAGGCGGGGAATCAGAGGCGGGGAATCAGAGGCGGGGAATCAGAGGCGGGGAATCTGAGGTGGGGATTCTGAGGCAGGGAATCTGAGGTGGGGAATCTGAGGTGGGGAATCCGAGGCTGAGATTCAAAGGGGGAGAATCAGAAGGGGGAAAAGATATGTAGGGAAAGAGAGGCATGGAAGGAGCCAGGGACTCTGAAGCAGGTAATCGGAGGCAGGTAAACAGCGTCGGAGAACGGAGGCGGGGAATCAGAAGCGGGGAATCAGAGGGCGGAAAATAGATGTGGGGAAAGAGAGGCAGGGAAAGAGGCGCGGAAATAGACGCAGGGAAAGAGAGGCGGGGTATCAGATGTGGGGAATTCAAGGCGGGGAAAGAGATGTGGGGAAAGAGAGGCAGGGAAAGAGGCAAGGAAATAGAGGCGGGGAATCAGAGGTGGGGATTCAGAGGCAGGGAATCAGAGGGGGGGAATCAGAGGGGGGGAATCAGAGGGGGGGAATCAGAGGCAGGGAATCTGAGGCAGGGAATCTGAGGCGGGGAATCTGAGGTGGGGAATCTGAGTCGGGGAATCAGAGGCGTGGAATCAGAGGGGGGAATAGAGATGTGGGAAAAGAGAGGCGGCGAAAGGGAGGCGGGGAAAGAGTCAGAGACTCTGAAGCAGGGAATCGGAGTCGGGGAATCAGAGGTGGGGAATCAGAGGCGGGGAATCAGAGGCGGGGAATCAGAGGCGGGGAATCAGAGGCGGGGAATCAGAGGCGGGGAATCAGAGGCGGGGAATCAGAGGCGGGGAATCAGAGGCAGAGAATCAGAGGCGGGGAATCAGAGGCGGGGAATCAGTGGGCGGAAATGAGATGTGGGAAAAGAGAGGCAGAGAAAGAGGCACGAAAATAGTGGCAGGGAAAGAGAGGCGGGGAATCAGAGGCGGGGAATCAGAGGCGGGGAAATCAGAGGCGGGGAATCAGAGGCGGGGAATCAGAGGCTGAAATTAAAAGGGGGTGAATCAGAGGGGGGAAAAGAGATGTGGGGAAAGAGAGGCAGAGAAAGAGGCGTGGAAATAGACGCAGGGAAAGAGAGGCGGGGTATCAGATGTGGGGGATCCGAGGCGGGGAATCAGAGGTGGGGAAAGAGATGTGGAGAAAGAGAGGCAGGGAAAGAGGCAAGGTAAGAGAGGCGGGGAAAGAGGCACGGAAAGAGAGGTGGGAAATGAGAGGCGGGGAATCAGAGTCGTATTATCTGAGGTGGGGAATCTGAGGCGGGGAATCAGAGGCGGGGAAAGAGATGTGGGAAAAGAGAGGCAGAGAATGAGGCACGAAAATAGTGGCAGGGAAAGAGAGGCAGGGAATCAGAGGCGGGGAATCAGAGGCGGGGAATCAGAGGCGGGGAATCAGAGGCGGGGAATCAGAGGCGGGGAATCAGAGGCGGGGAAGCAGAGGCGGGGAATCAGAGGCGGGGAATCAGAGGGGGGAATAGAGATGTGGGAAAAGAGAGGCGGCGAAAGGGAGGCGGGGAAAGAGTCAGAGACTCTGAAGCAGGGAATCGGAGTCGGAGAAATGGAGGCGGGGAATCAGAGGCGGGGAATCAGAGGCAGGGAATCAGAGGCAGGGAATCAGAGGCGGAGAATCAGAGGCGGGGAATCAGAGGCGGGGAATCAGAGGCGGGGAATCAGAGGCGGGGAATCAGTGGGCGGAAATGAGATGTGGGAAAAGAGAGGCAGAGAAAGAGGCACGAAAATAGTGGCAGGGAAAGAGAGGCGGGGAATCAGAGGCGGGGAATCACAGGCGGGGAACCAGAGGCGGGGAATCAGAGGCTGAAATTAAAAGAGTGTGAATCAGAGGGGGGAAAAGAGATGTGGGGAAAGAAGGGCAGGGAAAGAGCCAGGGAAAGAGCCAGGGACTCTGAAGCAGGGAATCGGAGGCAGGGAATCGGTGGCAGGGAAACAGAGGAAGGGAATCAGAGTCGGAGAAATGGAGGCGGGGAATCAGAAACGGGGAATCAGAAGCGGGGAATCAGAGGACGGAAAAGAGATGTGGGGAAAGAGAGGCAGAGAAAGAGAGGCGGGGTATCAGATGTGGGGATTCAGAGGCAGGGAATCAGAGGGGGGGAATCAGAGGCAGGGAATCCGAGGCAAGGAATCAGAGGCGGGGAATCAGAGGCGGGTAATCAGAGGCGTGGAATCAGAGGCGGGGTATCTAAGGTGGGGAATCGGAGTCGGGGAATCAGAGTCGTGGAATCAGAGGCGGGGAATCAGAGGCGGGGAATCAGAGGCGGGGAATCAGAGGCGGGGAATCAGAGGCGGGGAAGCAGAGGCGGGGAATCAGAGGCGGGGAATCAGAGGCGGGGAATAAGAGGCGGGGAATCAGAGGCGGGGAATCTGAGGTGGGGAATCAGAGGCTGAGATTCAAAGGGGGAGAATCAGAAGGGGGAAAAGAAATGTAGGGAAAGAGAGGCATGGAAAGAGCCAGTGACTCTGAAGCAGGGAATCGGAGGCAGGGAAACAGAGTCGGAGAAACAGAGGCGGGGAATCAGAAGCGGGGACTCAGAGGGCGGAAAAGAGATGTGGGGAAAGGGAGGCAGGGAAAGAGGCGCGGAAATAGACGCAGGGAAAGAGAGGCGGGGTATCAGATGTGGAGAATTCAAGGTGGGGAATCAGAGGCGGGGAAAGAGATGTGGGGAAAGAGAGGCAGGGAAAGAGGCAAGGAAATAGAGGCAGGGAATCAGAGGCGGGGAATCAGAGGCGGGGAATCAGAGGCGTGGAATCAGAGGGGGGAATAGAGATGAGGAAAAAGAGAGGTGGCGAAAGGGAGGCGGGGAAAGAGTCAGAGACTCTGAAGCAGGGAATCGGAGTCGGGGAATCAGAGTCGGGGAATCAGAGTCGGGGAATCAGAGGCGGGGAATCAGAGGCGGGGAATCAGAGGCGGGGAATCAGAGGCGGGGAATCAGAGGCGGGGAATCAGAGGCGGGGAATCAGAGGCGGGGAATCAGAGGCGGGGAATCAGAGGCGGGGAATCAGAGGAGGGGAATCAGAGGCGGGGAATCAGAGGCGGGGAATCAGAGGCGGGGAATCAGAGGCAGAGAATCAGAGGCGGAGAATCAGAGGCGGGGAATCAGAGGCGGGGAATCAGAGGCGGGGAATCAGAGGCGGGGAATCAGTGAGCGGAAATGAGATGTGGGAAAAGAGAGGCAGAGAAAGAGGCACGAAAATAGTGGCAGGGAAAGACAGGCGGGGAATCAGAGGCGGGGAATCAGAGGCGGGGAATCAGAGGCGGGGAATCAGAGGCGGGGAATCAGAGGCGGGGAATCAGAGGCGGGGAATCAGAGGCGGGGAATCAGAGGCGGGGAATCAGAGGCGGGGAATCAGAGGCGGGGAATCAGAGGCGGGGAATCAGAGGCGGGGAATCAGAGGCGGGGAATCAGAGGCGGGGAATCAGAGGCGGGGAATCAGAGGCGGGGAATCAGAGGCGGGGAATCAGAGGCGGGGAATCAGAGGCGGGGAATCAGAGGCGGGGAATCAGAGGCGGGGAATCAGAGGAGGGGAATCAGAGGCGGGGAATCAGAGGCGGGGAATCAGAGGCAGAGAATCAGAGGCGGAGAATCAGAGGCGGGGAATCAGAGGCGGGGAATCAGAGGCGGGGAATCAGTGAGCGGAAATGAGATGTGGGAAAAGAGAGGCAGAGAAAGAGGCACGAAAATAGTGGCAGGGAAAGACAGGCGGGGAATCAGAGGCGGGGAATCAGAGGCGGGGAATCAGAGGCGGGGAATCAGAGGCGGGGAATCAGAGGCGGGGAATCAGAGGCGGGGAATCAGAGGCGGGGAATCAGAGGCGGGGAATCAGAGGCGGGGAATCAGAGGCGGGGAATCAGAGGCGGGGAATCAGAGGCGGGGAATCAGAGGCGGGGAATCAGAGGCGGGGAATCAGAGGCGGGGAATCAGAGGCGGGGAATCAGAGGCGGGGAATCAGAGGCGGGGAATCAGAGGCGGGGAATCAGAGGCGGGGAATCAGAGGCGGGGAATCAGAGGCGGGGAATCAGAGGCAGAGAATCAGAGGCGGAGAATCAGAGGCGGGGAATCAGAGGCGGGGAATCAGAGGCGGGGAACCAGAGGCGGGGAATCAGAGGCTGAAATTAAATGAGGGTGAATCAGAGGGGGGAAAAGAGATGTGGGGAAAGAAGGGCAGGGAGAGTCAGGGACTCTGAAGCAGGGAATCGGAGGCAGGGAAACAGAGGAAGGGAATCAGAGTCGGAAAAATGGAGGCGTGGAATCAGAGGCGGGGAATCTGAGGTGGGGAATCTGAGGCGGGGAATCAGAGGCGTGGAATCAGAGGCGGGGATTCAGAGGGGGGAATAGAGATGTGGGAATGGAGAGGCGGGGAAAGAGCCAGGGACTGAAGCAGGGAATCGGAGTCGGGGAATCTGAGGCGGGGAATCAGAGGCGTGGAATCAGAGGGGGGAATAGAGATGTGGGAAAAGAGAGGCGGCGAAATGGAGGCGGGGAAAGTGTCAGAGACTCTGAAGCAGGGAATCGGAGTCGGGGAATCAGAGTCGGGGAATCAGTGTCGGGGAATTAGAGTCGGGGAATCAGAGGTGGGGAATCAGAGGCGGGGAATCAGAGTCGGGGAATCAGAGGAAGGGAATCAGAGGCGGGGAATCAGAGGCGGGGAATCAGAGGCGGGGAATCAGAGGCGGAGAATCAGAGGCGGAAAATCAGAGGCGGGGAATCAGTGGGCGGAAATGAGATGTGGGAAAAGAGAGGCAGAGAAAGAGGCACGAAAATAGTGGCAGGGAAAGAGAGGCGGGGAATCAGAGGCGGGGAACCACAGGCGGGGAATCAGAGGCTGAAATTAAAAGGGGGTGAATCAGAGGGGGGAAAAGAGATGTGGGGAAACAAGGGCAGGGAAAGAGCCAGGGAAAGAGCCAGGGACTCTGAAGCAGGGAATCGGAGGCAGGGAAACAGAGGAAGGGAATCAGAGTCGGAGAAATATAGGCGGGGAATCAGAAGCGGGGAATCAGAGGCGGGGAAGCAGAGGCGGGGAATCAGAGGCGGGGAATCAGAGGCGGGGAATCAGAGGCGGGGAATCTGAGGTGGGGATTCTGAGGCAGGGAATCTGAGGTGGGGAATCTGAGGTGGGGAATCCGAGGCTGAGATTCAAAGGGGGAGAATCAGAAGGGGGAAAAGATATGTAGGGAAAGAGAGGCATGGAAGGAGCCAGGGACTCTGAAGCAGGTAATCGGAGGCAGGTAAACAGCGTCGGAGAACGGAGGCGGGGAATCAGAAGCGGGGAATCAGAGGGCGGAAAATAGATGTGGGGAAAGAGAGGCAGGGAAAGAGGCGCGGAAATAGACGCAGGGAAAGAGAGGCGGGGTATCAGATGTGGGGAATTCAAGGCGGGGAAAGAGATGTGGGGAAAGAGAGGCAGGGAAAGAGGCAAGGAAATAGAGGCGGGGAATCAGAGGTGGGGATTCAGAGGCAGGGAATCAGAGGGGGGGAATCAGAGGGGGGGAATCAGAGGCAGGGAATCTGAGGCAGGGAATCTGAGGCGGGGAATCTGAGGTGGGGAATCTGAGTCGGGGAATCAGAGGCGTGGAATCAGAGGGGGGAATAGAGATGTGGGAAAAGAGAGGCGGCGAAAGGGAGGCGGGGAAAGAGTCAGAGACTCTGAAGCAGGGAATCGGAGTCGGGGAATCAGAGGTGGGGAATCAGAGGCGGGGAATCAGAGGCGGGGAATCAGAGGCGGGGAATCAGAGGCGGGGAATCAGAGGCGGGGAATCAGAGGCGGGGAATCAGAGGCAGAGAATCAGAGGCGGGGAATCAGAGGCGGGGAATCAGTGGGCGGAAATGAGATGTGGGAAAAGAGAGGCAGAGAAAGAGGCACGAAAATAGTGGCAGGGAAAGAGAGGCGGGGAATCAGAGGCGGGGAATCAGAGGCGGGGAAATCAGAGGCGGGGAATCAGAGGCGGGGAATCAGAGGCTGAAATTAAAAGGGGGTGAATCAGAGGGGGGAAAAGAGATGTGGGGAAAGAGAGGCAGAGAAAGAGGCGTGGAAATAGACGCAGGGAAAGAGAGGCGGGGTATCAGATGTGGGGGATCCGAGGCGGGGAATCAGAGGTGGGGAAAGAGATGTGGAGAAAGAGAGGCAGGGAAAGAGGCAAGGTAAGAGAGGCGGGGAAAGAGGCACGGAAAGAGAGGTGGGAAATGAGAGGCGGGGAATCAGAGTCGTATTATCTGAGGTGGGGAATCTGAGGCCGGGAATCAGAGGCGGGGAAAGAGATGTGGGAAAAGAGAGGCAGAGAATGAGGCACGAAAATAGTGGCAGGGAAAGAGAGGCAGGGAATCAGAGGCGGGGAATCAGAGGCGGGGAATCAGAGGCGGGGAATCAGAGGCGGGGAATCAGAGGCGGGGAATCAGAGGCGGGGAAGCAGAGGCGGGGAATCAGAGGCGGGGAATCAGAGGGGGGAATAGAGATGTGGGAAAAGAGAGGCGGCGAAAGGGAGGCGGGGAAAGAGTCAGAGACTCTGAAGCAGGGAATCGGAGTCGGAGAAATGGAGGCGGGGAATCAGAGGCGGGGAATCAGAGGCAGGGAATCAGAGGCAGGGAATCAGAGGCGGAGAATCAGAGGCGGGGAATCAGAGGCGGGGAATCAGAGGCGGGGAATCAGAGGCGGGGAATCAGTGGGCGGAAATGAGATGTGGGAAAAGAGAGGCAGAGAAAGAGGCACGAAAATAGTGGCAGGGAAAGAGAGGCGGGGAATCAGAGGCGGGGAACCAGAGGCGGGGAATCAGAGGCTGAAATTAAAAGAGTGTGAATCAGAGGGGGGAAAAGAGATGTGGGGAAAGAAGGGCAGGGAAAGAGCCAGGGAAAGAGCCAGGGACTCTGAAGCAGGGAATCGGAGGCAGGGAATCGGTGGCAGGGAAACAGAGGAAGGGAATCAGAGTCGGAGAAATGGAGGCGGGGAATCAGAAACGGGGAATCAGAAGCGGGGAATCAGAGGACGGAAAAGAGATGTGGGGAAAGAGAGGCAGAGAAAGAGAGGCGGGGTATCAGATGTGGGGATTCAGAGGCAGGGAATCAGAGGGGGGGAATCAGAGGCAGGGAATCCGAGGCAAGGAATCAGAGGCGGGGAATCAGAGGCGGGTAATCAGAGGCGTGGAATCAGAGGCGGGGTATCTAAGGTGGGGAATCGGAGTCGGGGAATCAGAGTCGTGGAATCAGAGGCGGGGAATCAGAGGAGGAGAATCAGAGGAGGAGAATCAGAGGCGGGGAATCAGAGGCGGGGAATCAGAGGAGGGGAATCAGAGGCGGGGAATCAGAGGCGGGGAATCAGAAGCGGGGAATCAGAGGCGGGGAATCAGAGGCGGGGTATCAGAGGCGGGGTATCAGAGGCGGGGTATCAGAGGCAGAGGAACGGAGGCGTGGAATCAGAGGTGGGGAATCAGAGGGCAGAAAAGAGATGTGGGGAAAGAGAGGCAGAGAAAGAGGCGTGGAAATAGACGCAGGGAAAGAGAGGCGGGGTATCAGATGCGGGGAATTCAAGGCGGGGAATCAGAGGTGGGGAAAGAGATGCGGGGAAAGAGAGGCCGGGAAAGAGGCACGGAAAGAGAGGCGGGAAATCAGAGGTGGGGAATCAGAGGCGGGGAATCAGAGGCGGGGAATCAGAGGCTTGGACTCAGAGGAGGTGTATCAGAGGCGGAGAAAAGGCGGCGTGGAATCAGAGGTGGGGAATCAGAGGGCGGAAATGAGATGTGGGAAAAGAGAGGCAGAGAAGGAGGCACGAAAATAGTGGCAGGGAAAGAGAGGCAGGGAATCAGAGGCGGGGAATCAGAGGCAGGGAATCAGAGGCAGGGAATCAGAGGCAGGGAATCAGAGGCGGGGAATCAGAGGGCGGAAAAGAGATGTGGGGAAAGAGAGGCAGAGAAAGAGGCAAGGAAAGAGAGGCGGGGAAAGAGGCACGGAAAGAGAGGTGGGAAATGAGACGCGGGGAATCAGAGGTGGAGAATCTGAGGCGGGGAATCAGAGGCGTGGAATCCGAGGTGGGGAATCAGAGGCAGGAAAAGAGATGTGGGGAAAGAGAGGCAGGGAAAGAGGCGCGGAAATAGACGCAGGGAAAGAGAGGCGGAGTATCAGATGTGGGGAATTCAAGGCGGGGAATCAGAGGCGGGGAAAGAGATGTGGGGAAAGAGAGGCAGGGAAAGACGCAAGGAAATAGAGGTGGGGAATCAGAGGCAGGGAATCAGAGGCGGAGAATCAGAGGCAGGGAATCTGAGGCGGGGAATCTGAGGTGGGGAATCTGAGGCGGGGAATCAGAGGCGGGAAATCAGAGGCGGGGAATCAGAGGCGGGGAATCAGAGGCGGGGAACCACAGGCGGGGAATCAGAGGTTGAAATTAAAAGGGGGTGAATCAGAGGGGGGAAAAGAGATGTGGGGAAAGAAGGGCAGGGAAAGAGCCAGGGAAAGAGCCAGGGACTCTGAAGCAGGGAATCGGAGGCAGGGAATCGGAGGCAGGAAAACAGAGGAAGGGAATCAGAGTCGGAGAAATGGAGGCGGGGAATCAGAAGCGGGGAATCAGAAGCGGGGAATCAGAGAACGGAAAAGAGATGTGGCGAAAGAGAGGCAGAGAAACAGAGGCGGGTTATCAGATGTGTGCAATCCGAGGCAAGGAATCAGAAGCGTGGAATCAGAGGCGTGGAATCTAAGGTGGGGAATCAGAGGCGGGGAATCAGAGGCGGGGAATCAGAGGCGGGGAATCAGAGGCGGGGAATCAGAGGCGGGGAATCAGAGGCGGGGAATCAGAGGCGGGGAATCAGAGGCGGGGAATCAGAGGCAGGGAATCAGAGGCGGGGAATCAGAGTCGGGTTATCAGAGGCGGGGAATCAGAGGCAGAGGAACGGAGGCGTGGAATCAGAGGTGGGGAATCAGAGGGCAGAAAAGAGATGTGGGGAAAGAGAGGCAGAGAAAGAGGCGTGGAAATAGACGCAGTGAAAGAGAGGAGGGGTATCAGATGCGGGGAATCCGAGGCGGGGAATCAGAGGCAGGAAAAGAGATGTGGGGAAAGAGAGTCCGGCAAAGAGGCACGGAAAGAGAGGCGGGAAATCAGAGGTGGGGAATCAGAGGCGGGGAATCAGAGGCGGGGAATCAGAGGCGGGGAATCAGAGGCTAGGACTCAGAGGAGGTGTATCAGAGGCGGAGAAAAGGCGGCGTGGAATCAGAGGTGGGGAATCAGAGGGCGGAAATGAGATGTGGGAAAAGAGAGGCAGAGAAGGAGGCACGAAAATAGTGGCAGGGAAAGAGAGGCAGGGAATCAGAGGCGGTGAATCAGAGGCGGGGAATTAGAGGCGGGGAATCAGAGGCGGGGAATCAGAGGGCGGAAAAGAGATGTGGGAAAAGAGAGGCAGAGAAGGAGGCACGAAAATAGTGGCAGGGAAAGAGAGGCAGGGAATCAGAGGCGGGGAATCAGAGGCGGGGAATCAGAGGCGGGGAATCAGAGGCGGGGAATCAGAGGCGGGGAATCAGAGGCGGGGAATCAGAGGCGGGGAAGCAGAGGCGGGGAAGCAGAGGCGGGGAAGCAGAGGCGGGGAAGCAGAGGCGGGGAAGCAGAGGCGGGGTATCAGAGGCAGGGAATCAGAGGCGGGGAATTTGAGGTGGGGATTCTGAGGTGGGAAATCAGAGGCTGAGATTGAAAGGGGGAGAATCAGAAGGGGGAAAAGAAATGTGGGGAAAGAGAGGCATGGAAAGAGCCAGGGACTCTGAAGCAGGGAATCGGAGGCAGGGAAACAGAGTCGGAGAAACGGAGGCGGGGAAGCAGAAGCGGGGAATCAGAGGGTGGAAAAGAGATGTGGGGAAAGAGAGGCAGGGAAAGAGGCGCGGAAATAGACGCAGGGAAAGAGAGGCGGAGTATCAGATGTGGGGAATTCAAGGCGGGGAATCAGAGGCGGGGAAAGAGATGTGGGGAAAGAGAGGCAGGGAAAGACGCAAGGAAATAGAGGTGGGGAATCAGAGGCAGGGAATCAGAGGCGGAGAATCAGAGGCAGGGAATCTGAGGCGGGGAATCTGAGGTGGGGAATCTGAGGCGGGGAATCAGAGGGGGGAATAGAGATGTGGGAAAAGAGAGGCGGCGAAAGGGAGGCGGGGAAAGTGTCAGAGACTCTGAAGCAGGGAATCGGAGTCGGGGAATCAGAGTTGGGGAATCAGAGTCGGGGAATCAGAGTCGGGGAATCAGAAGCGGGGAATCAGAGGGCGGAAAAGAGATGTGGGGAAAGAGAGGCAAGGAAAGAGGCGCGGAAATAGACGCAGGGAAAGAGAGGCGGGGTATCAGATGTGGGGAATCAGAGGCGGGGAAAGAGATGTGGGGAAAGAGAGGCAGGGAATCTGAGGCGGGGAATCAGAGGCGTGGAATCAGAGGGGGGAATAGAGATGTGGAAAAAGAGAGGTGGCGAAAGGGAGGCGGGGAAAGAGTCAGAGACTCTGAAGCAGGGAATCGGAGTCGGGGAATCAGAGTCGGGGAATCAGAGTCGGGGAATCAGAGTCGGGGAATCAGAGTCGGGGAATCAGAGTCGGGGAATCAGAGGCGGGGAATCAGAGGCGGGGAATCAGAGGCGGGGAATCAGAGGCGGGGAATCAGAGGCGGGGAATCAGAGGCGGGGAATCAGAGGCGGGGAATCAGAGGTGGGGAATCAGAGGAGGGGAATCAGAGGCGGGGAATCAGAGGCAGAGAATCAGAGGCGGAGAATCAGAGGCGGGGAATCAGAGGCGGGGAATCAGAGGCGGGGAATCAGAGGCGGGGAATCAGAGGCGGGGAATCAGTGAGCGGAAATGAGATGTGGGAAAAGAGAGGCAGAGAAAGAGGCACGAAAATAGTGGCAGGGAAAGACAGGCGGGGAATCAGAGGCGGGGTATCAGAGGCGGGGAACCAGAGGCGGGGAATCAGAGGCTGAAATTAAATGAGGGTGAATCAGAGGGGGGAAAAGAGATGTGGGGAAAGAAGGGCAGGGAAAGAGTCAGGGACTCTGAAGCAGGGAATCGGAGGCAGGGAAACAGAGGAAGGGAATCAGAGTCGGAAAAATGGAGGCGTGGAATCAGAAGCGGGGAATCAGAAGAGGGGAATCAGAGGACGGAAAAGACATGTGGGGAAAGAGAGGCGTGAAATCAGAGGCGAGGGATCAGAGGCGGGGAATCAGAGTCGTGGTTTCAGAGGCATGGAATCAGAGGCGGGGAATCAGAGACGGGGAATCAGAGGCGGGGAATCAGAGGCGGGGAATCAGAGGGCGGAAAAGAGATGTAGGGAAAGAGAGGCAGAGAAAGAGGCGTGGAAATAGACGCAGTGAAAGAGAGGAGGGGTATCAGATGCGGGGAATCCGAGGCGGGGAATCAGAGGCTTGGACTCAGAGGAGGTGTATCAGAGGCGGAGAAAAGGCGGCGTGGAATCAGAGGTGGGGAATCAAGAGGGCAGAAATGAGGTGTGGGAAAAGAGAGGCAGAGAAGGAGGCACGAAAATAGTGGCAGGGAAAGAGAGGCAGGGAATCAGAGGCGGGGAATCAGAGGCGGGGAATCAGAGGTGGGGAATCAGAGGCGGGGAACCAGAGGCGGGGAACCAGAGGCGGGGAACCAGAGGCGGGGAACCAGAGGCGGGGAATCAGAGGCGGGGAATTAGAGGTGGGGAATCTGAGGTGGTGAATCAAAGGCTGAGTTTCAAAGGGGGTGAATCAGAGGGGGGAAATGGGATGTGGGAAAAGAGAAGCCGGGAAAGAGCCAGAGACTCTGAAGCAGGGAATCGGAGGCAGGGAAACAGAGTCGGAGAAACGGAGGTGGGGAATCAGAAGCGGGGAATCAGAGGGCGGAAAAGAGATGTGGGGAAAGAGAGGCAGAGAAAGAGGCGTGGAAATAGACGCAGGGAAAGAGAGGCGGGGTATCAGATGTGGGGGATCCGAGGCGGGGAATCAGAGGTGAAGAAAGAGATTTGGAGAAAGAGGCAGGGAAAGAGGCAAGGAAAGAGAGGCGGGGAAAGAGGCACGGAAAGAGAGGTGGGAAATCAGAGGCGGGGAATCAGAGTCGTGGTATCAGAAGCGGGGAATTTGAGGTGGAGAATCTGAGGCGGGGAATCAGAGGCGTGGAATCCGAGGCGGGGAATCTAAGGTGGGGAATCGGAGTCGGGGAATCAGAGTCGTGGAATCAGAGGCGGGGAATCAGAGGAGGAGAATCAGAGGAGGAGAATCAGAGGCAGGGAATCAGAGTCGTGGAATCAGAGGAGGGGAATCAGAGGCGGGGAATCAGAGGCGGGGAATAAGAGGCGGGGAATCAGAGGCGGGGTATCAGAGGCGGGGTATCAGAGGCTGGGTATCAGAGGCGGGGTATCAGAGGCAGAGGAACGGAGGCGTGGAAATAGACGCAGTGAAAGAGAGGAGGGGTATCAGATGCGGGGAATCCGAGGCGGGGAATCAGAGGCAGGAAAAGAGATGTGGGGAAAGAGAGGCCGGGAAGGAGGCACGGAAAGAGAGGCGGGAAATCAGAGGTGGGGAATCAGAGGCGGGGAATCAGAGGCGGGGAATCAGAGGCTTGGACTCAGAGGAGGTGTATCAGAGGCGGGGAAAAGGCGGCGTAGAATCAGAGGTGGGGAATCAGAGGGCGGAAATGAGATGTGGGAAAAGAGAGGCAGAGAAGGAGGCACGAAAATAGTGGCAGGGAAAGAGAGGCAGGGAATCAGAGGCGGGGAATCAGAGGCGGGGAATCAGAGGCGTGGAATCAGAGGGCGGAAAAGAGATGTGGGGAAAGAGAGGCAGAGAAAGAGGCGTGGAAATAGACGCAGGGAAAGAGAGGCGGGGTATCAGATGTGGGGGATCCGAGGCGGGGAATCAGAGGTGGGGAAAGAGATGTGGAGAAAGAGAGGCAGGGAAAGAGGCAAGGAAAGAGAGGCGGGGAAAGAGGCACGGAAAGAGAGGTGGGAAATGAGAGGCGGGGAATCAGAGGCGGGGAATCAGAGGCGGGGAAGCAGAGGCGGGGAAGCAGAGGCGGGGAAGCAGAGGCGGGGAATCAGAGGCGGGGAATCAGAGGGGGGAATAGAGATGTGGGAAAAGAGAGGCAGGGAAAGAGGCACAAAAATAGTGGCAGGGAAAGAGAGGTGGGGAATCAGGGGCGGGGAATGAGAGGCGGGGAATCAGATGCGTGGAATCAGAGGCGGGGAATCAGAGGCGGGGAATCAGAGTCATGGTATCAGAGGCGGGGAATCTGAGGCGGGGAATCAGAGGCGGGGAAAGAGATGTGGGAAAAGAGAGGCAGGGAAAGAGGCGCGGAAATAGACGCAGGGAAAGAGAGGCGGGGTATCAGATGTGGGGAATCAGAGGCGGGGAAAGAGATGTGGGGAAAGAGAGGCAGGGAATCTGAGGCGGAGAATCAGAGGCGTGGAATCAGAGGGGGGAATAGAGATGTGGGAAAAGAGAGGCGGCGAAAGGGAGGCGGGGAAAGAGTCAGAGACTCTGAAGCAGGGAATCGGAGTCGGGGAATCAGAGGCGGGGAATCAGAGGCGGGGAATCAGAGGCGGGGAATCTGAGGTGGGGAATCAGAGGCGGGGAACCAGAGGCGGGGAACCAGAGGCGGGGAATCAGAGGCTGAAATTAAAAGAGGGTGAATAAGAGGGGGGAAAAGAGATGTGGGGAAAGAAGGGCAGGGAAAGAGCCAGGGAAAGAGCCAGGGACTCTGAAGCAGGGAATCGGAGGCAGGGAATCAGAGGCAGGGAAACAGAGGAAGGGAATCAAAGTCGGAGAAATGGAGGCGGGGAATCAGAAGCGGAGAATCAGAGTCGTATTATATGAGGTGGGGAATCTGAGGTGGGGAATCAGAGGCGGGGAAAGAGATGTGGGAAAAGAGAGGCAGAGAAGGAGGCACGAAAATAGTGGCAGGGAAAGAGAGGCGGGGAATCAGAGGCGGGGAATCAGAGGCGGGGAATCAGAGGCGGGGAATCAGAGGCGGGGAATCAGAGGCGGGGAAGCAGAGGCGGGGAATCTGAGGCGGGGAATCAGAGGCGTGGAATCTGAGGCGGGGAATCAGAGGTTGGAAAAGAGATGTGGGGAAAGAGAGGCAGGGAAAGAGGCAAGGAAATAGAGGCAGGGAATCAGAGGCGGGGAATCAGAGGCAGGGAATCTGAGGCGGGGAATCTGAGGTGGGGAATCTGAGGTGGGGAATCTGAGGCGGGGAATCAGAGGCGTGGAATCAGAGGCGGGGAGTCAGAGTCGGGGAATCAGAGGCAGGGAATCAGAGGCGGGGAATCAGTGGGCGGAAATGAGATGTGGGAAAAGAGAGGCAGAGAAAGAGGCAGGAAAATAGTGGCAAGGAAAGAGAGGTGGGGAATCAGAGGCGGGGAATCAGAGGCGGGGAACCAGAGGCGGGGAATCAGAGGCTGAAATTAAAAGGGGGTGAATCAGAGGGGGGAAAAGAGATGTGGGGAAAGAAGGGCAGGGAAAGAGCCAGGGAAAGAGCCAGGGACTCTGAAGCAGGGAATCGGAGGCAGGGAAACAGAGGAAGGGAATCAGAGTCGGAGAAATGGAGGCGGGGAATCAGAAGCGGGCAATCAGAGGCGGGGAATCAGAGGACGGAAAAGAGATGTGGGGAAAGAGAGGCAGGGAAAGAGGCGCGGAAATAGACGCAGGGAAAGAGAGGCGGGGTATCAGATGTGGGGAATTCAAGGCGGGGAATCAGAGGCGGGGAAAGAGATGTGGGGAAAGAGAGGCAGGGAAAGAGGCAAGGAAATAGAGGCGGGGAATCAGAGGTGTGGACTCAAAGTCGGGGAATCAGAGGCGGGGAATCAGAGGCGGGGAATCAGAGGCGGGGAATCAGAGGCGGGGAATCAGAGACGTGGAATCAAAGGCGGGGAATCTGAGGTGGGGAAGCTGAGGCGAGGAATCAGAGACGTGGAATCAGGGGTGTGGAATCAGAGGCAAGGATTCAGTGGGGGGAATAGAGATGTGGGAAAAGAAAGGCGGGGAAAGAGCCAGGGACTCTGAAGCAGGGAATCGGAGTCGGGGAATCAGAGGTGGGGAATCAGAGTGCGGAAAAGAGATGTGGGGAATGAGAGGCAGAGAAAGAGGCGTGGAAATAAACGCAAGGAAAGAGAGGCGGGTAATCAGAGGTGGGGAATCAGAGGCGGGGAACCAGAGGCGGGGAATCAGAGGCATGGAATGAGAGGCGTGGAATCAGAGGCGTTGATTCAGAAGGGGGAAAAGAGAGGCGGGGAAAGAGCCAGGAACTCTGAAGCAGGGAATCGGAGTCGGGGAATCAGAGGCGGGAAAGAGAGGCAGGGAATCAGAGGCGGGAAAGAGAGGCAGAGAATCAGAGGCGGGGACTCAGAGGTGGGGTAAGGGAGGCAGGGAATCAGAGTCAGGGAATCGGAGGAGGAGTATCAAAGGCGGGGAATCAGAGGTGGGGAAGAGGGGGGAAACGGAGGTGGATAAACAGAGGCGGGGAAACGGCGGCGGCGAAACAGGCAGGGAAACAGCGGCGTTGGAACAGATGGTTGGAAGTAGAATGGACGAAAGAGAGGTGGAGAAATCGAGGAAGGGAAACAGAGGAGTAGGAGAGACGGGGAAAAAGAGGTGGGGAAAGAGTGCGGTGGAAAAAGAGAAGTGATAAGAGATGGGTAGAATCTAAAGTGGAGAAACAGAGGTGTGGAATTAGTCTGGTTGAAAAAGAGAAGCGGAAAGCGGGGTAGAAACAGAGTTGGGGAAATGGAGGGGTGGAAACAGAGGTGTTAAAAATGAGGTAGGGGAAGAGAAGGCTGGGTACAGGGTCAATAGGCAATTACTTGAAGGTGTGGATAAGCAGAGGGACTTTGGGGTTCAAATCCAAACATCCCTCAACGTTGTTGCCACACAGGTTAGTTATAGGATAGTCATGAAGGCCAATGGGATGCTGAGCTTCATTAACTTTTCTACGTGGTCGTGCGTCAAAATGAGGCCATTTTGGTAAGAAAGCGCAGGAAATTACTACGATCACAGGAATGGCCTCCACGTGCATCCTCGAGCAATATCTACATGGTAATTTTATGGAAACAAATGACAACGTGACCAAATATCCAATCACATTTATAAAAATAGCACTGGCCTTAGCGAAAAAATGGATCACGATGTCCGACTCCCCTCTACTTATAACACACTGGGCTGTGGAAATGAACAGCTGTTACCTACGGAAAAAAATCACATAAACATTACCCTTTGGTAAAGGTCTGTCAGCCATACCTGGACCACAAAAGGGGCCCAGACACAATAATAAAAAGGAACAATAGAATTCTATAAAACTTTTAAAGATTTATTAATTCCTCCCCTCCTGGAAGTAATCAACCAGATTGATAAAACACAAAGCTTACCAGATTCATGCAAAACAGCAATAATTACAGTAATACCAAAGACAGGGAAAGATCCACTCGCACCAGCGTCATATAGACCAATATCTTTACTTCACACAGATTGTAAGATAATAGCTAAACTATTAGCAAACAGATTAGCCGACTATGTACCAAAAATAGTAAATCTAGACCAAACTGGATTTATTAAAAAAGATGAACAACAGACAATATTTGTAAATTTATTAACTTAATTCATGCAGTAGAAGGAAATAAAGCTCCATCAGTAGCGATTGCTTTAGACGCAGAGAAGCCCTTTGACAGAGTAGAATGCAATTATTTATTCAAAGTACTACAAAAATTCAGTTTACCAGAGAAATATATTCATTGGATTAAAGCATTATATAAGGGGCCATTGGCGAAAGTGACAGTAAATGGATATATATCAAAGCAACAAGATCAACAAGGCAGGGTTGCCCACTATCGCCCTTATTGTTCGCGTTAGCCATAGAACCACTAGCAGAATTGATAAGAACAGAAAATAAAATAAAAAGGATAAAAATAAAAGACAAGGAATATGAAATCAGTTTATTTGCAGATGACGTTATGGTATACTTAACAGAACCAGAAATAGCAATAAAAGAATTACATAACACATTGAAGGAATATGGAGAAGTGTCGGGATACAAGATTAACGCAAATAAAAGTGAAGCAATGCCAATGAATAATGCGGATTTCTCAAAATTTAAGAAAGAATCACCATTCAGATGGCAAATGCAAGCAATACGATACCTAGGTATACAAATAAATAAAAACCTCGGCCATCTATATTGTCTTTGGCTTGGCTTCGCGGACGAAGATTTATGGAGGGGGTAAAAAGTCCACGTCAGCTGCAGGCTCGTTTGTGGCTGACCAGTCCGATGCGGGACAGGCAGACACGATTGCAGCGGTTGCAAGGGAAAATTGGTTGGTTGGGGTTGGGTGTTGGGTTTTTCCTCCTTTGCCTTTTGTCAGTGAGGTGGGCTCTGCGGTCTTCTTCAAAGGAGGCTGCTGCCCGCCAAACTGTGAGGCGCCAAGATGCACGGTTTGAGGCGTTATCAGCCCACTGGCGGTGGTCAATGGGGCAGGCACCAAGAGATTTCTTTAGGCAGTCCTTGTACCTTTTCTTTGGTGCACCTCTGTCACGGTGGCCAGTGGAGAGCTCGCCATTTAATACGATCTTGGGAAGGCGATGGTCCTCCATTCTGGAGACGTGACCCATCCAGCGCAGCTGGATCTTCAGCAGCGTGGACTCGATGCTGTCGACCTCTGCCATCTCGAGTACCTCGACGTTAGGGGTGTGAGCGCTCCAATGGATGTTGAGGATGGAGCGGAGACAACGCTGGTGGAAGCGTTCTAGGAGCCGTAGGTGGTGCCGGTAGAGGACCCATGATTCGGAGCCGAACAGGAGTGTGGGTATGACAACGGCTCTGTATACGCTTATCTTTGTGAGGTTTTTCAGTTGGTTGTTTTTCCAGACTCTTTTGTGTAGTCTTCCAAAGGCGCTATTTGCCTTGGCGAGTCTGTTGTCTATCTCATTGTCGATCCTTGCATCTGATGAAATGGTGCAGCCGAGATAGGTAAACTGGTTGACCGTTTTGAGTTTTGTGTGCCCGATGGAGATGTGGGGGGGCTGGTAGTCATGGTGGGGAGCTGGCTGATGGAGGACCTCAGTTTTCTTCAGGCTGACTTCCAGGCCAAACATTTTGGCAGTTTCCGCAAAGCAGGACGTCAAGCGCTGAAGAGCTGGCTCTGAATGGGCAACTAAAGCGGCATCATCTGCAAAGAGTAGTTCACGGACAAGTTTCTCTTGTGTCTTGGTGTGAGCTTGCAGGCGCCTCAGATTGAAGAGACTGCCATCCGTGCGGTACCGGATGTAAACAGCGTCTTCATTGTTGGGGTCTTTCATGGCTTGGTTCAGCATCATGCTGAAGAAGATTGAAAAGAGGGTTGGTGCCAGAACACAGCCTTGCTTCACGCCATTGTTAATGGAGAAGGGTTCAGAGAGCTCATTGCTGTATCTGACCCGACCTTGTTGGTTTTCGTGCAGTTGGATAATCATGTTGAGGAACTTTGGGGGACATCCGATGCGCTCTAGTATTTGCCAAAGCCCTTTCCTGCTCACGGTGTCGAAGGCTTTGGTGAGGTCAACAAAGGTGATGTAGAGTCCTTTGTTTTGTTCTCTGCACTTTTCTTGGAGCTGTCTGAGGGCAAAGACCATGTCAGTGGTTCCTCTGTTTGCGCGAAAGCCGCACTGTGATTCTGGGAGAATATTCTCAGCGACACTAGGTATTATTCTATTTAGTAGAATCCTAGCGAAGATTTTGCCTGCAATGGAGAGCAACGTGATTCCCCTGTAGTTTGAGCAGTCTGATTTCTCGCCTTTGTTTTTGTACAGGGTGATGATAAACTCAATTATTATCCACTAATGAAAAAATTACAGGATGACTTAGAGCATTGGAAAGACTTACCACTAACACTAATAGGAAGGATAAACTGTATTAAAATGAACATTTTCCCAAGGATACAATACCTATTTTAGGCATTGCCAATACACTTGACGGAGAAATTCTTCAAGGAGTTAAAGAAAATAATAAGAAAATTTTTATGGAAAGGGGGGAAACCGAGGATAGCACTAGATAAATTAACAGAATGGTATAAACAAGGAGGCTTACAACTGCCAAACTTTAAAAATTATTATAGAGCCGCACAATTAAGATACCTATCAGATTTTTATCAAACAAGGGAAAAGCCAGATTGGACTAGATTAGAACTAGATAAAATAGGGGAGAAGATACCCGAACATATATTATATAAATGGGATGAAAAATTGGTACAACGTAGAAATTCTCCAGTATTACATCATCTGCTCAATATTTGGAAGAAGATTCATGTAGAAAGGAATAAAACAAATTACCAACTACCAAAACTAATACTGACGCAAAATCAGCTAATCCCTTTTACAATAGATAACCTTTCCTTTAGAGAATGGGAGAAAAAAGGGATCAAAAGAATAGAAAATTCTGTGCAATTTGACAAGTGTGACAAGTCTTACAAAATCTCTTTCCATCCTTTTCCAAATTAGGTCAGTAGAATTGTTTCATCATTTCCTTTTCCCAAAGGTGCCCACCCAAATGTGTTTTATGAGCCATGTTCAAAATCTCATCTCTATAGGCTGTAGGATCTATAACCCAATGAACCTCTGCCCATTCTTCATTATCCAATATCGCATTATATTTTCTCATCAATAAACCTCCTTTGAAATAATATCCAACTGGCCCTTTTTAATTCCTTCACCAGAGAATGGTTTCTATCCATCTCCATTTTGTTTTTCTATCAATTTTCCTCGAAGTTCTGAAAAATCCTTTTGCCAACTGCTGCTCACTGTCACAAACTTTTAAATCATTTTAGACATCACTGCCCTCACTGTCACAACTTTCAAATTTAAAATCAGAATCAGAATTCTGACTGAAGAAAATATTTAAAATGACTGGTGATTCACAGCTTGACTCTTTGATCTCTTCATTAGTTTGCTTCTGTACCTGACAGCTTGTTTCTTTCAGCTGCTGACTCTCTCAAGCTTTCTTGAAATCAATTGTCCAATATCTTCTTCACTGACCAAGGTTTTCAACATAACTGCCAACTTCCGTTGTTCAACTTTTAACCTCCAGAACTTTCATCTCCTTAGCAATAAGCAACAACTCCTCCTTTTTCAGATCTGAAAAGTTTGGTGATTCCAAACACATTTTTAATTTCTATTTGGACAAGTTCACTTGGCCCACACTTAAGTTTTGTTTCCAAAACACACTCATCTGTACTTTGTGCAGAATCTCACTTCATATTGGGGTTTAAAACATTCACATTCTGCAGAAACTGACAAAGTTTCCACTTTCAAATCGACACAGATTGGAGTTGCCAAACATGGACCAAAATCCATCGCTGTACTTGAACCCCACACACACAATAAGCCTTTTAATGAGCTTGGGAAATCAGTTTACTAATAAATCACAAAAACTCCAAAGATTTCAGATCCCAAAACTCCAAATCGCAAGGACAAGCCCAAAATATGTTATGAACTAACAACCTTTTTAATTATGTTTGGGATTAAAGGACCTTTTGACAAGAATGTGCTAAAAAGCATTTAAATCCATTTATGCCTCTGAGAAGTCTGCTTTCCTCAGAATTAAAATGGCCTGCATTTGTACAGGTGCTTCTGAACAAACACCTATTGTTTTCAATATCTCAAGAACATCATAAATCCTTTTCACCTTCTTGCATGTTTGTCTCAACTGCCTTCTGTTTGCGATCTCCAAGAACAATCTGTGTTTAAAATGCTAATGCTTTGTCCTTGTGCCCCTGAAATATCCAAGCTAACTGATCAAGTATACAGGTACAATATTTTACCTCTGTAATTTACTTTACTAAGACATTTTTATATACGAGAAATATTAAATTAATATTAAAGGTTAACACAACTCCGTGACATATCTGAATAGTCAAGGTATTAAAGGTGAGTGGGAGAATGGATCAGTTCATGATGGAATGGACACAATGGGCCAAACGGCCTACTTCTGCTCCTGTATCTTATTGTCTCATATTTTACAAAGCACAGATGTTTTTTTCAACCCCAATTTGTAAATCACAGTTTTGGCTTTTGGAATGTAAATTGCACACATTTTTGCACAGCAAAGATATCGGTTTTGACCCAAAAACAGGACATATTTTGAAAAATACAACTTTTGTCTTTTTTTAGCAAAACACTCCATACTTTCCTTCAAAACACAACCTTCAGTTTTTGTTTATTAGAACCTCCACTTCTCCCAAAACAACCATTGTACACAAATTCTCCAAAACACCACAACCATTCCTTAATTGGGGAACACTTCCCCAAAATATTGGCAACATTTATGCTGGCATTGCTCGAACGCCCTAATCAGAGTGACCCACAGTCGCCAGGAGTGGGTGCTGCCACGCGAGCCATCATTCAAGTAAATGGCTCACGAGACTATCTTGTGACTTGAAGTCAAGCTGGTGTAAATACGATCAGTAACTCTCTCTCTGTTTTGTGCAAAGAATCTTGCATATAAGAACTAAAGAGAGTTGGGGTGTGGTTTGGTGAAACTCTGTGTCCTTCATTAATTCTCTGAGTCAACTCAAAGTGGGAGTTCGATTCCTCATCTACGTGTGCAGCCCAGACAGTTTGGGCACAGTTACACCAGGTGGACACATTGCCCAAAGCCTTTGGGATCAGCATTGTGGTGCACACAATAATCACGTCAAATAGGATGGAGTGATTAAACACCTTCAATGACCAAAAACCTGAGCATTACTGATACACGACTGGGCCAGGTTCAGAGGGGGCAAGTCCGGGAAATCCAGGGTGGAGCTAAGGGAGAGGTTGGAGAAGGTCAGGTAGATATGGACTGGCCAGTCCATACATCTATATAAAAGCCTTTCACCACTTTGAGATAAAACCCAACGAGGTGATGTGGCGACACAGAGCACATACTGTACTTTATGACATACATAGTTCATAGTGTCCATCACAGGTTCAGCCTGTCGGGTGGTCTTGTGATGCTCTGTGGCTTCCGAGGCACTGGGCCCTCCCAATTTTGTGCCAGCTCCCCTTCTCGCTTCAGTCTGTATACGGACCTGAATCATTAACTGACCATCTCTCTCCATGGACACTGCCTAACCTGCTGAGTTCCTCCAGCTTCATTCTTTATTCCTCATTCTGGTGGTCCTTCACCTAAAGGCAGAATGGGCTCACAGTGTTGGGGAAAACCTATTCTAAATCCTCGTTCACTCCTTGAGGTGATCGGTCCTTGGCATCTGTTGGCCCTTGTACAGAACAAAGGCCACTCTTCTGCCTCTCACCCTGAAAGGACTCAGTTCAACCTTGTGCCATTTGGGGGATTAGTATTGGGGGAGTGTCAGGTATTGAAGGTTGGGGGTAAGACGTGGGTTTGTTGGTGGATCAGTTAAAGGTTATCTGCCCTCTCATTTCAACTGAATCCACATAGACCTGCATCATTCTGTGTCATATTAAGCCCTGACCACACAAATCCCCCCCATTCACTTTCCAATTTGATGAAGGGTGCAGAATATTAGCTGGATCTTGTTCTGATAATTGCGATGAAGACATCATCACACAGATTTTGCCAGGAAGCTAGGAGAGAGAGTGACCAAGGACATTTCAGACAGGAATCAATTCTCAACTCCTCGACTGAGTCTCATATCCTAATGCCTGCCCCATCTCTAAAACAATAGTGCGAATTGACTACAGCTGGAGCCACTTTCAGGTGCATTCTACGTCAAGAATCAGTCTGCAGAAGCGGAAACAGCCCTGTGGAATGTTCTTTCAGGTGGCACCCTGAAAGGGACAGCTGCAGGAGAGGCGCCTCAGAGCGCACTCCAGCTCCTGTCAGCACGGGAGATCAGGGCAGGTGCGGCTGGCTCAGGATGTTGGGGCAGAGGAGGCTGTCAGGCAGCAGTGATGGGTGGTGTCGGGCGCGGTGATGGAGGCTCTCGGGTAAGGTGAATGGGGCTGTCGGACGCGGGAACGGTGAGTTGTCGGGCATGAGGAGGGGGGCTGTCAGGCGCGGGGATTTGGGTCCCTGGCTGATTATCATCAGGCGGCTGCATTCAGGTTCCTCGGGGGAATTGCTCAGACACGGAGATTATACCTCCCGAAGGAAGATTGGTAAGTACTCCTCCGAGCCGCATCAGGCTCTTTCACATGGCCTCCATACAGCCGTATTCGGGTAGAATATGTGACTTTACATTGGGGTATTCTGGCCACCTGAAGGAGGCTCATCAGGCCTGATCCAAAGGCTGCAAGAAGCCTTCAGCACCACTCAGTCCCAGAATGGCATTTTCTGCTTTGAACTGTTAGCCACCATTGTCAACTTCAAGAATTTAAAATTACTATGAAACTAGACATTTACATATGTAAATTGGAAACCAGAAATCAGACAGGCAGAGAATGATTACCAATGTGTACTGTGAGCAACCCTTCCAGATTTCTGTTGAAATTTTGTAGACCAGAAGGATGTTCTTAATTATAACGGGCACATGAGATTAAATTGCCAACAACAAATCCTTTCTATGTCTTGAGGAAGAGGATGTGCAAAATGTAAAGCAGAAGCTGTACCAATGCCTTCCAAGAAATGTTATCCAATTTGTTGGCAGGAAAATGTCTTAAAAGCTCTACCATGTGACTGTGTTCTTTAACTCCCGTTCAAACATTAATAGTGAGGTGAGTCTGTTCACCCACCACTGGTACCCCTCATTCTTACTGGCATGACTCAATAAAGACTGTGTTTTAGAGTTTGTGGTTTGTTACTGTACCTTTTTGTACCTTGACAGGAAATCGACTTCAACAAGGGTGAGAAAAAAAAACACTCAAACCCCTTACATGGTGACAGATTGAAACTGGGTTACTGTCACTAAGAACATTCTTCCAAACATGCCAAGATCAAAATTCAATTGATTGTCATGGTATAAAGTGCAATATTACACAAAATTCACTTCATTCAGACATAAAGCAGACAGGGTCACATTAGCAGGAAGTTAGACATAGTGTTCCTTGCAGTCAAGAGGAAAAGAGAATTCCCTGAGTCCCCTACAGCCCCCAAACCCAGCCCTTGCCCACAAACACCCAGCCCCCTGCCCCCAAAATCCAGCGCAAACCATCAAATGCAGTCGCCTTGTTTAGAAAAGGTAATGGGGAGAATCTTGGGAATTATAGACCAGTATAGGATCTATGAGCATTTGCAGAAGTACAGACTTCTCAAGGACAGTCAACATGCCTTTGTGATGGTAAGGTCATGCCTCATAAGTCTAAATGAGTTTTATTTGAGGGGGGTAACAAAGGAAATGAATGAGGCTCGTGTGGTAGATGTGGTCTACATGGATTTTAGCAAGAATTTGACGAGACTCATCAGAAAGTAATTTGGCAAAGGATCAGGGTATCTTTGGCTGTGGATAAAAAATTGTCTTGTTGGAAGAAAGCAGAGAGCAGTGGAGTGCCACAAAGATCTGTTCTGGGACCCCTGCACTTGGTGATTTTTATAAATGACCTGGATGGAGGGGCAGAAGATGGGTCAGTAAGTCTGCAGATGATGTGAAGGTTGGAGGAGTTGTGGATGAAGCTGAAGGTTGTCGAAGGATACAAGAGGATACAGACAGGATGCAGATTTGGGCAGAAAAGTTGCAGATGGATTTCAATCCAGGTAAGTGTGAGGTGATGCATTTTGGAAGTACAAACCAGAAGGCTGGGTACAAGGTTACCAGTCGGTTTCTTGAGTGTGGATAAACTGAGGGAATTTGGGGTTCAAATCCAAACATCCCTCAAGGTTTCCGCTCAGGTTGATAGGATAGTTATGAAGGCCAATGGGATGATGAGCTTCATTAAACTTTTCTACGTGGTCTTGCGTGAAAGTGAGGCCATTTTGGCAGGAAAGCGCAGAAAAATTAACCACGATCACAGGAGTGGCCTCCACGTGAGACCTGGAGCAATATCTTCATGGAAACAAGCGACAACTTAACCAAATATCTAATATCATTTATAAAAATAGCACTGGCCTTCACGAAAAGATGTATCACGATCAACTGGATGTCCGATAGCACGCTGGGCTGGGGAAATGAACTGCTGTTACCTACGGAAAAAAAAAATCACATAAACGTGACCCTTTGGTAAAGGTCTGTCAGCTGTACCTGGACCACATAGGGGCCCAGACACTAATATAAATGAACAATAAAAGGGGATAAAAGTAACCATTATATAAACCAAAACCAAGTTTCCCCAACTGGACTCATCTACTTGTAATCTCTGAAAATGTGGATATGAAAACAAACTGCAATAGAGAGAGAAAAAATTCAAAGTGCAAAAGGAAGAGTCTTTAAATGAATCCCTGAATGTGTGTTGAGTCTCGTGCTGAAGGGGTAGCAGCTATTCCTGAACCTGGCTATACCTCTTTCCTGATGGGAGCAGTGAGAACAGAGCGGGTGATGTGGATCCTTGATTGCTGCTGCTCTCTGACAGCAGCGTTCCCTGCAAATGTTCTCAATGGTGGAGGGTTTTTACCTGAGATGTCCTGGGCGGTGTCCATACTTTTGCAGAGCTTTTTGCTCAGGGGTATTGGTGTCACAACAGCTCAAACCTACTACAAACTGAACCTTTCACCCCTCACACCCGTAAACCCACTATTTTTCTTGCATCAATGTGCCTGCCTAAATGTTAAAGGTCCCTATTATTCCAGACTCCACCATCCTGCCCGGCCATGTGCTCCAGGCACCCGCAGCCTTCTGCACGTTCTCTTTCTACAAGTCCTTCAGCAGCCTTGTGTTTCCTCAGCACTGCCTGCTCCTCCACCAAGCTCTGCCACAAATCCATTCACTATGAGCTTCCTGCATCACTCCAGAGAAAAGCCCAAGGTTTCTCTCTCTGAATATTGCATTTACTTCATTCTGAAGGGCTGAATTCCTGCAGCTTCCCAATCAAACATCTGCAATCGCCTTTAAATTGTGCCGCTCTGCACAGATTTGTGCCACCTGCTTTTAAACAGGTTAAATCCTATGGGCATTCTGACAGTGTCCTTCCACTCTCTCTCTCTCTCACTCTACCGGTGGAACTAAATCCTTCTGCTCAAATTGTTGCTTGGTCTGGGCTTCTGTCCTTTTGCCTGGATTCTCATCCTCTGCTATTTCAGTCTGAACCTTGCCGTCAGCCCGAGGAATAAAAACGTGTGGATATGGATCGGAATTCTTTCTGGCTGAAGCATCTCAAACACTGCTCTCATCTTCGTGTGTACACAGCTAGAGACAAGAACAAATCTTAGAAACATAGAAAAATAGGTGCAGAAGTAGGCCATTTGGCCCTTCAAGCCTACACCACCATTCAATATGATCATGGCTGATCAGTACTCGGTTCCTGTCTTCTCCCCATACCCCCTGATCCTCTTAGCCACAAGGGCCAAATCTAACCTACTCAACAAACACATTCTTCTGAATAACTGGGTGCTCATCAATGCTTTCAAAGCTCTGGATCCCCAGCACAATTTGCATCATTGTGCACGCAGACGAGTGCCCCAGAGTGGTCGATGCTGAATTTTTTTTTAAATTTAACCCTTGAATAAAATTAATCTTGACCTGGAGCACCTTTTACCATCTCGATCCTCTCTCTCCTTCCACATCATCCCTCTCCACCACTCCCCTGGGATAGGTGCAGAAGGTAGCATGTTAAACCGGAAAGTCTGAAGTTGCTGAGGTTGGGTGCAATGCACAGACGTGCTGGAGAACCTCAGCTGGTCACACCGCATCCTAAAGAGGTAAAGGACAACCAACATTTCATGCCTGGGCCCTCCGTCAGGAATGCCCGGAATGTTCCTGTGGTTGCGGTGTGACCCCCTGAGTCTCTCCAGCACATTAGTGCATTTGCAGGGAGTAGAAATCCTTTTCAGTAATGACTTTGGGAGTAAAATCCTGGGCAGCATAAGATCTGACTGATGAAGGAATTCTAATCCACTCGAGGTGAAGCGCCCTGTGCCATGTAACAGAGAGCTCGGAAAATGTTATCTGCAGTCCCCGCAATCAAAGATATATTTTCATTTTTAATTGCACGGCGAATACTAATTCGACAACCAACACCTTCATCCCCACCATGAAAAAAGGTCAAGTACGTAACAGTCATCCCTGTGGGCAGGATTCTAGCGGAGTTGAAAATCCGTGGGTGCCCGTATCTTGTCCTGAGTCACTGTGAAATCCATCTCCAGGATGTTGGCACTTTATTCCTGTGTGTTTTTTTGAACCTTGCTTAGTGCTAAGTGTTTGAATTAAGATTTTTCCATTAGTTTTTCCTTTTGAATTGAACATTACAATATATGTTAATGCACTTTCCAAAGTGTTTTACAATGTAAACAATATTTTAAAGAAAAATCTGAAGACTTCACCATCTGAGATGCAGGAACTAATCTGTGGCTTCAGCGGGTCTGCGCCCAGGGTTATTTGGATTAGTTGAAACAGGACCGTCTTCCAATGTCTGCAGTGAAACTGGGAGAAAGAGGGTTGGGCTGTCGGTGTCATAGTTAATGACGTCTCATTACAGAACTGAAAGCTTTCAGTCTGTGGTGAACTGATATTCTCATCCCACTGACCAGCATCCCTTCCTGCTCATTCCCATCCATGGGTCCGGGACTCCCTCGCCCTCACGGGTCCCCCTCACACTCGCAGTTCCCCGATCGCCTCAACCACACGGATCCCCTCAACCACGTGGATTAACACCCCCACCTTCAGCCTCGCGGGTCCCCCTCAGATTTCTGGGTCCACGTCCCCGTCCCCCCTCAGCCTTCCGGGTCCCCGTCCCCCCTCAGCCTTCCGGGTCCCCGTCCCCCCTCAGCCTTCCGGGTCCCCGTCCCCCCTCAGCCTTCCGGGTCCCCGTCCCCCCTCAGCCTTCCGGGTCCCCGTCCCCCCTCAGCCTTCCGGGTCCCCGTCCCCCCTCAGCCTTCCGGGTCCCCGTCCCCCCTCAGCCTTCCGGGTCCCCGTCCCCCCTCAGCCTTCCGGGTCCCCGTCCCCCCTCAGCCTTCCGGGTCCCCGTCCCCCCTCAGCCTTCCGGGTCCCCGTCCCCCCTCAGCCTTCCGGGTCCCCGTCCCCCCTCAGCCTTCCGGGTCCCCGTCCCCCCTCAGCCTTCCGGGTCCCCGTCCCCCCTCAGCCTTCCGGGTCCCCGTCCCCCCTCAGCCTTCCGGGTCCCCGTCCCCCCTCAGCCTTCCGGGTCCCCGTCCCCCCTCAGCCTTCCGGGTCCCCGTCCCCCCTCAGCCTTCCGGGTCCCCGTCCCCCCTCAGCCTTCCGGGTCCCCGTCCCCCCTCAGCCTTCCGGGTCCCCGTCCCCCCTCAGCCTTCCGGGTCCCCGTCCCCCCTCAGCCTTCCGGGTCCCCGTCCCCCCTCAGCCTTCCGGGTCCCCGTCCCCCCTCAGCCTTCCGGGTCCCCGTCCCCCCTCAGCCTTCCGGGTCCCCGTCCCCCCTCAGCCTTCCGGGTCCCCGTCCCCCCTCAGCCTTCCGGGTCCCCGTCCCCCCTCAGCCTTCCGGGTCCCCGTCCCCCCTCAGCCTTCCGGGTCCCCGTCCCCCCTCAGCCTTCCGGGTCCCCGTCCCCCCTCAGCCTTCCGGGTCCCCGTCCCCCCTCAGCCTTCCGGGTCCCCGTCCCCCCTCAGCCTTCCGGGTCCCCGTCCCCCCTCAGCCTTCCGGGTCCCCGTCCCCCCTCAGCCTTCCGGGTCCCCGTCCCCCCTCAGCCTTCCGGGTCCCCGTCCCCCCTCAGCCTTCCGGGTCCCCGTCCCCCCTCAGCCTTCCGGGTCCCCGTCCCCCCTCAGCCTTCCGGGTCCCCGTCCCCCCTCAGCCTTCCGGGTCCCCGTCCCCCCTCAGCCTTCCGGGTCCCCGTCCCCCCTCAGCCTTCCGGGTCCCCGTCCCCCCTCAGCCTTCCGGGTCCCCGTCCCCCCTCAGCCTTCCGGGTCCCCGTCCCCCCTCAGCCTTCCGGGTCCCCGTCCCCCCTCAGCCTTCCGGGTCCCCGTCCCCCCTCAGCCTTCCGGGTCCCCGTCCCCCCTCTGCCTTCCGGGTCCCCGTCCCCCCTCAGCCTTCCGGGTCCCCGTCCCCCCTCAGCCTTCCGGGTCCCCGTCCCCCCTCAGCCTTCCGGGTCCCCGTCCCCCCTCAGCCTTCCGGGTCCCCGTCCCCCCTCAGCCTTCCGGGTCCCCGTCCCCCCTCAGCCTTCCGGGTCCCCGTCCCCCCTCAGCCTTCCGGGTCCCCGTCCCCCCTCAGCCTTCCGGGTCCCCGTCCCCCCTCAGCCTTCCGGGTCCCCGTCCCCCCTCAGCCTTCCGGGTCCCCGTCCCCCCTCAGCCTTCTGGGTCCTGATCACCCTCACCCTTCTGGGTCCTGATCACCCTCACCCCTCTGGGTCCTGATCACCCTCACCCCTCTGGGTCCTGATCACCCTCACCCCTCTGGGTCCTGATCACCCTCACCCCTCTGGGTCCTGATCACCCTCACCCCTCTGGCGGGACCCCGTCACCCTTCTGGGTCCTTGTCCCCTCTCCCAGCAGCCTCAGCATTCCACTGCCCCCCTCAGCCTCGCGAGTCCCCGACCCCCCCCTCAGCCTCGCGGGTCCCCGACGCCCCCCTCAGCCTCGCGGGTCCCCGACACCCCCCCTCAGCCTCTCGGGCCCCGACCCCCCCCTCAGCCTCGCGGCCCCCGCCCCCCCACCTCAGGCTCGCGGCCCCCGCCCCCCGACCTCAGGCTCACGGCCCCCGCCCCCCCACCTCCGCCTCGCGGCCCCCGACCCACCTCCAACCTCGCGGGCCCCGACCCCCCCTCAGCCTCGCCGCCCCCGACCCCCCCCCCTCAGCCTCGCGGGTCCCCGACCCCCCCCTCAGCCTCGCGGGTCCCCCGACCCCCCCTCAGCCTCGAGGGTCCCCAACCCCCCCCTCAGCCTCGCGGGTCCCCGACACCCCGCCCTCAGCCTCGCGGGTCCCCCGACCCCCCCCTCAGCCTCGCGGGTCCCCCGACCCCCCTCAGCCTCGCCGGTCCCCCGACCCCCCTCAGCCTCGCGGGCCCCGACACCCCCTCAGTCTCGCGGGTCCCCCGACCCCCCTCAGTCTCGCGGGCCCGACCCCCCTCAGCCTCGCGGGCCCCGACCCCCCCCTCAGCCTCGCGGGCCCCGACCCCCCCCTCAGCCTCGCGGGCCCCGACCCCCCCCCTCAGCCTCGCGGGCCCCGACCCCCCCCTCAGCCTCGCGGGCCCCGACCCCCCCCTCAGCCTCGCGGGCCCCGACCCCCCCCTCAGCCTCGCGGGCCCCGACCCCCCCCTCAGCCTCGTGGGCCCCGACCCCCCCCTCAGCCTCGCGGGCCCCGACCCCCCCCTCAGCCTCGCGGGCCCCGACTACCACACACCCTAACGCCACCCCGACCCAAACTCCCTCACGGTTCCCCGGCCCCACCTCACAACCATCTCCCCGCCCGTTCCCCTCCGAGCTCCGGCCGCCCCGGACCCAAAGGGCGACCCGTGGAAACTCCCTCCTCCCTGGTCTCGCTCCCAAAATGCCCCGATTCCCGCCCGTGAAGCACCGACACGAACCTCTCCCGCTCGCGACCAACTGCTCCAATGGCGGGAAAGATCAACAACATGGCGGCCCCCAGGGGTCGCTCTCGCGAGAGCTTGGGCCACCCCTCCACGGGATCTCTTCGCCAGCCCAGTCCCACTGGGGAAGGGGCCGAGAGCTGCCTCGGGCCTCCAGTCCATCTCCCCTTCAGGCTGCACATTTCCACACCAGGACCTGCCCCACATTCCCCCCCAAGATTCCAGTCCATCCCACCTCCACCACCTTGGCCCAAAGCTCATTCCACGCTCCCACCCCCCTCTGAGGGAAGAAAATCCCCCTTCAATCTCAATCCATGTCCTCCTCTTTGAATCTCCCCCACTCTCCTTGGAAACAGCCTGTCCCCATGGACACGATCCGTCCCCCCTCACAATTTTCAAATCTTCCTCAATCTTCGACGCTCCAGGGAATAAAGTCCCAGCCTGTCCAACCTTCCCCTGGAACTCAAACCCCGAAAGCCAGACCACCTTCTTGTCCCTCTCCTCGACGCGCTGTCTCATTCCTATCCTTCCTCTCCTCCAGCCACCCAAACGGCACACAATGTTCCCAAGTTGGCCTCACCCATGCCTCGTCCAACTTCCTCGTGGCCTCCCACCTCCTGCACTCAATCCTCTCATTTCTGAAGGCCAAAATACCAGAAGCTTTCTTCACTCCCCCCACCCCCCCCCCCCATCTCCACATGGGACTCCACTTTCGGGCAGTTCTGTACCACAGTTCCTCAATCCCTTTGTTTGACAACACTCCTCAATGGTGTACCATTTAACATTCAAACTCTTACGTTTTAAGAATCAATTGCAGAGATCCATGGATGTGGGAAGTCAGGAGGGTTAGGGACTGGGTGCAGGTCGATGAGACTGGCAGAATGATATTTCACCATGAACGAGAAGGGCCGAAGGGTCCCTTTTCTTTGCTGTGGGGTTTCTAGGGTAGAGTTCACACCATTCTCAGGAAGGAGGATGAGCAGACAGGTGTCATGGTCCATGGGTAGGAATGGTGATGAGATCCTGCCAGGAGAGATGAGGGAGTTAAGTGCGAAGGTGAAGGGCACAACCAAGGGGTCTCTGTCTGTCTGTGTGCGTGTGTCACTACGTCTGTGTGTTTCTCTCTATGTCTCTGTGTGTCTCTGTGTCTGTGTGTGTGTCTCTGTGTGTGTGTCTCTCTCTGTGTCTGTGTCTCTCTCTCTCTGTCTGTCTATCGGTCTGTGTGTGTATCTGTGACTGTGTGATTCTCTGTGTCTGTGTGTCTCTGTCTGTGTGTGTCTCTCTGTGTCTGTTTGTGTGTCTCTGTCTGTGTCTCTTTGTGTGTCACTGTCTGTGTGTGTGTCTCTCTCTCCCTGTGGCACAATGTGTGTCTCTCTGTGTCTGTATGTTTGTGTGTCTCTCTCTCTCTGTCTCTTTCTGTGTCTCTGTATCTGTGTGTGTGTCTGTCTGTGTCTCTCTGTCTGTGTCTCTCTCTCTGTCTGTGTCTCTCTCTGTGTCGCTGTCTGTGTGTCTCTCTGTCTGTGTCTCTATATCTGTGTGTCTGTGTGTCTATGTCTCTGTGTGTGTCTCTCTCTATCTATGTCTGTGTGTATGTATCTGTGTGTGTCTGTCTCTCTGTGTCGTGTGTTTGTCTCTGTCTCTGACTGTGTGTGTGTCTGTCTCTTTGTGTCGTGTGTGTGTCTCTCTCTGTCTGTGTGTGTGTCTCTCTGTCTGTCTGTGTCTGTCTGTGTGTGTCTCTGTCTGTCTGTCTCTCGCTGTCAGTGTCTCTCTCTCTGTCTCTGTCTGTGTGTGTTTCTCTGTGTGTCTGTGTGTGTGTATCTGTCTCTCTGTGTCTGTGTGTGTGTGTCTGTCTGTCTGGGTATGTGTGTGTCGCTCTCTCTCGGTGTCTCTAATATATGCTTATTCATTACCCACCATTATCCATCCCTACTGGTGGTGCGGCTTTGTTCCCCAAGGCGTCCGTATTGGCTGCCCATAGACCATCTCTGCCCCAACGCATTCCTCGGTGTCACCTGCATTAAAATCAAGATGGCATCAGCACCTTTTTGGACACTTTTAGCTGTGTTTCCTCAGTTCTTCTGGCCAGTTTTGTGTTTCGTTCACACATTCCTGCTTCCTGGGGTTCACGGCACTCGTGGAAGATCGCCAGTTCCTGAAACAATTCTTCATTCATCTTATTTGTAACATTTTTACATTTAATTTAACATATGCATTAAAAAACTTAAATTTCTTGTTTGAAAATAAGATAAAATTAATGCATAGTGATTTAAAAAGTAACCCCTCCCACAGCTGCCCAATAGAAAACAATAAAGAGAGGAAACATCTAGATAGTATTTATAAAAATTGACCAAAACTCTCAAATAAAATCTTGGTTTTCTTGGTTTTAGGAGTCAGAAAGTTCGTGTTGGGTGGTTAAAACTTAATTCTGACAATTGGTAAATACACATCCCAAATCTTCAAAAGAGAAATTCAAATTTGTTCCGTGAATTCGATGTAATTATTTCAAGTGGGAATCAACGGCCTATTTCAGTGTGGCCATCGACCCATTCCCAAATACGCATCGGACTTCCAAGTTACTGCCACACATTTTAACCCTATAACAATTACAGCACAGAAACAGGTCACTTGGCCCTTCTTGTCTGCACTGAACAAAATACTCTCCTCTCGTACCACCTCTCTGCATTCCCCTCCCCTCCAATTTTCCCTGAAATGACAAAATGGACCCTGCCGCCACTATTTCTCCCGGAAGCTCACTCCACTCAGCCACCACTCTGAGTAAAGAAGTTCCCCCTCATGTTACTTCCAAACTTTTACCTCCTGTTTCAATCTCTGCTCCCGCAATGAAAAAAGTCTCTCCACATCAACTCGTTCTATCCTCCTAGTAATTTTAAAGACCTCGATCAAATCCCCTCTCAACCATCTACAATCCATAGAATAAAGACTTCATTTGCTGAATCTTTCTTTGTAATCTAGTTGCTGATATCCAGGTAACATTGACTTAAATCTTCTCTGCACCCTCTCTACTTTGTTGATAGCTTTCCTCTCATTTGGTGACCAGAACTGCACACAGTACTCTCAACAGGGCCTCACCAATATCTTGTCTAGTCTCAACCTCACTGCCCGACTCCCGTATTCTATGCTATGGTTGATCAAGGCCAGCTATTTGAACAGATTCTTTTCGAGGTACTCTCTGATTACCCTCCAATAATTAACCTATCACTGTCAGGCTCACCTGGTTGGCTTTTGAAGCCGTTTTTAAACAAAGGAACATTAGATTACATCCATTCCTCTGGCACCTCACCCGTGGATAAACAGGTTTTAAATATTTCTGTCAGAGCCCTTGCAATTTCTACTCTTCTTTCCCTCAAGGCCAAGGGAATATCATGTCAGACCTCCATCCACCAACAGACAAAAATCAGCCATCACAAGGTGAAGGCAGGACAGTAGACCCACCTCTCCAGCACGAGTCATGGATCAAGTGAGCACTGACTGCAAGAAGTTTCTACATCCTCTTGGTGTCTATGTGGATTTCCTCCCACACTCCACAGCTCAAGGTGGCCGTAAGTTCATTGGCGAATTGGGAAGCTCAAGACCATGGGGTGGAAGTGCACATTCTGGTCCTGGGGGCATCAATTCAATTCAACTGCACGGATGAACCTTTGGGCACGACCTGATCTTTTTCTGGTTTCAAACTCATTATTTTTGAAAATTGTATGTGCACCTCTAATGCAACACGACTGCTGCTAAACAGGCTTCTTGATGCATATCCATGACAAGAACTCGGGAGAATCTGATTTGGTTACTAGACTTTTGAACAGAACAGTGTCTGGACATTTTATCCCTAAACTGAAACTTTATAGACATACAGAACAAAAACAGGGCAAAACAAGCTTGTGTCTCACCAATACCACAATTCACAGACACTTTTTAAGTTCTCAAGGGTGGCAGAAAACAAAAAGAACAGACAAACTCCTTCCACACTGTCACTTTGAGAGCTTTGGACTCACCATGCTAGAAATATTGCCAAGCCATCACTCTCTCTCCAAATCAATGACCAAAAGTACTGGCTGAGCGATAGATTTGAGACATTTTACCCGCTATGTAGCAATCAGGCACAAGGGAAAGTGGTGCTTCCATTGTAAAGTATTTAGGAATCTCAGACCACAAACAACCTTCACCCCAAAAAACAAGCAATTCTCCACAATAAAACTAGGTTTCCTTCCTGTCTGCAAGCATCTGCTCTCTTGAGTCTGAATGGCACAACTGGGGAAACCGTTTCAAACCCATGACCTGAAACAGCATATTCTCTTCCCCTAATTGGAGCTGTCTTGAATTGGCCACCATTGCCCGAGCAAGAATGAACTGGGAGATCTCACACTTGCTCCTTCACAGGTGAGACCTCCCTGTTCATTGGAGCTCCATATTATCCATCTTGCTCTATTTTGTTAACCTTAATCAAGTCTCCTCTCATTCTCCAACACTCCCATGAAAAATAAAAATCATGTATCCTGAAGTTCGCGAGTCCGGACACCAGGTGGTGGTATTATACCTAGATCTCTCTCTCTCTCTCTCCCTCTCTCATCATGTATGCAGTACTCGGTGTGAACAGGCGGTGGCAGCACTTTACAGCCCTTGCAATCTGCAGCTTGGACAGGAGATGGTTGGTTTGTACCTCGTGGGCTCTTGCACCAAGATTGAAGATTTGGAGATTTCCCATTGATTGGCAGAGAACATGCACGACATCACATCCAACCCTGAGATTCCCTTTTTCCTGTAGACACGACCGAATTCCCACGAATGGATTGGGAAATCAATGTTCCCGGGTACACGTCCTATAGAAAAGACAGAAAGTTGAGAAGAGGGGGTGGGGTAGCTCTGTTGGTAAGAAATGAAATTCAGGCGTTTGAAAGGAAAGACATTGAAACAGGTGGGTAGAGTCTGTTTGGATAGAATTAAGAAATTGTAAAGGCATGAGGACCATAATGGGGGAAATTTACAGGCCTCCGAAAAGTAGTTCAGATATCGGTGGCAGTATAAATCAGGAATTAAGAGTGGCATGTCAAAGTGGTAGCAATACGGTAGTTATGGGGGACTTCAACATGAAGGTGGACTGGGATAATCAGACGGGGGCAGGAACACAAGAGTGAGTTTATTGAATGTCTACGAGATACTTTCTTGGAGCAGCTAGTGGAGGAACATACCATGAGGAAGTCGATTCAGGACTTGGTACATTGCAGCAACACAGAGTTAATAAGTGACCTCGATGTAGGAGAGCCATTAGGGAATAGTGAGCATGGTATGGTTACTTTTGAGCTGCAATTAGAAAGGGAAAAAGAAAGGAAGTCGGAAGCATCTGTACTGCAGTTAAATAAAGGGGATTATGCAGCTATGAGGGAGGATCTAGCCAAAATAAAATGGAAAGATACACTAGCTGGTAGGACAACTCGGGAAAAATGGCAGGTGTTTTTGGACATTTTCCACAGGATTCAGGACAAATTTATTCCAAAGTGGAGGAAATGCCCTAGGAGATGCAAATGGCAGCCGTGACTAACTAATGAAATCAAGTGCAATATCAAATCCAAAGGGAGTAAGTATAAGATAGCGAAGTGGAGTGGGAAGCTAGAGGATTGGGAAACCTTCAAAGAGCATCAGAGGGTAACTAAGAAAGTCATAAGAGAGGGGAAAATGAAGTATGAGAGGAAATTAGCAAATAATATCTTGGAGGATAGCAAAAGCTTTTTTAAATATGTGAAGAGGAAGAAATTGGTTCGGTCTAAAATTGGTCCATTAAGAATGGAAAAGGCTGGAATTATTACCGGAAACAAGGAGATGGCTGAGGAATTTAACAAATACTTTGCATCGGTCTTCACCAAGGAGGATATAGGTTATGGTCAGTTAGGGGGTAGTGGTCATGTGGTATCAAGAGACTTGGGGAACTTTCCTGGGGAAGTAGGGGATCTAATGGATATCCGGATCTAGAAGCAGGAGGTTGTGAGTAAATTGTTGGGACTGAGGGCTGATAAAACCCCAGGGCCTGATGGGCTGCATCCCAGGGTGCTTAAAGAAGTTGCTATGGAAATTGTGGAGGCACTGGTCGACAGTTTCCAAAGTTCCATAGATTCAGGGGAGGTCCCTGAGGATTGGAGAATGGATGATGTGGTGCCGATTTTTAAGAAGGGAGGGAGGGAGAAAACGGTAAATTATAGACCGGTCAGCCTGACGTCAGTGGTGGGGAAGATATTGGAATCTATCATAAAAGGAGTAATAGCAGAACACTTAGGCAGAAATAATAGTATAAGGGCTAGTCAGCATGGATTCCTTAAGGGTAAGTCATGCTTGACTAATCTTCTGGAATTTTTCGAGGATGTGACAAAGAGGGTGGACTTGGGAGAGCCAGTGGATGGGGTGTATTTGGACTTCCAGAAGGCCTTTGATAAGGTACCGCACGGGAGACGAGTGGGCAAGATCAGGGAGCATGCAATTGGAGGTAAGGTGCTGACATGGATAGGAAATTGGTTAATAAATAGGAAACAAAGGGTTGGAGTAAGCCGGTCCTTTTCAGGATGGCAGGATGTGACGAGTGAAGTGCCGCAGGGATCGGTATTGGGTCCTCAGTTGTTTGTAATTAATGTAAATGATTTGGATGAGGGGATTATTAATAACATGAGCAAATTTGCAGATGACACTAAACTGGGTGGCGGTGTGGGGTGTGAGGAGGATGTCAAGAAAATGCAGAGGGACTTGGACAGGTTGGGGGTGTGGGCTGCTGAATGGAAGATGACGTTCAATGTGAGCAAATGTGAGGTTATCCATTTTGGGGGCAATAATAGGAAAGCTGAGTATTATTTAATTGGAGACAAGCTCGGGAGTGGGGAGGAGCAAATGGATCTGGGTGTACTTGTTCACCGGTCACTGAAGGCTAACATGCAGGTTCAAAAAGCTGTGAAGAAGACAAATGGCATGTTGGCTTTCATAAAGAGGGGATTGGAGTATAGGAACAGAGACACCCTTCTGCAGTTGTACAGGGCCCTGGTGAGACCCCACCTGGAGTAATGCGTCCAGTACTGGTCTCCAGTTTTGAGGAAGGACATACTAGCTATAGAGGGTGTGCAGCGCAGATTTACAAGGTTAGTTCCAGGGATGGCGGGGTTGACATATGCTGAAAGGCTAGAGAAACTGGACTTGTATCCGATGGAGTTTAGAAGGATGAGGGGGGACATGATTGAGGTATACAAAATTATCAGGGGGATGGACAGGGTGAAGTCGGATTACTTGTTCCCAGTGATGGGGGAGACGAGGACTCGAGGGCATAGTTTAAGAATACAGGGAAGGCCCTTTAGGACGGAGATGAGAAAACATTTTTTTACCCAGAGAAGTGTGAATCTGTGGAATGCTCTGCCACAGAGGGTGGTAGAGGCAGATTCGCTGATTATGTTCAAAAGAGAGTTAGATAAGACTCTAGTGGGCAAAGGAGTTAAGGGTTATGGGGATAAGGCTGGAAAGGGGTACTGATAGTAGTGATCAGCCATGATCTGTAAAATGGTGGTGCTGGCTCGACAGGCCGGAGGGCCTACTCCTGCTCCTATTGTCTATTGAACCATTCCTCCAAGGTCCCTCTGTTCCTCAATGCCCTCCCCTTCACTGCATACGTACGTCTTGGTTATTCTTCCCAAAATAAAGCACCTCACACTTACCTACATTAAACTCCATCTGCCATCTTTCCAAACAGTCCAAATCCTTTTGTAGTCCATGAAAACCCTCCTCACTCTCCACAACTCTTGAAAATAAGCAAAAAGTATTACGTTATGTTAAGCTTTCCTTTGAAAATTTTAATAAAATTTAATAGAATATTTCAGGCCAATGGGACGCCAGGCATCATTAATCTTTCCATGTACGGCGTGGTCGTGCGTGAAAGTGTGGCCATTTTGGCCAAAAAAGCGCAGTAAAACGAACCGCGATCACAGGAGTGGCCTCCACAGTCGACCCGCAGCAATATCTTTGAGGTAATTTCATGGAAACAAACGACAACTTAAGCAAATATCAAATCTCATTTATAAAAATGGCACTGGCCTTGTCCTTTGACTGTTGGTTCCGTGATTAGACAGGGATGACTTAAAAGTGTGGTGGGGAAAGAAAGTGTTTGAAAACAATGAAATAACAAATGAAGGGCAGGGGAGTGGATGTGGGGTGTGTGGATTTTAGTGAGGCCTTTGACAGGGTTGCCCAGGGTAGATTCATTCTGATAGTCATGAGGCAAAGGATCTGTGGAACCTTGGTTGTGTGGATTCAGAATTAGTTTGCCTGCAGAAAGAGGTTCTCAACCTTCATCTTCTCACTCACGTACCACCTTAAGTAATCTCTGAACATTAAGGGATTGCTTCATGTGGTAGGTGAGTGGGAAGGGAAGGTTGAGAATGACGCTTCTAGATTGTTCATATGATTATTTTAAAAGAGGGTTTGAACTTTCTTTCCACCCACTTACCACTAAAAGTGGTATGTGAGTGCAAGGAAAAAGGTTGAGAACCATTGGTTTAGTACGTTATATTTAAGGAGTGAATATATGGGCTAGAACAACATCAAGGCCTGAAGGGCCTGTACTGTGCGGTGTTCTCTGGATCTGCTGATCAATGGCCAGGGTTACCCATCCAGTATGGACACTGCAACTGAGTAAGGCAAGAGGAAACTTCTTCAGTATTTCCAGCCCATCTGTAACCATGACCTAAACGTCAATATTGGTCTCAGCTCAGAAAAGAACGGGGAGGCCACAACTACAATTCAGAGGTTCAGAGATTGTGGTGGATTGAGAGACAGGATCGCCCTCGCTGGACGGTAAGGCACCTGAATGATGATATTTGGTGTCCAAAATAGGAACTTCTCTTATTTTTGATCATTGAGCCCATGGTAAAACCTTCATTTCACTTCAAGTCACACTTTCCAAGAATGTGTCGACAACATTGAGGACCAGCTGTAGGCCCTGGTGGGTTCACCTTCAAGTCCCAGCAACAACCTAACCAATCTCTGCACTCCTTCAATCACATGGATTCTGCAATTTGGTGACTTGGTCCTCCAAATATGAAACAGCTAAAGCAACCTGAAAAAATCCCGTTTAATCCAAATATTTTTAGTCTCTTCCAGGAAAAATATTCTAGGATCCATTGGGAGTGTTCAAAATTTTAATTTTGGACCAAAATGTATATATTTTGGACAAACCCAAGTAGAATATATAAACATAGAAAAATAGGTGCAGGATTCGGCCATTTTGCCCTTCAAACCTACCCTGCCATTCAATACGATCATGGCTGATCAGTACCCAGTTCCTGCCTTCTCTCCATACCTCCTGATCCCCTTAGCCACAAGGGCCAATTCTAACCTACTCTTGAACATTGACAAGGAACCAGCCTCAACTACTTTCTGTAGCAAAGAATTCCATAGATCCATCATCCTCCAAGAGAGGAAATCTTTCCTCATCTCGGTCCTGAAAACCTTCCCCCAATGCCTGAAGAGGGCGCATAAAATCAGTGAACTGGTGCGGACTCGAAAGGCCAACATGGCCTGTTTCCGCTCCGTAAATGGTTATATGGTTATAGTATGGTTATCCTTAAACTGTAACCCCTGGTTCTGTTTTTCCCAGCATTGCAAACAACCTACCCGCATCTAGTCTATCTAAACCCTTTAGAATTTTGTTTCTATAAGATCCACCTTCAATTTCCTAAATTCCAGAGAATACAAGCCTAGTCTATCCAACCTTTCTTCATCTGCAAGTCCTTCCATCCCTGGTATCAGTCTAGTGAATCTTCTCTGCACCCACTCCACGGCGAGGATGTCCTTCCTCGGATTAAAGAGGCCAAAACAGCACGCAGTATTGCAGGTGTGGTCTCACCAAGGCCGTGTATGGCTGCAGCAGGATCTCTGTACTCAAGTCCTCTTGCTATGAATGCCTTCCTCACCGCCTGTTGCACCTGCATGCCCACTTTCAACGACTGATGCACAGCAACACCCAAGTCTCTCTGCATTTCCTGAACAGATACCGTTGAGATAATAGTCCTCTTTCCTGTTCTTGCCTCCAAAGTGGATCACCTCACATTTATCCACATAAAAGAACCTACTTTATTACATCCAAGACAAATCTGATAATGTCAAATTAAATTTATTTAAATTGGGTTTCAAGTATAATCGATGTAAAAAAGATTATATTGTGCCAGTCTCGACCTGACATTAATAATTTTAGTTGTACTTAATGATTTTCATATTTTAACTTTCAAATCAGATTCCCATTTTAATCTTGATTGATGAATTTCTAATTTAGCAGCTTTTTTTCTGTACATTTCTGAAATAACTCCATTAGTGATCACAGACAAAGGAACAGAACCAGGCCACTAGGCCCATCGAGTCTGTTCCATAAATCTACACTAAGCTACTCTACACTAGTTCTCATTTTTGGCCTTTCCCCCATAATCCCTTGATGCCCTCACTAATGAGATATTTGTCGTTCTTTTTAAAATACTCCCAGCGATCTGGCTTCCACTGCTGTATGCCGCAGTGAGTTCCACACATCCACGACCCTCTGGCTAAAGAAGTTCTTCCTGATCTCTTTTATACGGATAACCTCTCATTTTCAGACTATGAATAGTTTTCCGCCTGTTTAATATTTCCACTCGGAGACGAGGCTTGTATTATACGTTATCTTTTCTAATGGAATACAAGACCTCCTTTCTGAATGCCACCATTGAATACTCGTCATTTTCTAGCCCCAGCTAAAGCCAATCTCAAAGAGCAATTTGAGACTCATCTAATTTTAATTCTAAACTCAATTTCTTCATATCACCCAATAAAAATACCTTAGGATCAAGTGAAAGTTTAAATTTTAATAAGTTCCTTGATTCTATCCCAGAAAGGTTTCACGTAATCAAGTCGAGTGCAAGAAAGAGCCAACTTGCTCATGGCACCTAAAGCACCAATTTACGTGAAACTCCACGAGTTCCACCTACCTACTTCCCTTGCCCATAACCCTCCCACCCCCTCGCATCCATGTACTCATATAACCTCATCTTAAATGACAGAATTGACCCTGGCGCAACTTCTTCCAGTAGATCATTCCACTCAGCCACCACTCTGAGTGAAGAAGCATCCTCCTGTATTACTTAAGTTTTGCCCCTTAACTTATGACCCCTTGTTCCAATCTCTGCTCCCCTTAGGGGAAAGAGCCTATTCACGGCTACTCTATCTATTCCATTGATAATTTTAAATACCTCTATCAAATCCCCGCTCAACCCTCTACGCTCCAATGAATGAAGTCCCAGTCTACTCAATCTTTCTACGTATTCAAAATACTGCAATCCAGGCAACATTTTTGTCAAACTTCTTTGCACTCTCTCTACCTTATTGATATCCTTCCTATAATTTGGAGTCCAGAACGGCATACAATACTCCAAACTTGGCCTCACCAACACTCTGAACATCACCTCCCCAGATCCTATATTCCATGCTATGATTTATAAAGGCCAGCGTACCCAAAGCCTTCTTTCTCCATGGGAATCCACCTTCAAATTTAAAACTAATTTGGCAGGGGGAAGGGAACAGGACTGATAGGGAAGCAGATAGGAGAGTGAATATAGGGGTGGTTCTGTTAGACGGTGAAACAATAAGGAAAAAGGGAACTAAAAGTGATAGGAGAGTAGGGGCAAGTGCATCGAGAACAAAGATGGATGGAGAATGGAGATATGGTATCAAGGTATTGTGTATGAATGCACGGAGTGTAAGGAATAAAATGGATGAGCTTGAGGCGCAAATGGCAATGGGAGGTTATGACATTGTCGGAGTTACGGAGACATGGCTGCGGGAAAGGCAGGATTGGGAAATCAATGTTCCCAGGTACACATCCTATAGAAAAGACAGAAAGTTAGGAAGAGGAGGTGGGGTAGCTCTGTTGGTAAGAAATGAAATTCAGGCCTTTGAAAGGAAAGACATTGAAACAGGTGGGTAGAGTCTGTTTGGATAGAATTAAGAAATTGTAAAGGCATGAGACCATAATGGGGGTCATTTACAGGCCTCCGAAAATTAACTTAGATCTCGGTAGAAGTATAAATCAGGAATTAACAGTGGCATGTCAAAGTGGTAGCAATACAGTAGTTATGGGGGACTTCAACATGAAGGTGGACTGGGATAATCAGACGGGGGCAGGAACACATGAGTGAGTTTATTGAATGTCTACGAGATACTTTCTTGGAGCAGCTAGTGGAGGAACATAGCATGGGGAAGTCGATTCTGGACTTGGTGCTGTGCAGCAACGCAGAGTTAATAAGTGACTTCGATGTAGGAGAGCCATTAGGGAATAGTGAGCATGGTATGGTTACTTTTGAGCTGCAATTAGAAAGGGAAAAAGAAAGGAAGTCGGAAGCATCTGTACTGCAGTTAAATAAAGGGGATTATGCAGCTATGAGGGAGGAGCTAGCCAAAATAAAATGGAAAGATACACTAGCTGGGAGGACAACTGGGGAAAATGGCAGATATTTTTGGACATTTTTTTTACAGGATTCAAGACAAATTTATTCCAAAGTGGAGGAAAGGCTCTAGGAGATGCAAATGGCAGTCGTGGCTAACTAATGAAATCAAGTGCAATATCAAATCCAAAGGGAGTAAGTATAAGATAGCAAAGTGGAGTGGGAAGCTAGAGGATTGGGAAACCTTCAAAGAGCATCAGAGGGTAACTAAGAAAGTCATAAGAGAGGGGAAAATGAAGTATGAGAGGAAATTAGCAAATAATATCATGGAGGATAGCAAAAGCTTTTTTAAATATGTGAAGAGGAAGAAATTGGTTCGGTCTAAAATTGGCCCATCAAGAATGGAAAAGGGTGGAATTATTACCGGAAACAAGGAGTTAGCTGAGGAATTGAACAAATACTTTGCATTTGTCTTCACCAAGGAGGATATAGGTTATGGTCAGTTAGGGGGTAGTGGTCATGCGGTATCAAGAGACTTGGGGAACTTTCCTGGGGAAGTAGGGGATCTAATGCATATCCAGATCTAGAAGGAGGAGGTTGTGAGTAAATTGTTGGGACTGAGGGCTGATAAATCCCCAGGGCCTGATGGGCTGCATCCCAGGGTGCTTAAAGAAGTTGCTATGGAAATTGTGGAGGCACTGGTCGACAGTTTCCAAAGTTCCATAGATTCGGGGGAGGTCCCTGAGGATTGGAGAGTGGCTGATGTGGTGCCGATTTTTAAGAAGGGAGGGAGGGAGAAAACGGGAAATCATAGCCTGACGTCAGCCTGACGTCAGTGGTGGGGAAGATATTGGAATCTATCATAAAAGGAGTAATAGCAGAACACTTAGGCAGAAATAATAGTATAAGGGCTCGTCAGCATGGATTCCTTAAGGGTAAGTCATGCTTGACTAACCTTCTGGAATTTTTCGAGGATGTGACAAAGAGGGTGGACTTGGGAGAGCCAGTGGATGTGGTGTATTTGGACTTCCAGAAGGCCTTTTATAAGGTACCGCACGGGAGACTAGTGGGTTAGATCAGGGAGCATGGTATTGGAGGTAAGGTGCTGACATGGATAGGAAATTGGTTAAGAAATAGGAAACAAAGGGTTGGAGTAAGCGGGTCTTTTTCAGGATGGCAGGATGTGACGAGTGGAGTGCCGCAGGGATCGGTATTGGGTCCTCAGTTGTTTGTAATTTATGTAAATGATTTGGATGAGGGGATTATTAATAACATGAGCAAATTTGCAGATGTCAGGAAAATGCAGAGGGACTTGGACAGGTTGGGGGTGTGGGCTGCTGAATGGAAGATGACGTTCAATGTGAGCAAATGTGAGGTTATCCATTTTGGGGGCAATAATAGGAAAGCTGAGTATTATTTAAATGGAGACAAGCTAGGGAGTGGGGAGGAGCAAATGGATCTGGGTGTACTTGTTCACCGGTCACTGAAGGCTAACATGCACGTTCAGAAAGCTGTGAAATGGGCAAATGGCATGTTGGCTTTCATAAAGAGCGGATTGGAGTATAGGAACAGAGACGCCCTTCTGCAGTTGTACAGGGCCCTGGTGAGACCCCACCTGGAGTATTGCACCCAGTACTGGTCTCCAATTTTGAGGAAGGACATACTAGCTATAGAGGATGTGCAGCGCAGATTTACAAGGTTAGTTCCAGCGATGGCGGGGTTGACATATGCTGAAAGGCTAGAAAAACTAGACTTGTATCCGATGGAGTTTAGAAGGATGAGGGGGGACATGATTGAGGTATACAAAATTATCAGGGAGATGGACAGGGTGAAGTCGGATTACTTGTTCCCAGTGATGGGGGAGACGAGGACTAGAGGGCATAGTTTAAGAATACAGGGTAGGCCCTTTAGGACGGAGATGAGAAAACATTGTTTTACCCAGAGAAGTGTTAATCTGTGGAATGCTCTGCCACAGAGGGTGGTAGAGGCAGATTCGCTGATTATGTTCAAAAGAGAGTTAGATAAGACTCTTGTGGGCAAAGGAGTTCAGGGTTATGGGGATAAGGCTGGAAAGGGGTACTGATAGTAGTGATCAGCCATGATCTGTGAAATGGCGGTCACTGAAGGCTCGACAGGCAGAAGGGCCTACTCCTGCTCCTATTGTCTATTGAACCATTCTTCCAAGATCCCTCTGTTCCTCAATGCCCTCCCCTTCACTGCATACGTCTTGGTTATTCTTACCAAAATAAAGCCCCTCACACTTACCTAAATTAAACTCCATCTGCCATCTTTCCAAACAGTCCAAATCCTTTTGTAGTCCATGAAAACCCTCCTCACTCTCCACAACTCTTGAAAATAAGCAAAATGTATTACGTTATGTTAAGCTTCTCTTTGAAAATTTTAATTTCACATGCATTAAATGCGTACGTAAATTTCTCATTCAAAGATAATGAAAAATTAATACATAGTATTTTTTTTAATTCCCCCTGCCCAACAACCCAATAGAAAAGAAAGATAACATCTGGAAAGTATTTATAAAAAAATTACTAAAAAACTATCAAATAAAATCTAACAAATATTCTGGATTTTAGGAGCCAGAAGGTTCAGGTTGGGCGATTACAACTTAATTCCTACAGTTTATAAATAGGATTCCCAAATCTTTCCAAAAATTTCAAATTTGTTACAGAAATTACATGTAATTATTTCAAGTGTCAAGGGACTTGGGGGGTTCTCGTTCAGGAAAACATAGTGAGTGGGAAACCACCAGGTTGGATCGGCAGGAAAAGAAAGCAAATTCTATGTTGGCTTTTGTTTCTAGGGTAGGGAGGTGTTGATGGGGCATGGGAGAGACCTCATTTGGAGAACTGCGAAGTTTATCTTAAAAAGGATGTGCTGATGTTGGAGAGAGAGCAGAGATTTACCAGGATGATATATCTCCACTCTTCATTGGAGTATAGAAGAAGGAGAGGAGATTTCAGAAACCTTTCCAATGCTGAAAGGATTGGACAGTAGATGTGAATAATGTTTCCCTTGGATAAAAAGACATTGTCTTAGAATTGGAAGGTACCTATTTAAAGCAGATGAGAAATTTATTTCACCAGAAGGTCATGGAATTTGTTGCTGGATTGTTTTTTTTTGTTTTTTTTTAATTTTTTTTATTTTTCACACCATCAATCACAATAGCCATGATATACACTTTTTCTTTTCCACACATTTACAGTGACTTTTTCTCCCTCCCCCCTCCCTCCTCCCAAGCCACCCCCCCATCCCCCCCCCTCTCATCCATTTTAGTTATACAATCTAGGTTGCATTAATTCAGTTAGACAATGTTGTCATTCAACAAAAATACACCAGAAATTCTACTGAGTCCATTCTTTTCTTTTCTTCTCCTTCCATCAACTTAGGTAATGTTTGTTCCCGGTAGGTTTTCGCTATTGTATTTAATGTAAGGCTCCCATACTTGTTCGAATATTTCAATATTATTTCTTAAACTATATGTTATTTTTTCTAATGGAATACATTTATTCATTTCTATATACCATTGTTGTATTTTCAAATTATCTTCCAATTTCCAGGTTGACATAATACATTTTTTTGCTACAGCTAGGGCTATCTTAACAAATCTTTTTTGTGCATCCTCCAAGTCAATTCCAAATTCTTTATTTTTTATGTTACTTAGGAGAAAGATCTCTGGATTCTTTGGTATATTGTTTTCTGTTATTTTATTTAATATCTGATTGAGATCATCCCAAAATTTTTCTACTCTCTCACATGTCCAGATTGCATGAATTGTTGTTCCCCTTTCTTTTTTACATCGAAAACATCTATCAGATACTGTTGGGTCCCATTTATTTAACTTTTGCGGTGTAATGTATAGTCTGTGTAACCAATTATATTGTATCATACGCAGCCTCGTATTTATTGTATTTCTCATCGTTCCAGAGCATAACTTCTCCCATGTTTCCTTTTTTATCTTTATATTTAAATCTTGTTCCCATTTTTGTTTAGTTTTACCATTTGTTTCCTCATTTTCCTTTTCTTGCAGTTTAATATACATATTTTTTATAAATCTTTTGATTAACATTGTATCTGTAATCACATATTCAAGGTTACTTCCCTCTGGTAAACTCAAGTTGCTTCCTAATTTATCTTTCAAGTAGGATCTCAGTTGGTAATATGCCAGCGCTGTATCTCCCGTTATATTGTACTTATCTCTCATTTGTTCAAAGGATAAGAATCTACTTCCTGAAAAACAATTTTCTATTCTTTTAATCCCTTTTTTTTCCCATTTTCTAAAGGCAAGGTTGTCTATTGTAAAAGGGAGTAGCTTATTTTGCGTCAATATTAGTTTTGGTATTTGGTAATTTATTTTATTTCTTTCTACATGAATCTTCTTCCATATATTGAGGAGATGGTGTAATACTGGAGAAGTTCTATGTTGTACCAATTTTTCGTCCCATTTATATAATATGTGTTCAGGTATCTTTTCCCCTATTTTATCTAATTCTAGTCTCGTCCAGTCTGGTTTTTCCCTTGTTTGATAAAAATCTGATAGGTACCTTAATTGTGCGGCTCTATAATAATTTTTGAAGTTTGGCAATTGTAAGCCTCCTTGTTTATACCATTCTGTTAATTTGTCTAGTGCTATCCTCGGTTTCCCCCCTCTCCATAAAAATCTCCTTATTATTTTCTTTAACTCTTTGAAGAATTTTTCTGTCAGTTGTATTGGCAATGCCTGAAATAAGTATAGTATCCTTGGAAAAATGTTCATTTTAATACAGTTTATCCTTCCTATCAGTGTTAGTGGTAGCTCTTTCCAATGCTCTAAATCGTCCTGTAATTTTTTCATTAGTGGATTGTAATTGAGTTTATATAATTGGCCTAGATTTTTGTTTATTTGCACACCTAGGTATCTTATTGCCTGCGTTTGCCATCTGAATGGGGATTCCTCCTTAAATTTTGAGAAATCCGCGTTATTCATAGGCATTGCTTCACTTTTATTTACGTTTATCTTGTATCCCGACACTTCTCCATATTCCTTCAATTTCTTATATAGTTCTTTTATTGATAGTTCTGGTTCTGTTAAGTACACTATCACATCATCCGCAAACAGACTGATTTTATATTCCCTGTCTTTTATTTTTATTCCTTTTATATTATTATCTCTTCTTATCGATTCTGCTAGTGGTTCTATAGCTAGCGCAAACAATAATGGTGATAGTGGGCATCCCTGCCGCGTTGACCTGCTTAAGTTAAATTGCTTTGATACATGTCCATTTACTGTCACTTTCGCTAACGGTCCCTTATATAATGCTTTAATCCAATTAATTTACTTCTCCGGTAAACTGAATTTTTGCAATACTTTGAACAAGTAATTCCATTCTACTCTGTCGAAGGCCTTCTCTGCGTCTAAAGCAACTGCTACTGCCGGTGCTTTATTTCCTTCTACTGCATGAATTAAGTTAATAAATTTACAAATATTGTCTGTTGTGCGTCTTTTTTTGATAAATCCAGTTTGGTCTAAATTTACCATTTTCGGTACCTGTTCTGCTAATCTGTTCGCTAATAGTTTAGCTATTATCTTATAATCTGTGTTTAGCAGAGATATTGGTCTATATGACGCTGGTGAGAGTGGATCTTTCCCTTGTTTTAGTATCACTGTAATTATTGCTGTTTTACATGAATCTGGTAAGTTTTGTGTCTCATCAATCTGGTTGATTACATCCAGGAGGGGCGGTATTATTAGTTCTTTAAATGTTTTGTAGAATTCTATTGGGAGTCCATCCTCTCCTGGTGTCTTATTATTTGGTAAATTTTTTATTATCTCTTGTATTTCTACTGTTCCAAATGGTTCTGTTAATTTATTTTGTTCCTCTATTTGTAGTTTTGGTAGTTCAATTTTAGTCAAAAATTCATCTATTTTCCCTTCTTTCCCTTCGTTTTCGGTTCGGTATAATTGTTCATAGAATTCTCTGAAGTTTTCCTTAATTTCTTTTGGATTATATGTAATTTGTTTGTCTTTTTTCCTTGTTGCCAATACCATTTTCTTAGTTTGCTCTGTCTTAAGCTGCCATGCTAGGATTTTGTGTGTTTTTTCCCCTAGTTCATAATATTTCTGTTTTGTCTTCATTATATTCTTCTCCACCTTATATGTTTGTAATGTTTCATATTTTATTTTTTTATCCGCCAATTCTCTTCTTTTGGTTGTATCTTCCTTTATTGCTAATTTTTTTTCTATGTTTATTATTTCCCTTTCCAACTGCTCTGTTTCCTGATTATAGTCCTTCTTCATCTTGGTTGCATAACTTATTATTTGCCCTCTAATGAATGCTTTCATTGCGTCCCATAGTATAAACTTATCTTCCACTGATTCCGTATTTACTTCAAAGTACATTTTTAATTGTTTTTCAATAAATTCTCTAAAATCCTGTCTTTTAAGTAGCATGGGGTTTAATCTCCATCTATACATTCTTGGAGGGATGTCTTCTAGCTCTATTGCCAATAACAGGGGTGAGTGGTCCGATAATAGTCTAGCTTTATATTCCGTTTTCCTAACTCTCCCTTGTATGTGGGCTGATAACAGGAATAGGTCTATCCTTGAGTATGTTTTATGTCTAGTCGAGTAGTATGAGTATTCCTTTTCTTTTGGGTTTTGTTTCCTCCATATGTCCACAAGTTTCATTTCTTGCATTGATTTAATTATAAATTTGGTTACTTTGTTCTTCCTGTTAATTTTTTTCCCCGTTTTATCCATATTTGGATCCAAATTCAGATTGAAATCCCCTCCTATTAGTATGTTCCCTTGCGTATTAGCTACCTTCAAAAAGATATCTTGCATAAACTTTTGATCTTCTTCGTTAGGTGAATATATATTAAGTAGATTCCAAAGCTCTGAATATATCTGACATTTTATCATAACATATCTCCCTGCTGGATCTATTATTTCCTCTTCTATTTTAAATGGCACATTTTTGCTAATTAATATAGCCACTCCTCTTGCTTTTGAATTATACGATGCTGCTGTTACATGTCCTACCCAATCTCTCTTTAATTTCTTGTGCTCCAATTCAGTTAAATGTGTTTCTTGGACAAATGCTATATCTATTTTTTCCTTTTTCAGTAAGTTTAGTAGTTTCTTCCTTTTAATTTGGTTATGTATTCCATTAATATTTAGAGTCATATAGTTCAGCGTAGCCATTTTATATTTTGTTTATCTTCTCTTTCCGTTTTTCCATCATTACCTTTCCTCCTTTTCCATTTCTGTTTTCTTATTTTCAACTCTTTACCAGACAACATTCCTACAACATCCAACATTTTCCTTATTCTCCTATTTCTATCTTCTTTATCCCCAATCTCCCCTTCCCCTCCTGAGTTGCCCTTTATCCCTTGTCGGACAACCACATCTCCCCTCTCCATTTGGATTTGCGAATCCACTCGCAAGCGTCAACTGATTTTGCAGTGACCGCTCTTTTCCCCCCACCCAGCCCCCCCCAGAAAAGATTTTGTTTTTTATATGTCACAAAGGTCACTCTTTTAGTTCCCTCCTTATTCTCTCTATTCCATTACCTTCCCTTATTAATTCTTGTCTATACTCTCTATGTTTTCCTCTAATTACAGATACTTTCACATATGCCCATTGTCTCTATTCACTCTTATACCTCTTTACCCGCATACATATCAATCGTGGTCATTTTTACCCTCCTTACCCGTCTTCATCCCTCAGTCTATTTTTGTCTTTACCCACATACATATCAATCGTGATAATTTTTGCTCTCATTACCCGTCTTCATCCCTCAGTCTATTTTTGTAATTGTTCTGCAAATTTTCGTGCTTCTTCTGGATCCGAGAATAGTCTGTTTTGTTGTCCTGGAATAAATATTTTCAATACCGCTGGATGCTTTAGTATAAATTTATACCCTTTCTTCCATAAAATCGCTTTTGCTGCATTGAACTCTTTTCTCTTCTTTAGGAGTTCAAAGCTTATATCTGGATAAATGAAGATTTTTTGCCCTTTATACTCCAGTGGTTTGTTGCCCTCTCTTACTTTTTCCATTGTCTTCTCCAGTACCTTTTCTCTTGTAGTATATCTTAGGAATTTTACTACAATAGATCTTGGTTTTTGTTGTGGTTGTGGTTTAGGGGGCCAATGCTCTATGTGCCCTTTCTATTTCCATTTCTTGCTGTAGTTCTGGACATCCTAGGGCCTTAGGGATCCATTCTTTTATAAACTCCCTCATATTCTTGCCTTCTACATCTTCCTTAAGGCCCACTATCTTTATGTTATTTCTTCTGTTATAATTTTCCATTATATCTATTTTTTGGGCTAGTAATTCTTGTGTCTCTTTAGTTTTTTTATTAGATTCCTCCAATTTCTTTTTTAAGTCTTCTACCTCCATTTCTGCTGCTATTGCCCGTTCTTCCATCTTGTCCATTTTTTTCCCCATTTCTGTTAAGGTCATATCCATTTTATTTATTTTCTTTTCTGTGTTGTTTATTCTTCTTCTTAAATCATTGAATTCCTGTGTTTGCCATTCTTTAAATGACTCCATGTATCCTCTAACAAGAGCAAGTACCTCCTTTACCTTGCCTTTCTTTTCTTCTTCTATTTCCCTGTACTCTTCCTCTTCCTCTTCTTCTTCCTCTGGGTTGGCCATCTGTTGTTTCTTTGTTGCCCTTTTCTTCTCTTCTTTCTTGTTTTCGTTGTCTTCTATGTTCTCCTCTTGCTGCAGGTGTTCTGCAGCTGTCGTTGCCGGCCGTGGAGATCGACTCCCCAGCTGGTCACCCCTCCCGTCGGTGTGTTTTTTTTGCATGCGCATGCGCGGTTGCGCACTTTTACTCGGCTCTGCGAGCCATTTTTGTAGTCCATTATTTACCGACCTGAGGGAGCGGGTTTCTCTCTCCGCAGCGGGCCTCTTCGGACAGGTAAGGCCTTCACCTTTTTCCTCCGTTGTCTTCTCTTCCTCTCTTCTTTCCGTTGATTTTGATTTTTCTCCTTTTGTCTCCATCTTCTTTCCACCTTTATATTCACTTTTCTTTAACTTGTATTTCTGTGCCTTTGTATTTTCTCTTGTTTTTCCCGACTTTTCTGGAGAGGGCTGGAGTTCACCGTCCAGCCACTACTCCATCACGTGACTCCTCGTTGCTGGATTGTTGAGAGAGTTTAAGTGGTGGGGGGGGGGCGGAATTAATAGATGTTTAATGAATCAGGGTATCAACGGGTTCAGGGGAAAAAGCCAGAACTTGGAATGAGAGGCGAGAACTGTTTAGATCAGGGGATAGCAGACACAGTGGGCTGAATGGCCAACTTCTGTTCCTTGTGATTTGACACCATTTTAACTAATGTACCTTTGAGAATTTTAACATCCATCCATATGTCCTCTGTATTTTGGATGTGAAACAACGGCTGTGCAGGAGAAGCCAGTGAGTTGGTGAGACCAATTGCTCTTCAGGTTGGAGGCCTGTGATGAGAGATGTGCCTCAGGGATAGGTGCTGGAACAATAACGTGGTGAATTGGATTAGCAAGCTGGCAGGTGACACCAAGAACGGAGGAGTTGTGGACAGCCAGAAAATCTTGCAGAAGGATCTGGACCAGCTGGAGAAAGGGCAGATGGAATTTAATGCAGACAAGTGTGAGGTGTCACATTTTGAAGGGCAAACCAAGAAAAGATAGACACGGTGAACGGTCGGGCACTGAGGAGTGAGGTTGAACAGAGGGACATGGTAAACGGGTGTCATTCCATGCAAGTGCTGTCACAGGTGGATTTGGGCGGGAATTGAAGATACCCAAGTTAACTAAAATTGAAAATTGTAAATGGGGCAAAAAAAGGGATCTATTTCAGAAATGTTTGTGACAACAGAAAATGGCTAAACCAACTTTAGATTAAATGGGAGATTCTTCTTTAGAATTAACCCAAGAAGAACGGACTACTTACTATGTGTGAAGATGGTGGATTAAATTGATGAATGTGCGATATAATTGGGTGAATTATAATTTTTTTTTACATCAGTTGTATTTAACTCCAGGAAAAAAAGATAAGGATTTAGTAATTCAGACTAATGTTTTCATTGTGGGATTCAAATTAATACTTTTTTTTGTCTGTCTGGTTGTGTGATAAAGTTAAGCCTTTGAGGATTTATTTGAAACTACTTTAAAGAAACTCTTTTTATGTTCGGTCCACTGCTTTTTCTAATGCGGTATATTACAACTTGTACAACGGGATTAAGAATGGATAAACCTCAAATTAAGTTTATTCAGTTAGTATTAGCAGTGGCCAGTAAATGCATTGCGATGACGTGGAAAATTAGGTTTGGTGTTTTCATTCTGCCGCAACGAATTGATATGATTTTTCTCTCCCTCAGTCGAGGGAGTTTGGGGGGGGGGTAATTATGGGGAGGGGGGATGGAATATAGTTTTTTTTGGGAGGTTGGTTTATTTTGTTTACTATGTATTTTACATGTTCATAAATAAAGTTTAAAAAAAGATACACAACCAGTGTTTCAGGCTTGTGCCTTTTAACAGGGCTACGAGTATCTGTACTCTATAAAGGTTCACTGCTTGATCAGATGAGCTTCTCCAGCATTTGAGTCCTTACAGAATTTGGTTGAGTTACTATATGTGGACATCAGGTCATTTTTTCACCCTTAAACTGTCCATCCACACAGACAGGAACTTCTTTTTCACACAACTACCCCCATTTGGTGAAGTGTGTGGAATATTAGCTGTAGAATATCTTGTTCTGGGAATTATGATGAAGAAACCATCACACAGACTTTGCCAGAAAGCTGGGAAAGAGAGTTAAAAAGCACATTCCAGACAGGGATCAATTCTCACCTCCTCAACTGAGCCATACATATCCAAATGCCTGCCTGATCTGCAAAACAATGGTGCAAATTGTTAGACCTGATCCAAAGGCTGCAATAAGCCCCCAGCACCACTCAGACCCTGAATGGCATTGTTTCTGCTTTGAAGTGAAGAATTTAAGACTGCTATGAAATTCAGACATTTGGGTAAATTGGAAACCAGAAATCAGGCAGGCAGAGAATGATTACTAACGTGAACTGTGAGCAACTCTTCCAGACTCCTGTTGATTTTTTTGTGTTCCCTAACCCTAACTGGTACATGAGATTAGATGACCAACAAGAAGTTCTTTCCTTGTCTTTAGGAAGAGGATATGCAAAATGTAAAATACAGTGGCAGATAGAACAGTAACAGGTCATAACAAGCCCTGACCATCTGAAACAGGTCATGGGAATATAAATTTATTCAGTAATGTAGAAATTACTGCAAAAGCTGAGAAATTAGGAATTCATAAACTGAGGCAAAGATGGGATGGAGATTTGAACATAGAAAATGGACTGATCGTTATAAATGAGATAGACTGGTTCAATACAATTTTATTCACCAGACACCTCAAAAGAAAATACATGGAATCGGATTTGTTTCAAATGTTAACAAGTCATTTCTACTTTTCTGCATTTGACTTAGCAATGTCCTAAAATTGGGCAGCTTGGTTGAAATAAGTATCTTTTTAAAAATTCCCACAGGATCCATTAGAAAGAGATGTTAAGGAATTAAATTTAAATTAAAACTGAATATTTACCAGGTTTAAATTGCTGCAAATTGTACAGCTAGAAAGTGCGTGGCCATATCTTGCAAACTGGCTGAGGTTCGGAACTGTTCACCACAAGAAAATAATGTATCGTTCACGAGATGAACATTCTATCTTTGGAGCCCACATTTCCTAAAGGTGGGTTGAAGTGAAGTTTTGAAATATTCACAATATTATGGTTAAATAAAACATCTGTTGAAGATCTCTGGTCCCTCATATGGGATGTGGAGAGGGTGGGTCTGGGTAGATCTCAATTTGTATTAATCAACCACATGTATCGGGATTTGAATTATATTCTTGTAAAATTAACAAGAATATAACTAACTCTTAAAAATTAATTTAAAAAAAAACCCTGACCCACACAAATGCCTCTGTTCACCTTGCCATTTTGTAAAAGGTGATGGGGGGAAAATCCTGACACAAGGGATAGATTTGAACCTGGGTCACTGTCATTTTCTGTTAAACATGCCAAGATCAAAATTTGACTGACTGTCCTGTAACAAAGTGCAATATTACACACACTTAAGGTAAGATGGTTGTTATATAGAGAATTTAGGTTAAAATGACTTAAGTTAAAATGTGATGATTAATCATAAAAAGGGAAGCCAGAACGGACAGGTAGCTTACTAGCAGCCAAGGACAAAAGGTTCAGCTGGATATGTTTTTTTTAAACCTATCTTTTCATGGTCATAGTGAGAGACATGCAGGAGACAAAAGATTGATAAGAAGGGTGAGAAACAGAATTTAGTGTATGTAGAGTTCACAACGTACGTAACGAACGTGATAATTAAAAATGCAGTTATCCTTAGAATGCTTTTGCAATACTAACCAATTAAAACAGTATTAATAAGAAGGGGAAGGGCAAACAATAAGGGTATAAAAATCAATGCACTGTATGTATCGGGGCTTAACTGGTGAGAAGCCAGTTGAGTCCAACTCTGCAGACTTGTAAATAAAGCTTGTCGTGTCATCAGTTTTAAAGAGACTCATGTGTGAGAAGTTTTATTTCTGACAATGGTTACATCAGCAAAAATTAAATGAAATGCTTCTTACAGTCAAGAGCAAAAGAATTCCCTGCAGCCTCCAACCCAGCCCTTGCCCACAAATAACACCCCCCGCCCCCCTCCCCACCCCAATTCTGGGATCAAACCATCAGCAGCCTACACTTTGTTGGAATCTAGGGGTTAAAACATTATGAAAGAAATGATTAATTAATAAGTTGATATGTACTGCATGGTTCAGGGAAAAAGAGGAATGTGATTAAGTGGCAATCACAGCATGGAGCGAAGTTGGCTGAGCAAAATTGTCTGCTCCCAAATACAGGGAGAGGAAATTCATAAAACGATTTAGGAGGAAAGCTCCAACTGAAGGAGGTGGTGAGTAGCACAGGAGACACAGGCCAGACCAGAACAAAGAATGGCCTGCAAGAAACCAAGGGAATGGAAAACCAGTCTAGGAGGAAGAATAAGACATGAGGAGGTGTTAAAGAGAACAGCAGAAATTGGCCAGACAGGAACAGAATGGTGATTAGAAATATCTGGTGATGAATTAATTTCTGATCAAAACAACAGGATAGTCTGGCCTGGAGGATTAAGATGGGAGCGCTACACCCCAGATATCTGCAAAACAGGAGATGACTTGTGATAACCCTTATGCAAAAAGATCTAGCAAAGGAAGCCAACTTTTCTTCTGTATGATAAGGTTGATGTATATAAACTGAGCCAACTGGACAATAGGGGTCAGTCTTGGGGAATAGCTCACTGTGCAGGTGACCTATGAACTAACGACTGACCCAGAGCTCTGTTAAGTTTTATTCTTGTGCTGTGTAATAAATTGACTGTTGAACCGAATACCTTCTCCTATCACTTCATTCAAAGAACACGCTGGACTCAGACCACATACAGACTAAATTAAGAGTAAGGGAAAGCCAGAGTCCGACAACTTCAGAGCCAAACCTCAGGCACAAACATCCCAAAACCATCATCCCAGGACAAGAGCTAAAGTTGCAGGCACCGTAAACCACACACATTAAAGCAACACATTTCTCTGGCTCAATACCCACGAACCACATGGAACACCAGTTTGCAAACTACCCACAAACACCGGATTCCTTTCACCCCAACAACTCAAAGAACCACCCCAGAAAAAGCAGCCACAGTAAAACCAGGCTTCCTACCTTCCTCTGATGGCAGCATCACCTCATCTCTGCCTGAAAGCTGCAAGTGACGAGAGTGGGGAAACTCTCCTGTTTTAAATCCTGAGCTGGAATCAGGAGGACAATTAATTCAGGTGTGAAATATCTCAGTAAATTGTGGCTGGCCCTTTAAACAAGGCCCATCTCCGCCCTTCAAGAGAGCTGCAATTAAGGGAATAGCACCTTTTTAATTTGGAATGGGAGTTAAAACAGTTTTCTCACCTGTGGCATTGAGATGTTTGAGGAGATGATACTTCTAGATAGGGGAGTGTTAGAGCTGTATGAGAGATTTGTTTGTTTTTGGGGCTTGTCCTTTCAATTTTGGTTTGGAAGCCTTTTGTGGTCTATGAAAGCTGAAAACTAAGCAACTAGGGTTTTCTTTGATCCTGATGGTTGTGCAGCAGTTCAAACTTCTCAAATGCAGAATTTGAGCTGTTTGCTCTCCCAGTGCCCTAGAGCATTGGTTTGGGAATATTTATGCCACAGGTGGTGTTATGGTCCTGTTAAGCCAATGACTCTGGATCAAATCTGGCCCCGTCTGCAAGGGGTTTGTGTGTTCACCCACTCTTCAGTGGAGGTGGCAGGTTAACAGGGGTTTGTGGTGGGGGGGGGGGGAAACAATCGCAGGTGAATGAGGGGGAATGCACAGAGCTTGTGGGGTGAATAGGAGTGTGAGGCAGTTGTTGGCGAAGGACAGTGTGTTGCAGGGATGTGTAGCTGAGGACTCACCATCCAATCTCAGACCAGAGGGAAGCAGGATTCTTATCGTGCTCACAAATTCCTTCGTCACTCCTCGAACGATGATCAGTATTCTGACTCAAGCGTTTTCTGGCCCTGTGACGACAAGCGGGCCTAACGTTCCAATGGCAAATGAGGCAGGGAGGATGTTTCCTGTAATAGAGGTAGTAAAAGTTCCATTAGAGAGGAATACGTTGCCTTTAACTGATAACATGCGGTGGGGTCTCGGTTCATTTGGTGATGTCTGGGATCTCTCTATCAATATAAAAAATGAAAATAAAGGCTGGGTCTCTCTGTGGGGGGGGGGGGGTGTCTAATATTTGCTTATGTCATAATCTAATTCATCCCAACTAGCAGTGCGGGCTTTGTTCCCCAAGGCGTCCGTATTGGCTGTCCATGGACCATCTCTGTTCCAATGCAGTCCTCAGTGTCACTTGCATTTAAATCAATGATGGCATCAGCACCTTTTGGCCAATTTTAGCTGTGTTTACTCAGTCAATCTGGCCAGTTTAGTTTTTCATTCAGTACTGGTGTCTGGGGTTAATGGGAGTAGTGGATGATTGATAATTCCTGAAATAATTCTTCATTCATCTTATTTTTTTTAAATTATTTAATTTCACATATGCATTAAAAACTAATTTTTTATTTGAAATAACATCAAATGAATGCATAGTGATTAAAAAAATTAACCCCTTGTCTTGGGATGATGGTTTTGGGATGTTTGTGCCTGAGGTTTGTCTCTGAAGTGGACGCTGCTGATGGGTTGATCCCAGAATGGGGGGGTGGGGGGGTTTGTGGGCAAGGGCTGGTTTGGAGGCTGCAGGGAATTCTCTTGCTCTTGACTGCAAGAACCATTTCATTTAATTTTTCCTGATGTAAAGAAAAAAAGAAAAAACATCTGGATAGTATTTATAAATATTTACCAAATCTTTCAACTAAAATCTAACATCTTAAATTTCTTGATTTTAGGAGTCGGAAGGTTCATGTTGGGCTTACAAGTTACTGCCACACATTTTACCCCTATAACAATTACAGCACAGAAACAGGTAATTTGGCCCTTCTCGTCTGCTCTGAACTAAATACTCTCCTCCAGTACCACCTCTCTGCATTCCCCTCCCCTCCAATTTTTTCTGAAATGACAAAATGGACCCTGCTGCCACTATTTCTCCCAGAAGCTGACTCCACTCAGCCACCATTCTGAGTCAAGAAGTTCCCCCTCATGTTACTTCTAACAAGACCTCTTGTTTCAATCTCTCCCACTTGCAATGGAATTGCCTATCCACATCAACTCTATCCATCCTTCTTGTAATTTTAAATACTCTACCAAATCCACTCTCGGCTTTCAAGTTGACAGTAATGCAGTCATGGATGGTCGGATGAATTCTCTTGGGGAAGAGTTCATAGTGGCTCAAAAGTGCTTGATTAGATGCAAGGAGAGCTGCCACTGAATGTTGCATGTATTTGGTTCTGGGTTTCGAAGGTACCTCAGCTCTCTCTCTTTTGTACTCGGTCCAAAAGACATTGCTGATCTTATTTGGAATTAGACCAGTTTCAATTAAGCAATGCTGAAGATTTTTGCTGGGGGGGGTGGGGGTTGGGAAATAAGCATTGCATTAAATGAAGCTGCGGCTGGTCATCCTTAAGTGTTGATCTGCAGTCCAAGTCTGGTGAGCTTTCTGGGATGGGCTAACATTCCAGGCAACTCCTTCTTCACACAACAGGATTCAACATTTAATAGGACGGGGGGTGGGGGAATAATCTTGGGTTAAGTTCCATTTGTGTTTTGAGTTGATCTGATATAGTTCATGAAGCCCATTGGATTTTGACTTCTATCGGGAGCACAGTGGGATATGAACAACATTTCTTGTTGTTTTCAGAGTATATCTTTCCCCTGGTTTATAATTCTTTGTGTGAATCATTTTTTTACTCCTGTCCAAGTTAGTAACAGGAAACACTGTGGGAGTGGGACGCTGTTTCATCGCTGGTAAAGTCCAACAACTGGTGAAACATTCACATGATTGAAGCTCTCTGGAAGGCAGGTTTCCAATTACTGCAGGTAACTTTCAGTTCAAGATCGTTCACCCCATCTTCCTCACTCGTGCACAGTGTCACGCCCATCAATGATGGAGGGAGGAAAGTTGGTTTGAAAATGAGCAAATTGTTTACGTCAGAGCCAAGTCTGAAACCACCTTTTATTGAACCAAGCGAGATGCAGGACTGGTCACGGTGGCTGCTGGGGGGCACATGCAGATAGCCTTGCCCACAAGGAATCTTTTGAGTCCTCATTCTCAACATAGGGTGGCAGTGTCCTAGGGTCTCCTTCTTTCGCCTTGTCTTCCTTAATCATCTGGAGCCTGATTTCTTTCCCCTCTCATTCAGCCTGCATTATTTTCTGCATCCTCTCCCTGTTACTCCCTTGCTTTCTGTTCCCTTCATTTTCTCCCTCATCATTAATATTAGCAAAGATGACTGGCTTGGTTTAGTCTGTAACATGTTTGAGTTTCAAGTGGAACATTTAACGTGGGCTCAGTGCTGTTTTGAAATATTAGCAGAACAGAGGATGACACCAGTCACTGATGGATAGAAGAGAAAAAGATCCCCCTCTCTCTGGTAAGGTCGTGGGCAAGAGACCTAAGAGGGGAACAAGTCTGAATAAACATCTTTCCTGATTAACTGTGTCCGGTGCATTGATTGAGTGGTGCTGTTGCAGCAGACCCCACTCTTATCCATAATTGATTGGAAACTAATCTATGGTCACTGGACCCAAAATGTTCACAAACACGTTTTACCTCTCTAACCATTACAGCATCGAAATAGGCCAACTTGGCCCTTCGAGTCCACGCCGAACACTTGGTCCTACCTAATCCCATTGACCTACACTCGCCCCTTGACCCTCCATTCCTTTCCTGTCCAAATACATATCCCACTTCTCCTTAAGTGCTAATATTGAGCCTGCCTCCTCCACTTCATCTGCAAGTCCATTCCACACACCCACCACTCTGAGTGAAAGTCCCCCCTCACATTTCCTCGAAACTTCTGCCCCTTTCTCTCAACCCACGTCAAATCTATACCCCAATAATTTTAAATACCTCAACCCAATCCAACCTCAACCTTTTATGCTCCGCAGAATAAAAATTTTGCTTAACCTTTCCCTATAACTTAGACCTGTGGTTTTCAAAATGCTCTCAAACTCAAACTCCACTTGAAGCAATCCCTACACCAGAAGTGCTCTGTGATTAGTCAGGAATTGATTCAGGTGCTATGAAAGGAACCATCTACATCCTACAGGATGGAGCGCCAGAATAGCGTACATAGTTGAAGAAATTAAATTCCAAGACTTTGCTCTGCAAAGTGTTTCAACTTCAAAAGTACAGCCCCTCATGGCCAATCCCGGGAATTTACTGGGACAGGGTCCAGTGGAAAAGGGACACTGTCCAAATGCCAGTGACAAATGATGTCATTTCACACCACCTCTAACCCTACACATATCCTCGGCGTTTGCCGACGTCAGCCTGATGGTAAAACCAGTGGAAGAGAGACAGTAGAGAATCACCTGTTTCCAGTCGAAGGCAGAACACTCAGCTCCCCGGGGATGAGTTGTGTTCAGTGGAAAAGCAATCTTGTGTCCCAGTGGAAATGGCACCAAGGGCTTCCTAACCTGAGACACTGCATGGCCAATGAACTGGGATTCCCGTGGAAAAAGGGTTTCAGACTGCTTTGTAAAATCTGCATGCAGTGCTTCAACCGAAATGAAGTCCAATGGGATGATGAGCTTCATTAAACTTTTCTACGTGGTCGTGCGTGAAAGTGAGGCCATTTTGGCAAGAAAGCGCAGAAAAATTAACCACGATCACAGGAGTGGCCTCCACGTGAGACCTGGAGCAATATCTTCATGGAAACAAGCGACAACTTGACCAAATATCTAATCTCATTTATAAAAATAGCACTGGCCTTCGCAAAAAGATGTATCACGATCAACTGGATGTCCGATAGCACGCTGGGTTGTGGAAATGAACTGCTGTTACCTACAGGAAAAAAAAAATCACATAAACGTGGTAAAGGTCAGTCAACTGTACCTGGACCACATAGGGGCCCAGACACTAATATAAATGAACAATAAAAGGGGATGAATGTAACCATTATATAGACCAAAACCAAGTTTCCCCAACTGGACTCATCTACTTGTAATCTCTGAAAATGTGGATATGAAAACAAACTGCAATAGAGAGAGAAAAAATTCAAAGTGCAAAAGGAAGAGTCTTTAAATGAGTCCCTGAATGTGTGTTGAGTCTCGTGGTGAAGGGGTAGCAGCTGTTCCTGAACCTGGCTATACCTCTTTCCAGATGGGAGCAGTGAGAACAGAGCGGGTGATGTGGATCCTTGATTGCTGCTGCTCTCTGACAGCAGCGTTCCCTGCAAATGTTCTCAATGGTGGAGGGTTTTTACCCGAGATGTCCAGGGCAGGGTCCATGCTTTTGCAGAGCTTTTTGCTCAAGGGTATTGGTGTCACAAGACAACTGATCAAACCTACTACAAACTGAACCTTTCACCCCTCACACCCGTAAACCCACTATTTTTCTTGCATCAATGGGCCTGTCTAAATGTTAAAGGTCCCTATTATTCCAGACTCCACTATCCTGCCCGGCCATGCACTCCAGGCACCCGCAGCCTTCTGCACGTTCTCTTTCTACAAGTCCTTCAGCAGCCTTGTGTTTACTCAGCACTGCCTGCTCCTCCACCAAGCTCTGCCTCAAATCCATTCACTCTATGAGCTTCCTGCATCGCTCCAGAGAAAAGCCCAAGGTTTCTCTCTTTGGATATTGCACTTCCTTCATTCTGATGGGCTGAATTCCTGCAGCTTCCCAATCAAACATCTGCAATCGCCTTTAAATTGTGCCCCTCTGCACAGATTTGTGCCACCTGCTTTTAAACAGGTTAAATCCTATGGGCATTCTGACAGTGTCCTTCCACTCTCTCTCTCTCTCTCTCTCTACCAGTGGAACTAAATCCTTCTGCTCAAATTGTTGCTTGGTCTGGGCTTCTGTCCTTTTGCCTGGATTCTCATTCTCTGCTATTTCAATCTGAACCCTGCCCTCAGCACGAGGAATAAAACCGTGGGGATATGGATCGGAATTCTTTCTGGCAAGAGCATCTCAAACACTGCTCTCATCCTCGTGTGTGCACAGGTAGAGACAAGAACAAATCTTGTCCTTAGTCACTGTGAAATCCATCTCCAAGATGATGGCACTTTATTCCTGTGTGTTTTTTTTGAACCTGACTTAGTGCTAGTTTTTCCTTTTGAATTGAACATTACAATATATGTTAACGCACTTTCCAAATGGTTTTACAATGTAAACAATATTTTAAAGAAAAATCTGAAGACTTCACCATCTGAGATGCAGATTCTAATCTGTGGCTTCGGCGGGTCCGTGCCAAGGGGTATTTGGATTATTTTAAAGAGGACCGTCTTCCAATGTCTGCAGTGGAACTGGGAGAAAGAGGGTTGGGCTGTCGGTGTCATAGTTAATGACGTCTCATTACAGAACTGAAAGCTTACAGTCTGTGGTGAACTGATATTCTCGTCCCACTGACCAGCACCCCTTCCTGCTCATTCCCATCCATGGGGCCGGGACTCCCTCAACCTCATGGGTCCCCCTCACACTCGCAGTTCTCCGATCCCCTCAACCATACGGATCCCCTAAACCACGCGGGTTCCCACCCCTACCTTCAGCCTCGCAGGAGCCCTCAGCCTTCTTGGTCCACGTCCCCCCTCCGCCCTCTGGGTCCCCGTCCTCCTCAACATTCTGGGTCCCCGTCCCCTTCTGCCCTCAGCCTTCTAGGTCCCCGTCCCCCCTCAGCCTTCTGGGTCCCCGTCCTCGTCCCCCCTCAGCCTTCTGGGTCCCCGTCCCCCCTCAGCCTTCTGGGTCCCCGTCCCCCCTCAGGCTTCTGGGTCCCCGTCCCCCCGCAGCCTTCTGGGTCCCCGTCCCCCCGGAGCCTTCTGGGTCCCCGTCCCCCCGCAACCTTCTGGGTCCCCGACCCCCTCAGCCTTCTGGGTCCCCGTCCCCCCTCAGCCTTCTGGGTCCCCGTCCCCCGTCAGCCTTCTGGGTCCCCGTCCCCCCTCAGCCTTCTGGGTCCCCGTCCCCCCTCTGCCTTCTGGGTCCCCGTCCCCCCTCAGCCTTCTGGGTACCCTTCCCCCCTCAGCCTTCTGGGTCCCTGTCTCCGTCCCCCCTCAGCCTTGTGATTTCCCGTCCCCGTACCCCCTCATCCTTCTGGGTCCCCATTCCCCCTAAGCCTTCTGGGTCCCCGTCCCCCCTCAGCCTTCTGGGTCCCCTTCCCCCCTCAGCCTTCTGGGTCCCCGTCCCTGTCCCCCCTCAGCCTTGTGAGTTCCCGTCCCCGTCCCCCCTCATCCTTCTAGGTCCCCATACCCCCTCAGCCTTCTGGGTCCCCATTCCCCCTCAGCCTTCTGGGTCCCCGTCCACGTCCCCACTCAGCCCACTGGGTCACCGTCCCCGTCCCCGTCCCCGTCCCCCCTCAGCCTTCTGGGTCCCCGTCCCCGTCCCCCCTCAGCCTTCTGGGTCCCCGTCCCCGTCACCCCTCAGTCTTCTGGGTCCCCGTCCCCCCTCAGCCTTCTGGGTCCCCGTCCCCCCTCAGCCTTCTGGGTCCTGATCACCCTCACCCTTCTGGGTCCTGATCACCCTCACCCTTCTGGGTCCTGATCACCCTCACCCTTCTGGGTCCTGATCACCCTCACCCTTCTGGGTCCTGATCACCCTCACCCTTCTGGGTCCTGATCACCCTCACCCTTCTGGGTCCTCATTCCCCTCACCCTTCTGGTTCCACGAGTACCTCAGCCATGCGTGTCCCTCAACCTTCCGGATACCCGTCCCCCTCAGCCTCGCAGGATCCCCCCCCCACAGCCTTGCGTGTCCCTCACTCCTCTAGCAGATCTCCCACACCCCTCTGGCGGATCCCCCTCACCCTTCTGGGTCCTCGACCCCCCTCACCCTTCTGGGTCCCCGACCCCCTCACCTGGGTCCCCGACCCCCTCACCCTTCTGGGTCCCCGACCACCTCACCCTTCTGGGTCCCCGACCCCCTCACCCATCTGGGTCCCCGACCCCCTCACCCTTCTGGGTCCCCGACCCCCTCACCCTTCTGGGTCCCCGACCCCCTCACCCTTCTGGGTCCTCGTCCCCGACCCCCTTCATCATTCTGGGTCCCCGTCCTTGCCCCCCCTCAACCTTCTGGGTCCCCGTCCCCGTCCTACCTCAGTCTTCTGGGTCCCCGTCCCCGTCCCCCCTCAGCCTTCTGGGTCCCCGTCCCCTTCCGCCCTCAGCCTTCTGGGTCCCCGTCCCCCCTCAGCCTTCTGGGTCCCCGTCCTCGTCCCCCCTCAGCCTTCTGGGTCCCCGACCTCGTCCCCCCTCAGCCTTCTGGGTCCCCGTCCCCCCACAGCCTTCTGGGTCCCCGTCCCCCCTCAGGCTTCTGGGTCCCCGTCCCCCCGCAGCCTTCTGGGTCCCCGTCCCCCCGCAGCCTTCTGGGTCCCCGTCCCCCCGCAGCCTTCTGGGTCCCCGACCCCCTCAGCCTTCTGGGTCCCCGTCCCCCCTCAGCCTTCTGGGTCCCCGTCCCCCGTCAGCCTTCTGGGTCCCCGTCCCCCCTCAGCCTTCTGGGTCCCCGTCCCCCCTCAGCCTTCTGGGTCCCCGTCCCCTCTCAGCCTTCTGGGTACCGTTCCCCCCTCAGCCTTCTGGGTCCCTGTCTCCGTCCCCCCTCAGCCTTGTGATTTCCCGTCCCCGTACCCCCTCATCCTTCAGGGTCCCCATTCCCCCTCAGCCTTCTGGGTCCCCGTCCCCCCTCAGCCTTCTGGGTCCCCTTCCCCCCTCAGCCTTCTGGGTCCCCGTCCCCGTCCCCCCTCAGCCTTGTGAGTTCCCGTCCCCGTCCCCCCTCATCCTTCTGGGTCCCCATACCCCCTCAGCCTTCTGGGTCCCCATTCCCCCTCAGCCTTCTGGGTCCCCATTCCCCCTCAGCCTTCTGGGTCCCCATTCCCCCTCAGCCTTCTGGGTCCCCGTCCACGTCCCCACACAGCCCACTGGGTCACCGTCCCCGTCCCCCCTCAGCCTTCTGGGTCCCCGTCCCCATCCCCCCTCAGCCTTCTGGGTCCCCGTCCCCCCTCAGCCTTCTGGGTCCTGATCACCCTCAGCCTTCTGGGTCCTGATCACCCTCACCCTTCTGGGTCCTGATCACCCTCACCCTTCTGGGTCCTGATCACCCTCACCCTTCTGGGTCCTGATCACCCTCACCCTTCTGGGTCCTGATCACCCTCACCCTTCTGGGTCCTGATCACCCTCACCCTTCTGGGTCCTGATCACCCTCACCCTTCTGGGTCCTGATCACCCTCACCCTTCTGGGTCCTGATCACCCTCACCCATCTGGGTCCTCATTCCCCTCACCCTTCTGGTTCCACGAGTACCTCAGCCTTGCGTGTCCCTCAACCTTCCAGATACCCGTCCCCCTCAGCCTCGCAGGATCCCCCCCCCCACAGCCTTGCGTGTCCCTCACTCCTCTGGCAGATCTCCCACACCCCTCTGGCGGATCCCCCTCACCCTTCTGGGTCCTCGACCCCCCTCACCCTTCTGGGTCACCGACCCCCTCACCTGGGTCCCCGACCCCCTCACCCTTCTGGGTCCCCGACCCCCTCACCTGGGTCCCCGACCCCCTCACCCTTCTGGGTCCCCGACCCCCTCACCCTTCTGGGTCCCCGACCCCCTCACCCTTCTGGGTCCCCGACCCCCTCACCCTTCTGGGTCCCCGACCCCCTCACCCTTCTGGGTCCCCGACCCCCTCACCCTTCTGGGTCCCCGACCCCCTCACCCTTCTGGGTCCCCGACCCCCTCACCCTTCTGGGTCCTCGTCCCCGACCCCCTTCATCATTCTGGGTCCCCGTCCCTGCCCCCCCTCAACCTTCTGGGTCCCCGTCCCCGTCCTCCCTCAGTCTTCTGGGTCCCCGTCCCCCCTCAGCCTTCTTGGTCCCCGTCCCCGTCCCCCCTCAGCCTTCTGGGTCCCCATCCCTGTCCACCCTCAGCCTTCTGGGTCCCCGTCACCGTCCCTCCTCAGCCTTCTGGGTCCCCGTCACCGTCCCCCCTCAGCCTTCTGGGTCCCCGTCCCCCCTCAGCCTTCTGGGTCCCCGTCCCCCCTCAGCCTTCTGGGACCCCGTTTCCCCCTCAGCCTTCTGGGTCCCCGTCCCCCCTCAGCCTTCTGGGTCCCCGTCCCCCCTCACCCTTCTGGGTCCTGATCACCCTCACCCTTCTGGGTCCTGATCACCCTCACCCTTCTGGGTCCTGATCACCCTCACCCTTCTGGGTCCTGATCACCCTCACCCTTCTGGGTCCTGATCACCCTCAACCTTCTGGGTCCTGATCACCCTCACCCTTCTGGGTCCTGATCACCGTCACCCTTCTGTGTCCTGATCACCCTCACCCTTCTGTGTCCTGATCACCATTACCCTTCTGGGTCCTCATTCCCCTCACCCTTCTGGTTCCACGAGTACCTCAGCCTTGCGTGTCCCTCAACCTTCTGGATACCCGACCCCTCAGCCTCGCAGGATCCCCGCCCCCCACAGCCTTGCATGTCCCTCACTCCTCTGGCAGATCTCCCACACCCCTCTGGAGGGTCCCCCTCACCCCTCTGGTACGTCCCCCTCACCCTTCTGGGTCCTCGACCCCCTCACCCTTCTGGGTCCCCGACACCCTCACCCTTTTGGGTCCCCGACCCCCTCACCCTTCTGGGTCCCCGACCCCCTCAGCCTTCTGGGTCCCCGTCCCTCTCCCCCCTCTGCCTCGTGGGCCGCGACCCTCCTCAGCCTCGCGGGTCTCCGACTACCACACACCCTAACGCCACCCCGACCCAAACTCCCTCACGGTTCCCCGGCCCCACCTCACAACCATCCCCCTGCCCGTTCCCCTCCGAGCTCCGGCCGCCCCAGACCCAAAGGGCGACCCGTGGAAACTCCGTCCTCCCTGGTCTCGCTCCCAAAATGCCCCGATTCCCGCACTTGAGGAACCGACACGAACCTCTCTCCCCCTCACGCTCGCGACCAACTCCTCCAAAGGCGGGAAAGATCAACAACATAGCAGCCACCAGGTGTCGCTCTCGCGAGAGCTTGGGCCACCCCTCCACGGGATCTCCTCTCCACCACCCCGAGCCCCTGGATGGAGCCCCAGGGGTCGAGGTCCAGCCCTTTGGAGCCCCATCTCTCCTGAGAACCTCGTCCCACTGGGGAAGGGTCCGAGAGCTGCCTCGGGCCTCCAGTCCATCTCCCCTTCAGGCTGCACATTTCCACACCAGGACCTGCCCCACATTTCCCCCCCAAGATTCCAGTCCATCCCACCTCCACCACCTTGTCCCAAAGCTCATTCCACGCTCCCACCCCCCTCTGAGGGAAGAAAATCCCCCTTCAATCTCAATCCACGTCCTCCTCTTTGAATCTCTCCCACTCTCCTTGGAAACAGCCTGTCCCCATGGACACGATCCGTCCCCCCTCACAATTTTCAAATCTTCCTCAATCTTCTATGCTCCAGGGAATAAAGTCCCAGCCTGTCCAACCTTCCCCTGGAACTCAAACCCCGAAAGCCAGACCACCTTCTTGTCCCTCTCCTCGACGCGCTGTCTCATTCCTATCCTTCCTCTCCTCCGGCCACCCAAACGGCACACAATGTTCCCAAGTTGGCCTCACCCATGCCTCGTCCAACTTCCTCGTGGCCTCCCACCTCCTGCACTCAATCCTCTCATTTCTGAAGGCCAAAATACCAGAAGCTTTCTTCACTCCCCCCCACCCCCCCATCTCTACAAGGGACTCCACTTTCGGGCAGTTCTGTACTACAGTTCCTCAATCCCTTTGTTTGACAACACTCCTCAATGGTGTACCATTGAACATTCAAACTCTTACGTTTTAAGAATCAATTGCAGAGATCCATGGATGTGGGGAGTCAGGAGGGTTAGGGACTGGGTGCAGGTCGATGAGACTGGCAGAATGATATTTCACCATGGACGAGAAGGGCCGAAGGGTCTCTTTTCTTTGCTGTGGTGTTTCTAGGGTAGAGTTCACACCATTCTCAGGAAGGAGGATGAGCAGACAGATGTCATGGTCCACGGGTAGGAAAGGTGATGAGATCCTGCCAGGAGAGATGAGGGAGATAAGTGCACAACCAAGGGGTCTCTCTCTGTCAGTCTGTGTGTGTCTCTATCTCTCTGTGTCTCTCTCTCTCTCTGTCTGTGTCTCTCTGTCTGTGTCTCTGTCTGTCTGTGTCTCTCTCTCTGTCTGTGTCTCTCTCTCTGTCTGTGTCTCTCTCTCTGTCTGTGTCTCTCTCTCTATCTGTGTCTCTCTTTGTGTCACTCTGTGTCTCTGTGTGTGTGTCTCTGTCTGTGTGTGTCTGTCTGTGTGTGTCTCTGTGTGTGTATGTCTGTGACTCTCTCGCTGTGTCTCTCTATCTGTGTCTCTCTCGCTGTCAGTGTCTCTCTCTCTGTCCGTATGTGTCTCTCTGTGTGTCTGTGTCTGTATATCTGTCTCTCTGTGTCTGTATATCTGTCTCTCTGTGTCTGTATATCTGTCTCTCTGTGTCTGTGTGTGAGTGTGTCTTTCTGTCTGGGTATGTGTGTGTGTCTCTCTCTGTCTGTGTGTGAGTGTGTCTGTCTGTCTGGGTATGTGTGTGTGTCTCTCTCTGTCTGTGTCTCTGTATCTGTGTCTATCTCTGTGTCTGTCCCTGTGTGTGTATGTCCCTCTGTGTCTGTGTCTCTCTGTGTGTCTGTGTCTCTCTCTGTGTCTGTGTCTCTCTCTGTGTCTGTGTCTCTCTCTGTGTCTGTGTCTCTCTGTGTCTGTGTGTCTGTGTGTCTCTGTGTCTGTGTGTGTGTCTGTGTGTGTGTCTGTGTGTGTGTCTGTGTGTGTGTGTCAGTGTCTCTCTGTGTCTGTGTCTCTCTGTGTCTGTGTCTCTCTGTGTCTGTGTCTCTCTGTGTCTGTGTCTCTCTGTGTCTGTGTCTCTCTGTGTCTGTGTCTCTCTGTGTCTGTGTCTCTCTGTGTCTCTCTGTCTGTGTCTCTCTCTCCATGTCTCTCTCTCTGTCTATCTCTCTCTCTCTGTCTATATCTCTCTCTCTGTCTATATCTCTCTCTCTCTGTCTGTGTCTCTCTCTGTGTGGGTCTGTGTGTGTGTGTGTGTCTCTCTCTCTCTCTCTCTGTCTCTCTCTCTCTCTCTGTCTGTTTGTGTGTTTCTCTCTCTGTGTCTCTGTGTGTCGCTGTCTGTGTGTGTCTCTCTCTCTGTCTCTCCCTCTGTGTCTCAATGTGTGACTCCCTCTGTGTCTGTATGTGTGTGTCTCTCTCTCTCTGTCTGTGTGTGTGTGTGTGTATGTCTCTCTGTGTCGTGTGTGTGTCTCTCTCTGTCTCTATGTGTGTCTCTCTGTGTCTGTCTGTGTGTATGTCTGTCTCTCTGTGTCGTGTGTGTGTGTCTCTCTGTCTCTATGTGTGTCTCTCTGTCTCTGTCTGTGTATATCTCTCTCCATCTGCGTGTGTCTCTCTATCTGTCTGTGTGTGTCTGTCTGTGTGTGTCTCTCTGTCTCTCTCTCGCTGTCAGAGTCTCTCTCTGTCTCTGCCTGTGTGTGTTTCTGTGTGTGTGTCTGTGTGTGTGTTTGTCTGTGTGTGTGTGTGTGTGTGTGTGTGTGTGTGTGTGTGTGTGTGTCTGTCTGTCTGTCTGTCTGTCTGTCTGTCTGTCTGGGTATGTGTGTCGCTCTCTATCGGTGTCTCTAATATTTGCTTATTCATTACCCACCATTATCCATCCCGACTGGTGGTGCGGGCTTTGTGCCGTGTGTGTGTCTCTCTCTGTCTCTATGTGTGTCTCTCTGTGTCGTGTGTGTGTCTCTCTGTGTATGTCTCTGTCTGTGTGTGTCTCTTTGTGTGTATGTCTGTGACTCTCTCGCTGTGTCTCTCTCTGTCTGTGTCTCTCTCTCTGTCTCTCTCTCGCTGTCAGTGTCTCTCTCTCTGTCTGTATGTGACTCTCTGTGTGTCTGTATATCTGTCTCTCTGTGTCTGTGTGTGAGTGTGTCTGTCTGTCTGTCTGGGTATGTGTGTGTGTTTCTCTCTCTGTCTGTGTCTCTGTATCTGTGTCTGTCTCTGTGTCTGTCTCTGTGTGTGTGTGTCTCTCTGTGTCTGTGTGTCTGTGTCTCTCTGTCTGTGTCTCTCTGATGGTGTCTCTCTGATGGTGTCTCTCTGATGGTGTCTCTCTGATGGTGTCTCTCTGTCTGTGTCTCTCTGTCCATGTCTCTCTCTCTGTTTATCTCTCTCTCTCTCTGTCTGTGTCTCTCTCTGTGTGGGTCTGTGTGTGTGTCTCTCTCTCTCTGTTTGTGTGTGTTTCTCTCTCTGTGTCTCTGTGTGTGTCGCTGTCTGTGTGTGTGTGTGTGTCTCTCTCACTGTCTCTCCCTCTGTATCTCAATGTGTGACTCTCTCTGTGTCTGTATGTGTGTGTCTCTGTGTGTGTGTGTGTGTGTGTATCTGTCTCTCTGTGTCGTGTGTGTGTCTCTCTCTGTCTCTATGTGTGTCTCTCTGTGTCTGTCTGTGTGTATGTCTGTCTCTGTGTCGTGTGTGTGTCTCTCTGTCTCTATGTGTGTCTCCCTGTCTCTGTCTGTGTGTATCTCTCTCTCCGTCTGTGTGTATCTCTCTCTCCGTCTGTGTGTGTCTCTCTATCTGTCTGTGTGTGTCTCCGTCTGTGTGTGTCTCTCTGTCTCTCTCTCGCTGTCAGAGTCTCTCTCTGTCTCTGCCTGTGTGTGTTTCTGTGTGTGTGTGTGTGTGTGTGTGTGTGTGTGTGTGTGTGTGTGTGTGTTTGTGTCTGGGTATGTGTGTCTCTAATATTTGCTAACTCATTACCCACCATTATCCATCCCGACTGGTGGTGCGGGCTTTGTTCCCCAAGGCGTCCGTATTGGCTGTCCATGTACCATCTCTGCCCCAACGCATTCCTCGGTGTCACCTGCATTAAAATCAAGGTGGCATCAGCACCTTTTTGGGCACTTTTAGCCGTATTTCCTCAGTTCTTCTGGCCAGTTTTGTGTTTCGTTCACACATTCCTGCAGCCTGGGGTTAATGGCACTCGTGGAAGATCGCCAGTTCCTGAAACAATTCTTCATTTATCTTATTTGTAACATTTTTACATTTAATTTAACATATGCATTAAAAAACTTAAATTTCTTATTTGAAAATAAGATAAAATTAATGCATAGTGATTTAAAAAGTAACCCCTCCCACAGCTGCCCAATAGAAAACAATAAAGAGAGGAAACATCTCGATAGTATTCATAAAAATTGAGCAAAACTCTCAAATAAAATCTTGCTTTTCTTGGTTTTAGGAGTCAGAAAGTTCATGTTGGGTGATTACAACTTAATTCCTACAATTGGTAAATACACATCCCAAATCTTCAAAAGAGAAATTCAAATTTGTTCCGTGAATTCAATGTAATTATTTCAAGTGGGATACAACGGCCTATTTCAGTGTGGCTATTGACCCATTCCCAAATACGCATCGGACTTCCAAGTTACTGCCACACATTTTAACCCTATAACAATTACAGCACAGAAACAGGTCACTTGGCCCTTCTTGTCTGCACTGAACTAAATACTCTCCTCTCGTACCACCTCTCTGCATTCCCCTCCCCTCCAATTTTCCCTGAAATGACAAAATGGACCCTGCCGCCACTATTTCTCCCGGAAGCTCACTCCACTCAGCCACCACTCTGAGTAAAGAAGTTCCCCCTCATGTTACTTCCAAACTTTTACCTCCTGTTTCAATCCCTGCTCCCCGCAATGAAAAAAGTCTCTCCACATCAACTCGTTCTATCCTCCTAGTAATTTTAAAGACTTCGATCAAATCCCCTCTCAACCATCTACAATCCAAAGAATAAAGACTTCATTTGCTGAATCTTTCTTTGTAATCTAGTTGCTGATATCCAGGTAACATTGACTTAAATCTTCTCTGCACCCTCTCTACTTTGTTGATAGCTTTCCTCTCATTTGGTGACCAGAACTGCACACAGTACTCACAAAAAAGCCTCACCAACATCTTGTCTAGTCTCAACCTCACTGCCCGACTCCTGTATTCTATGCGATGGTTGATCAAGGCCAGCTATTTGAACAGATTCTTTTCGAGGTACTCTCTGATTACCCTCCAATAATTTACCTATTTTGTCAGGCTCACCTGGTTTGCTTATGAAGCCGTTTTTAAACAAGGGAACATTAGATTACATCCATTCCTCTGGCACCTCACCCGTGGATAAACAGGTTTTAAATATTTCTGTCACAGCCCTTGCAATTTCTACTCTTCTTTCCCTCAAGGCCAAGGGAATATCATGTCAGACCTCCATCCACCATCAGACAAAAATCAGCCAACACAAGATGAAGGCAGGACAGTAGTCCCACCTCTCCAGCACAAGTCACCCCAGGATCAAGTCAGCACTGACTGCAAGAAGTTTCTACATCCTCTCGGTGTCTGTGTAGATTTCGTCCCACACTCCACAGCTCAAGGGGCCGTAAGTTCATTGGCGAATTGGGAAGCTCAAGACCATGGGGTGGAAGTGCACATTCTGGTCCTGGGGGCATCAATTCAATTCAACTGCACGGATGAACCTTTGGGCACGACATGATTTTTTTCTGGTTTCAAACTCATTATTTTTGAAAATTGTATGTGCACCTCTAATGCAACACGACTGCTGCTAAACAGGCTTCATGATACATATCCATGACAAGAACTCGGGAGAATCTGATTTGGTTACTAGACTTTTGAACAGAACAGTGTCTGGACATTTTATCCCTAAACTGAAACTTTATAGATATACAGAACAAAAAGAGGGCAAAACAAGCTTGTGTCTCACCAATACCACAATTCACGGACACTTTTTAAGTTCTCAAGGGTGGCAGAAAACACAAAGAACAGACAAACTCCTTCCACACTGTCACTTTGAGAGCTTTGGACTCACCATGCTATAAATATTGCCAAGCCATCACTCTCTCACCAAATCAATGACCCAAAGTCCTGGCTGAGCGATAGATTTGAGACATTTTACCCGCTATGTAGCAATCAGGCACAAGGAAAATTGCTGCTTCCATTGTAAAGTATTTAGGAATCTCAGACCACAAACAACCTTCACCCCGAAAAACAAGCAATTCTCCACAATAAAACTAGGTTTCCTTCCTGTCTGCAAGCATCTGCTCTCTTGAGTCTAAATGGCACAACTGGGGAAACCGTTTCAAACCCATGACCTGAAACAGCATATTCTCTTCCCCTAATTGGAGCTGTCTTGCAATTGGCCACCACTGCCCGAGCAAGAATGAACTGGGAGATCTCACACTTGCTCCTTCACAGGTGAGACCTCCCTGTTCATTGGAGCTCCATATTATCCATCTTGCTCTATTTTGTTAACCTTAATCAAGTCTCCTCTCATACTCCAACACTCCCATGAAAAATAAAAATCATGTATCCTGTAGTTCGCGAGTCCGGACACCAGGTGGTGGTATTATACCTAGATCTTTCTCTCTCTCTCTCTCTCTCTCTCTCTCTCGCTTCATGCATGAAGTACTCGGTGTGAACAGGCAGTGGCAGCACTTTACAGCCCTTGCAATCTGCAGCTTGGACAGGAGATGTCGGTGTTACGGAGACATGGCTGCGAGAAGGGCAGGATTGGGAAATCAATGTTCCCGGGTACACGTCCTATAGAAAAGACAGAAAGTTAGGAAGAGGGGGTAGGGTAGCTCTGTTGGTAAGAAATGAAATTCAGGCGTTTGAAAGGAAAGACATTGAAACAGGTGGGTAGAGTCTTTTTTCATAGAATTAAGAAATTGTAAAGGCATGAGGACCATAATGGGGGTCATTTACAGGCCTCCGAAAAGTAGCTCAGATATCGGTAGCAGTATAAATCAGGAATTAAGAGTGGCATGTCAAAGTGGTAGCAATACGGTAGTTATGGGGGACTTCAACATGAAGGTGGACTGGGATAATCAGACAGGGGCAGGAACACAAGAGAGTGAGTTTATTGAATGTCTACAAGATACTTTCTTCCATTGATTTAATTATAAATTTGGTTACTTTGTTCTTTCTGTTAATTTTTTTCCCAGTTTTATCCATATTTGAATCCAAATTCAGGTTGAAATCCCCTCCTATTAATATGTTCCCTTGCGTATCTGCTACCTTCAAAAAGATATCTTGCATAAACTTTTGATCTTCTTCGTTAGGTGAATATACATTGAGTAGATTCCAAAACTCCGAATATATCTGACATTTTATCATTACATATCTCCCTGCTGGATCTATTATTTCCTCTTCTATTTTAAATGGCACATTTTTACTAATTAATATAGCTACTCCTCTTGCTTTTGAATTATACGATGCTGCAGTTACGTGTCCTACCCAATACGAGATACTTTCTTGGAGCAGCTAGTAGAGGAACCTACCAGGGGGAAGTCGATTCTGGACTTGGTGCTGTGCAGCGACGCAGAGTTAATAAGTGGCCTCGATGTAGGGGAGCCATTAGGGAATAGTGACCATGGTATGGTTATTTTTGAGCTGCAATTAGAAAGGGAAAAAGAAAGGAAGTCGGAAGCATCTGTACTGCAGTTAAATAAAGGGGATTATGCAGCTATGAGGGAGGAGCTAGCCAAAATAAAATGGAAAGATACACTAGCTGGGAGGACAACTCGGGAAAAATGGCAGGTGCTTTTGGACATTTTCCACAGGATTCAGCACAAATTTTTTCCAAAGTGGAGGAAAGGCTCTAGGAGATGCAAATGGCAGTCGTGGCTAACTAATGAAATCAAGTCCAATATCAAATCCAAAAGGAGTAAGTATAAGATAGCAAAGTGGAGTGGGAAGCTAGAGGATTGGGAAACCTTCAAAGAGCATCAGAGGGTAACTAAGAAAGTCATAAGAGAGGGGAAAATGAAGTATGAGAGGAAATTAGCAAATAATATAATGGAGGATAGCAAAAGCTTTTTTAAATATGTGAAGAGGAAGAAATTGGTTCGGTCTAAAATTGGTCCATTAAGAATGGAAAAGGCTGGAATTATTACCGGAAACAAGGAGATGGCTGAGGAATTTAACAAATACTTTGCATCGGTCTTTACCAAGGAGGATATAGGTTATGGTCAGTTAGGGGGTAGTGGTCATGCGGTATCAAGAGACTTGGGGAACTTTCCTGGGGAAGTAGGGGATCTAATGGATATCCAGATCTAGAAGCAGGAGGTTGTGAGTAAATTGTTGGGACTGAGGGCTGATAAAACCCCAGGGCCTGATGGGCTGCATCACAGGGTGCTTAAAGAAGTTGCTATGGAAATTGTGGAGGCACTGGTCGACATTTTCCAAAGTTCCATAGATTCAGGGGAGGTCCCTGAGGATTGGAGAGTGGCTGATGTGGTTCCCATTTTTAAGAAGGGAGGGAGGAAGAAAACGGGAAATTATAGACCGGTCAGCCTGACGTCAGTGGTGGGGAAGATATTGGAATCTATCATAAAAGGAGTAATAGCAGAACACTTAGGCAGAAATAATAGTATAACGGCTAGTCAGCATGGATTCCTTAAGGGTAAGTCATGCTTGACTAACCTTCTGGAATTTTTTGAGGATGTGACAAAGAGGGTAGACTTGGGAGAGCCAGTGGATGTGGTGTATTTGGACTTCCAGAAAGCCTTTGATAAGGTACCGCACGGGAGACTAGTGGGCAAGATCAGGGAGCATGGAATTGGAGGTAAGGTGATGACATGGATAGGAAATTGGTTAAGAAATAGGAAACAAAGGGTTGGAGTAAGCCGGTCTTTTTCAGGATGGCAGGATGTGACGAGTTGAGTGCCGCAGGGATCAGTATTGGGTCCTCAGTTGTATGTAATTTATGTAAATGATTTGGATGAGGGGATTATTAATAACATGAGGAAATTTGCAGATGACACTAAACTGCGTGGCGGTGTGGGGTGTGAGGAGGATGTCAGGAAAATGCAGAGGGACTTGGACAGGTTGGGGGTGTGGGCTGCTGAATGGAAGATGACGTTCACTGTGAGCAAATGTGAGGTTATCCATTTTGGGGGCAATAATAGGAAAGGTGAGTATTATTTAAATGGAGACAAGCTAGGGAGTGGGGAGGTGCAAATGGATCTGGGTGTACTTGTTCACCGGTCACTGAAGGCTAACATGCAGGTTCAGAAAGCTGTGAAGAGGGCAAATGGCATGTTGGCTTTCATAAAGAGGGGATTAGAGTAGAGGAACAGAGACGCCCTTCTGCAGTTGTACAGGGCCCTGGTGAGACCCCACCTGGAGTATTGCACCCAGTACTGGTCTCCAATTTTGAGGAAGGACATACTAGCTATAGTGGGTGTGCAGCGCAGATTTACAAGGTTAGTTCCAGGGATGGCGGGGTTAACATATGCTGAAAAGCTAGAAAAACTGGACTTGTATCCGATGGAGTTTAGAAGGATGAGGGGGGACATGATTGAGGTATACAAAATTATCAGGGGGATGGACAGGGTGAAGTCGGATTACTTGTTCCCAGTGATGGGGGAGACGAGGACCAGAGGGCATAGTTTAAGAATACAGGGTAGGCCCTTTAGGATGGAGATGAGAAAACATTTTTTTTACTCAGAGAAGTGTGAATCTGTGGAATGCTCTGCCCCAGAGGGTGGTAGAGGCAGATTCGCTGATTATGTTCAAAAGAGAGTTAGATAAGACTCTAGTGGGCAAAGGAGTTAAGGGTTATGGGGATAAGGCTGGAAAGGGGTACTGATAGTAGTGATCAGCCATGATCTGTAAAATGGCGGTCACTGAAGGCTCGACAGGCCGAAGGGCCTACTCCTGCTCCTATTGTCTATTGAACCATTCCTCCAAGGTCCCTCTGTTCCTCAATGCCCTCCCCTTCACTGCATACGTCTTGGTTATTCTTCCCAACATAAAGCACCTCACACTTACCTACATTAAACTCCATCTGCCATCTTTCCAAACAGTCCAAATCCTTTTGTAGTCCATGAAAACCCTCCTCACTCTCCACAACTCTTGAAAATAAGCAAAATGTATTACGTTATGTTAAGCTTCTCTTTGAAAATTTTAATTTCACATGCATTAAATGCGTACATAAATTTCTCATTCAAAGATAATGAAAAATTAATACATAGTATTTTTTTTTAAATTCCCCCTGCCCAACAACCCAATAGAAAAGAAAGACAACATCTGGAAAGTATTTATAAAAAAATTACTAAAAAGCTATCAAATAAAATCTAACAAATTTTCTTGATTTTAGGAGTCAGAAGGTTCAGGTTGGGCGATTACAACTTAATTCCTACAGTTTATAAATAGGATTCCCAAATCTTTCCAAAAATTTCAAATTTGTTACATAAATTACATGTAATTATTTCAAGTGTCAAGGGACTTGGGGGGTTCTCGTTTCGGAAAACATAGTGAGTGGGTAACCACCAGGTTGGATCGGCAGGAAAAGAAAGCAAATCCTATGTTGGCCTTTGTTTCAAGGGTAGGGAGGTGTTGATGGGGCATGGGAGAGACCTCAATTGGAGAACTCCGAAGTTTATCTTAAAAAGGATGTGCTGATGTTGGAGAGAGAGCAGAGATTTACCAGGATGATATAGCTGCACTCTTCATTGGAGTATAGAAGAAGGAGAGGAGATCTCAGAAACCTTTCCAATGATGAAAGGATTGGACAGTAGATGTGAATAATGTTCCCCTTGGATAAAAAGACATTGTCTTAGAATTAGAAGATACCTATTTAAAGCAGATGAGAAATTTATTTCACCAGAAGGTCATGAAATTTGTTGCTGGACTGTTGAGGGAGTTTAAGTGAGGGGGTGGCGGAATTAATAGATGTTTAATGAGTCAGGGTATCAAGGGATCAGGGGAAAAAGCCAGAAGTTGGAATGAGAGGCGAGAACTGTTTAGATCAGGGGATAGCAGACACAGTGGGCTGAATGGCCAACTTCTGTTCCTTGTGATTTGACACCATTTTAACTAATGTACCTTTGAGAATTTTAACATCCATCCATATGTCCTCTGTATTTTGGATGAGAAACAACGGCTGTGCAGGAGAAGCCAGTGAGTGGCTGTGGCCAATTGCTCCTCAGACTGGAGGCCTGTGACGAGAGCTGTGCCTCAGGGATAGGTGCTGGAACAATAATGTGGTGAATTGGATTAGCAAGTTTGCAGGTGATACCAAGAACGGTGGAGTTGTGGACAGCCAGGAAAGCTTGCAGAAGGATCTGGACCAGCTGGAGAAAGGGCAGATGGAATTTAATGCAGACAAGTGTGAGGTGTCACATTTTGAAGGGCAAACCAAGAAAAGATAGACACGGTGAACGGTCGGGCACTGAGGAGTGAGGTTGAACAGAGGGACATGGTAAACGGGTGTCATTCCATGCAAGTACTGTCACAGGTGGATTTGGGCGGGAATTGAAGATACCCAAGTTAACTAAAATTGAAAATTGTAAATGGGGCAAAAAAGGGATCTATTTCAGGAATGTTTGTGACAACAGAAAATGGCTAAACCAACTTTAGATTAAATGGGAGATTCTTCTTTAGAATTAACCCAAGAAGAACTGAGTACTTACTATGTGTGAAGATGGTGGATTAAATTGATGAATGTGCGATATAATTGGGTGAATTATAATTTTTTTGACATCAGTTGTATTTAACTCCAGGAAAAAAAGATAAGGGTTTAGTCATTCATATTTATGTTTTCATTGTGGGATTCAAATTAATACTTTTTTTTGTCTGTCTGGTGGTGTGAGAAAGTTAAGCCTTTGAGGATTTATTTGAAAGATTAACACAATTCCATTACACCTTCTTCCCATGGAGAAATTTTTAGACTTCTGAAAGGTCAAAATTTTAAACTCCAATCTCTGATTTGTTCTTAATAGATTTCACAGCCATAATCAATAGAATAAAAACAAATATAGCAGAAACCTCTAAATCCAACATCTAAATAAGCAATCCTCAATGACACTGGCCCTTAATATCATTATAGTCTCTTGTACTTCAGTCCTATTCTTGCAAAATTAAATTCCAGTTGAATCGTCATCTATTCTTATTTTTAATCTTACTCAAAAATTATGATCAATACTTAATCCCATAGCAGCGCAAACACATTCTTCTACATGTTGCAGAGCTAATACAAGGGACAAAAATTATTTTCCAGCAGCAGAATAATTCTTTTGAGTGTTTATTCAATGTCTGAGATACATAAGCCAGTGGATTTTTAACATCATCAGACATATTTATTTTTAATACAGCACCGGCTGCATCCATCAAATCCCGGGATGAAGCGGTTGTAAAAGTAGTCCATACCCACAAACTCCTGCAGCTCCTTGAGGCTGTCCGGACATGGTAACTCCCTGAGAGCGGAGACCTTTGCAGCGGTGGGCGTGGCTCCTTCGGCCGTGATGGTATGGCCCAGGAACTGCATGGACTCTTTCCCAAACTAGCACTTGGCCAGGTTGATGGCAAGGCTGAAATCAGCCAGCCGGGAGAAAAGGGCACATAGGTGGGCCTTGTGTTGTGCCTGGTCCTTGCTGGCGACGAGAATGTCGTCCTAATAAATAAAGCCAAAATCCAAGTCCCTGCCCACAGAGTCCATGAGGCGCTTGAAGGTCTGAGCGGGATCCTTGAGCCCGAATTGCATGCGCAGGAATTCGAACAAGCCAAAGGGGGAGATGATTGCTGTCTTTGGTATGTACTCAGGGTGCACCGGGATCTGGTGATATCCACGCACCAGGTCAACCATGGAGAAAACCCTCGCACCATGCAGGTTGGCCGCAAAGTCTTGGATGTGAGGGATGGGATAATGGTCAGGAACTGTTACCTCATTGAGCCGCCGATTGTCTCCGCAGGGACACCAGCTACCGGAGGCTTTCAGGACCAGGTGGAGCGGAGAGGCCCATGGGTTTTCAGACCGCCGAATGATCCCCAGTTCCAACAGGTGCCAAAACTCCTCCTTCGCCTCCTTGAGCTTGTCAGGCAGGAGCCGGCGAGCCTTGGCGTGAACAAGTGGGCCCTGCGTGGGGATGTGGTGGAACACCCCGTGCTGCGGTGAGGCAGCGGAGAACTATGGCTTGATGAGTGTCGTGAACTCTTCCAGGATTCACTGGAACGAGTCTCTGGGTGTGCTGATCGTGGCCATCTGTGGTTGCTCCGAGCGGGAGGCGTCGAGGCGAACGGCCTGGAAGGTCCACCAGGCGCCTACCTCGAATGTCTACCAGAAGCACATGTGCGAGGAGGAAGTCTGCACCCAGGATGGCAGTTGGAAAGGAAAAGATGGTGAACCTCCATGTGAAGTTTCGTTGGCTGATCTGGAAGTGGACTGTCTTGTCTCCATACATCTGGATTGCTGTTGCATTGGCTGCACGGAGTGGAGGACCACAAGGTCAGTTCCTGGACTCCACGGCCGTGGCCAGGATGACATTAATCTGGGCTCCAGCGTCAACGAGGAACTGATATCTGCTGACTGAGTCCTGCAGATAGAGGAGGCTATGTTCTTGGCCAGTCCCCGCAGCCATTAACCCTGTCCGGCCTGGTCATTTCCCTGGAATGAGCCAGACTGATGACACTTCCGAGCCTTGGCTCCCCAGCATTGGTGGTAGAAGCAGAGGCCTGGAGCGGATGCTGTGGCCTTGGTTATGCTCTTGGGCACCCCTGCAGGAGCCAAATGCTCTACTGCAGTGCTCGGGGCAGGCTTGGCGTGGTCATGTCTGTGCCTCGTGACCTACTGGACCACTGAGCCCTCTGGGAATAATGCATGCCATAGCTCCTGGGCCTTCTGGGGGAACCTTCCTCAGGTCAGTGAAGCTCTCCTGGACCAGCAGCAGCTGGACGTCCCTGGGCATATGGTCGAGGAAAATGCACTCGAAGAGTGGGGAGTTGGTGTGTTCACCCATGAGCGTGAGCATCTCGTCCATCAGCTCCATTGGGGACCTGTCCCTCAGCGTGCCGAGGTGTAGCATCTGAGCGGCATGCTGGTGTCTGGATAGTCCGAGGCATCCAGTAAGCACTTGTTTGACGGTCTCGTATTTGCCTTCTGCGGGTGGGTGCTGAGCAAGGTGCAGCACGTGTCTGCCGATGGCCAGGTCCAAGGCAGCGACCACATGATAGAATTTGGTTGTGTCGGACGAAGTCTGGCAGAGGTGAAACTGAGCCTCTGCGTGGCTGACGCCGGTCTCCGTCTCCTGAACCCAGAATTCATGGAGTTTCGCGGCTTAAGCGCCGATCACCCCAGGCTCACTCATGATGGGTTCAAAGACGTTTGATCCAATCAGGGTCACCAATTGTTGCATCAGCTACACTACTCCTGAAAGTACACACACAACCAGACAGTTTGAGCTCAGTGAGCAGACTAGTTTATTGCAGGCTGCTAAGCTGTACTTCTACTCCCATCCTGGACTCAGCTGAGAACCATGCTGGAGGGCGCTGACGTCACCTGGGCATCACGTGGTCCCCCAGCTCGGGGCTTCTGAGCCCCGTGCTGGGAGGAAGGGAACACACCCAAGGGCGCCATTTTGGCCGGCTGTCCCACCTTACAAGCAGGGCTGGTTCGCCTGCCTGGTGGTGAGCCGCCACACATCACACATTCTGGGTGATTTGCAGACAATGCAATTTGATTTTTTTAATACTTTATTTCTCAATTTTTCACCAAAATAATAATTGTATTACATTCAACTGTAAATTATATTTAAAAATTAAACATGTGGTATTATCCTCCCATCCCCCTCAACCCACCCTCCCAACATCCCCCCCACTCCTAAAAAAAGAAATAAACTGGAGAATGCCAAGAACATAAAGCATTCCTGGAGAAATATCTATTGGGATGTTTGGGAATGGACCAAGCGTTTGGCCTTCACATCCAAAGGCAGGCTGTGTGCTCATAGAAAGTCTGCGCCGAGAAGTGATGTGTCCACAGTGGCTCGAGTGAAATTCCACTAGAAATTTTCTCTGCCGAGTTGTTTTGGACATTGTGCGTGTCAAAGGTCTTGATGGCAGTCTTTTTTGTCGCCCAGAGGGTGGGACCTTGTGGGTATGTTCGTCTCTTCAGGGCGATTGGCGGGATGACACTGAGTTCAGCACCCGTGTCGACCAGGAACTGCCGGCCACTAGCCTTATCAGTAATGTTCAAGAGGCTATTGGTGAGGTCAGCCACCTTGACAATGAGCGGCGGATGGCCTGGGCATTTTCTGAAAATGAGCAGGGCTGGCTGCATCTTCACGCTCGAGCCCATCGGTGTTGCTGATAAAAACACCAGCTAACGTTCAGTGCCTCTGCTAATTTGATGGGGCGCGGTTGTGCTCGGTTCGGGTGGGATCAGTTCTGCTGCCCCACATGAGGATGAGTCAATCGGTTCATGGCGGACTCATTTTCCTGTTTCATGTGCCACAGCGCATCAGCTCTGGCCGTGACCTTACGTGGGTCTGAGAAATCTTCGTCCGTCAACGGCAGTTGTATGTCATCTGGCATCTCTTCCAAGAAAGCCTACTCAGACATTAGGCATGGCTTGTGGCCCTCTGCTCATGCGACCATCTCATCCATCAGGGCACATGGTGTTCTGTCTCCTTAGCTGTGCAGGTGCATCAGCCTGGCAGCGCACTGTCGTCTGAACAGGCCGAAAGCCCTCAAGAGGAGTTTGTTGAGGGCTGGGTATTTCCTTCCTCCGGGGATCGTGTATCAGGTCGTCCACCCTGGCCGCGGTCTCTTGGTCCAGGGAACTGACGACATGGTAGAACGTTGTCGAGTCAGACGTGATCTGCCGGAGGTGAAATCGTGCTTCCGCTTGCCTGAACCAAGTGCGTGGGCGAAGCGTCCAGAGGTTGGCAATTTCATAGCCACTGCGTTGACTGCTGCAGCATCCATGGTGTTATATTGGAAAATTCCCATGCTGCACCTTATCAGGTGGACCGTAAATGCCGCCCACACAGGGGCGGTGATGTAACGACGCAGCCAAGTGCATCTGCATGGCCTGTTTGAGCTGGGGAGAAGATGCGCCCAGCAGTACCATCTTGACACGGCTACACTGCTGCTGCGGCCGTAACAGTGCAGAGCCGATTCGACTGCGTCTCGATGTGTGCCGCTACATCTATACATTTCCGAGCAACTGCTGAAGCAACTGACACAAATTCAATGTGATAAATATTTCAATTTAATTTTGGCCTCATAACCTTAATCTTTCTTTGGCTTGGCTTCGCGGACGAAGATTTATGGAGGGGTAATGTCCACGTCAGCTGCAGGCTCGTTTGTGGCTGACAAGTCCGATGCAGGACAGGTAGCCACGGTTGTAGTGGTCGCAAGGGAAAATTGGTGGGTTGGGGTTGGGTGTTGGGTTTTTCCTCCTTTGTCTTTTGTCAGTGAGGTGGGCTCTGCGGTCTTCTTCAAAGGAGGTTGCTGCCCGCCAAACTGAGAGGCGCCAAGATGCACGGTTTGAGGCGATATCGGCCCAGTGGCGGTGGTCAATGTGGAAGGCACCAAGAGATTTCTTTAGGCAGTCCTTGTACCTCTTCTTTGGTGCACCTCTGTCTCCGTGGCCAGTGGAGAGCTCGCCATATAACACGATCTTGGGAAGGCGATGGTCCTCCATTCTGGAGACGTGACCTACCCAGCACAGTTGGATCTTCAGCAGCGTCGGCCTCTGCCATCTCGAGTACTTCGATGTTGGAGATGAAGTCGCTCCAATGAATGTTGAGGATGGAGCAGAGACAACGCTGGTGGAAGCGTGATGCCGGTAGAGGACCCATGATTCGGAGCCAAACAGGAGTGTGGGTATGACAACGGCTCTGTATACGCTAATCTTTGTGAGGTTTTTCAGTTCGTTGATTTTCCAAACTCTTTTGCGTAGTCTTCCAAAGGCGCTATTTGCCTTGGCGAGTCTGTTGTCTATCTCGTTGTCGATCCTTGCATCCGATGAAATGGTGCAGCCGAGATAGGTAAACTGGTTGACCATTTTGAGTTTTGTGTGCCCGATGGAGATGTGGGGGGGCTGGTAGTCATGGTGGGGAGCTGGCTGATGGAGGACCTCAGTTTTCTTCAGGCTGACTTCCAGGCCAAACATTTTGGCAGTTTCCGCAAAACAGGACGTCAAGCGCTGAAGAGCTGGCTCTGAATGGGCAACTAAAGCGGCATCGTCTGCAAAGAGTAGTTCACGGACAAGTTGCTCTTGTGTCTTGGTGTGAGCTTAATATTACTCGGTAAAAATAACATGAAGGCCTGTGAAAATTACGTACCCCAATCCAAAATTGTCTAAATTTAGGACATTGCCAAGTTGAATGCAAAAATTTTCCAATCTCAGGTCCACATCGAAAACATTAATCCGATACGGCAGGATTTAATCTATTTGATTTTTGTGGAGTCAAATAGAACTGATGTAAAAAATTATATTGAACCAACCTATATCTTAGTCATATTATTTACACAAATCCATCCAATCCTTTTTGCTTATTTGAGAATTTAAATCTATTTCCCATCTTCATCTAGATTTATTCACTCCAGTTTTGGGGGCCTTAGATTGAAGCAAGTTATACATTACTGAAATAAATTTATTTCCAGTAGGATAACAAATCAGTAATTCTAATTCACTTTGATTAGGTAACATCAAAGTAAGACCTATTTTTACAGATAAAAAAGCTTTAACTTGGTAATAACAAGATAATTCTTTCAAAGATTTCAATCTCACATCCTCAAAACTAATTTTCTTAATACCCTTCCATCTCCAAATCTTCCAGAATTGGTTGTCTACTGAAAAAGGAAAATGCCTATTTCAATATTAAACCTTTCATGCCAATTTCATTATCAACTCAATCAAATGTTTCAAAATAGATGATTCCCCACTTCCAAATAAAGCTTAGGATTCCATTTGTAAATAAAATCGAGGGGATCCGTATTCCCTATTGCATTAAATTCAAAAGAAACCCAAGCTGCAATATCATCTAAATTATACAATATATTTATAAATCTCAATTGAGCTGCTTTTTAAAATTATTAAAATGAGGAAGACACAAACCACAACCACCCCCCCCCCCACCAACTCATATTTCCAAGTCACTATTTCCAAAGAAACCCTGGGCATTTTATCTTTACATAATTTCCGAACCGCCATATTTAAATCCTGACAATGCAATTTGTTGAGCTCCTTGTTTATAAACTAACGGTTGAAATACATCTGACATAAAATTCTTTCCCTGATCTGATTTCATTTCTTGAGGCAAACCAAACCAATTGAAAAAATTTTTCTCGAGCCCCAGACACAGTTTTTGCTTTAATGTTCCCAAGTGTTATGGCTTCTGTACACCTGGAAACATCCAAGCTAACTTATTAAGAATACAGGTACAATATTTTACCTCAGTAATTTAATTTACTAAGACATTTTTATATACGAGAAATATTAAATTAATATTAAAGGTTAACACAACTCTGTGACATATCTGAATAGTCAAGGTATTAAAGGTGAGTGGGAGAACGGATCAGTTCATGATAGAATGGACACAATGGGCCAAATGGCCTACTTCTGCGCCTGTATCTTATTGTCTCATATTTTACAAAGCACAGATGTTTTTTTTGGCTTTTGAAATGAAAATTGCACACATTTTTGCACAGCAAAGATGTTGGTTTTGACCCAAAAACAGGACATAGTGTGAAAAATACAACTTTTGTCCCTTTTTAGCAAAACACTCCATACTTTCCTTCAAAACACAACCTTCAGTTTTTGTTTATTAGAACCTCCACTTCTCCCAAAACAACCATTGTACACAAATTCTCCAAAACACCACAACCATTCCTTAATTGGGCAACACTTCTCCTAAATATTGGCAACATTTATGCTGGCATTGCTCGGACACCCTAATCAGAGTGACCCACAGTCGCCAGGAGTGGGTGCTGCCACGCGAGCCATCATTCAAGTAAATGGCTCGCGAGATTATCTTGTGACTTGAAGTCAAGCTGGTGTAAATACGATCAATAACTCTCTCTCTGTTTTGTGCAAAGAATCTTGCATATAAGAACGAAAGAGAGTTGGAGTGTGGTTTGGTGAAACTCTGTGTCCTTCATTAATTCTCTGAGTCAACTCAAAGTGGGAGTTCGATTCCTCATCTACGTGTGCAGCCAAGACATTTTGGGCACAGTTACACCAGGTGGACACATTGCCCAAAGCCTTTGGGATCAGCATTGTGGTGCACACAATAATCACGTCAAATAGGATGGAGTGATTAAACACCTTCAATGACCAAAAACCTGAGCATTACTGATACACGACTGGGCCAGGTTCAGAGGGGGCAAGTCCGGGAAATCCAGGGTGGAGCTAAGGGAGAGGTTGGAGAAGATCAGGTAGATATGGACTGGCCAGTCCATACATCTATATAAAAGCCTTTCACCACTTTGAGATAAAACCCAACGAGGTGATGTGGCGACACAGAGCACATACTGTACTTTATGACATACATAGTTCATAGTGTCCATCACAGGTTCAGCCTGTCGGGTGGTCTTGTGATGCTCTGTGGCTTCCGAGGCACTGGGCCCTCCCAATTTTGTGCCAGCTCCCCTTCTCGCTTCAGTCTGTGTACGGACCTGAATCATTAACTGACCATCTCTCTCCATGGACACTGCCTAACCTGCTGAGTTCCTCCAGCTTCATTCTTTATTCCTCATTCTGGTGGTCCTTCACCTAAAGGCAGAATGGGCTCACAGGGAGAAACAGCCTCCTGCTCCTACTTTATTCTGTGTTGGGGAAAACCTATTCTAAATCCTCGTTCACTCCTTGAGGTGATCGGTCCTTGGCATCTGTTGGCCCTTGTACAGAACAAAGGCCACTCTTCTGCCTCTCACCCTGAAAGGACTCAGTTCAACCTTGTGCCATTTGGGGGATTAGTATTGGGGGAGTGTCAGGTATTGAAGGTTGGGGGTAAGACGTGGGTTTGTTGGTGGATCAGTTAAAGGTTATCTGCCCTCTCATTTCAACTGAATCCACATAGACCTGCATCATTCTGTGTCATATTAAGCCCTGACCACACAAATCCCCCCCATTCACTTTCCAATTGGATGAATATTAGCTGGATCTTGTTCTGATAATTGTGATGAAGATATCATCACACAGATTTTGCCAGGAAGCTAGGAGAGAGGGTGACCAAGGACATTTCAGGCAGGAATCAATTCTCAACTCCTCGACTGAGTCTCATATCCTAATGCATGCCTCATCTAAAACAATAGTGCGAATTGACTACAGCTGGAGCCACTTTCAGCTGCATTCTACGTCAAGAATCAGTCTGCAGAAGCAGAAACAGCCCTATGGAATGTTCTTTCAGATGGCAGCCTGAAAGGGACAGCTGCAGGAGAGGCGCCTCAGAGCGCACTCCAGTTCCTGTCAGCGCAGGACATCAGGGCAGGTGCGGCTGGCACAGGATGTTGGGGTAGGGGAGGCTGTCAGGCAGCAGTGATGGGTGGTGTCGGGCGCGGTGATGGGGGCTCTCTGGTGAGGTGAATGGGGCTGTCGGACACGGGAAGGGTGGGTTGTCGGGCATGAGGAGGGGGGCTGTCAGGCGCGGGGATTTGGGTCCCTGGCTGATTATCATCAGGCGGCTGCATTCAGGTTCCTCGGGGGAATAGCTCAGTCACGGAGATTATACCTCCCGAAGGAAGATTGGTAAGTACTCCTCCGAGCCGCATCAGGCTCTTTCATATGGCCTCCATACAGCAACATTCAGGTAGAATATGTGACTTTACATCGGGGGTATTCTGGCCACCTGAAGGAGGCTCATCAGGCCTGATCCAAAGGCTGCAATAAGCCTTCAGCACCACTCAGTCCCAGAATGGCAGTTTCTGCTTTGAACTGTTAGCCACCATTGTCAACTTCAAGAATTAAAAATTACTATGAAACTAGACATTTACATATGTAGATTGGAAACCAGAAATCAGACAGGCAGAGAATGATTACCAATGTGTACTGTGAGCAACCCTTCCAGATTTCTGTTGAAATTTTGTAGACCAGAAGGATGTTCTTAATTATAACGGGCACATGAGATTAAATTGGCAACAACAAATCCTTTCTATGTCTTGAGGAAGAGGATGTGCAAAATGTAAAGCAGAAGCTGTACTAATACCTTCCAAGAAATGTTATCCAATTTGTTGGCAGGAAAATGTCTTAAAAGCTCTACCATGTGACTGTGTTCTTTAACTCCCGTTCAAACATTGATAGTGAGGTGAGTCTGTTAACCCACCACTGGTACCCCTCATTCCTGCTGGCATGAAACATCCCTCAAAGACTGTGTTTTAGAGTTTGTGGTTTGTTACTGTACCTTTTTGTACCTTGACAGGAACTCGACTTCAACAAGGGTGAGAGAAAAAAAAACTCAAATCCCTTACATGGTGACAGATTTGAACCTGGCTCACTGTCACTAAGAACTTTCTTCCAAACATGCCAAGATCAAAATTCAATTGATTTTCATGGTATAAAGTGCAATATTACACAAAATTCACTTCATTCAGTCATAAAGCAGACAGAGTCACATCAGCAGGAAGTTAGACATAGTGTTCCTTGCAGTCAAGAGGAAAAGAGAATTCCCTGAGTCCCCTACAGCCCCCAAGCCCAGCCCTTGCCCACAAACACCCAGCCCCCTGCCCCCAAAATCCAGCGCAAACCATCAAATGCAGTCGCCTTGTTTAGAAAAGGTAATGGGGAGAATCTTGGGAATTATAGACCAGTATAGGATCTATGAGCATTTGCAGAAGTACAGACTTCTCAAGGACAGTCAGCATGGCTCTGTGATGGGAAGGTCATGCCTCATGAGTCTAAATGAGTTTTATTTGAGTGGGGTAAAAAAAGGAAATGTATGAGGGTCGTGTGGTAGATGTGGTCTACATGGATTTTAGCAAGAATTTGACGAGACTCATCAGAAAGTAATTTGGCAAAGGATCAGGGTAACTTTGACTGTGGATAAAAAATTGTCTTGTTGGAAGAAAGCTGAGAGGAGTGGAGTGCCACAAAGATCTGTTCTGGGACCCCTGCTCTTGGTGATTTTTATAAATGACCAGGATGAAGAGGCAGAAGATGGGTCAGTAAGTCTACAGATGATGTGAAGGTTGGAGGAGTTGTGGATGAAGCTGAAGGTTGTCGAAGGATAAGGATTTCAATCCAGGCAAGTGTGAGGTGATGCATTTTGGAAGGACAAACCAGAAGGCTGGGTACAAGGTTACCAGTCGGTTACATGAGTGAGGATAAACAGAGGGACTTTGGGGTTCAAATCCAAACATCCCTCAAGGTTGCCGCTCAGGTTGATAGGATAGTTATGAAGGCCAATGGGATGATGAGCTTCCTTAAACTTTTCTACGTGGTCGTGCGTGAAAGTGAGGCCATTTTGGCAAGAAAGCGCAGAAAAATTAACCACGATCACAGGAGTGGCCTCCACGTGAAACCTGGAGCAATATCTTCATTGAAACAAGTGACAACTTGACCAAATATCTAATCTCATTTATAAAAATAGCACTGGCCTTCGCGAAAAGATGTATCATGATCAACTGGATGTCCGATAGCAAGCTGGGCTGTGGAAATGAACTGCTGATACCTACGGAGAAAAAAAATCACAAAAACATGACCCTTTGGTAAAGGTATGTCAGCTGTACCTGGACCACATAGGGGCCCAGACACTAATATAAATGAACAATAAAAGGGGTAAAAAGTAACCATTATATAGACCAAAACCAAGTTTCCCCAACTGGACTCATCAACTTGTAATCTCTGAAAATGTGGATATGAAAACAAACTGGAATAGAGAGAGAAAAAATTCAAAGTGCAAAAGGAAGAGTCTAAAAATGGGTCCCTGAATGTGTGTTGAGTCTCGTGGTGAAGGGGTAGCAGCTGTTCCTGAACATGGCTATACCTCTTCCCTGATGGGAGCAGTGAGAACAGAGCGGGTGATGTGGATCCTTGATTGCTGCTGCTCTCTGACAGCAGCGTTCCCTGCAAATGTTCTCAGTGGTGGAAGGTTTTTACCTGAGATGTCCAGGGCGGTGTCCATACTTTTGCAGAGCTTTTTGCTCAGGGGTATTGGTGTCACAAGACAATAGCTCAAACCTACTACAAACTGAACCTTTCACACCTCACACCCGTAAACCCACTATTTTTCTTGCATCAATGTGCCTGTCTAAATGTTAAAGGACCCTATTATTCCAGTCTCCACCATCCTGCCCGGCCATGCGCTCCAGGCATCCGCAGCCTTCTGCACGTTCTCTTTCTACAATTCCTTCAGCAGCCTTGTGTTTCCTCAGCACTGCCTGCTCCTCCACCAAGCTCTGCCACAAATCTATTCACTCAATGAGCTTCCTGCATCACTCCAGAGAAAAGCCCAAGGTTTCTCTCTCTGGATATTGCATTGACTTCATTCTGATGGGCTGAATTCCTGCAGCTTCCCAATCAAATATCTGCAATCGCCTTTAAATTGTGCCCCTCTGCACAGATTTGTGCCACTTGCTTTTAAACAGGTTAAATCCTATGGGCATTCTGACAGTGTCCTTCCACTCTCTCTCTCTCTCACTCTCACTCTACCTGTGGAACTAAATCCTACTGCTCAAATTGTTGCTTGGTCTGGGCTTCTGTCCTTTTGCCTGGATTCTCATCCTCTGTTATTTCAGTCTGAACCTTGCCATCAGCCCGAGGAATAAAACCGTGGGGATATGGATCGGAATTCTCACCCTCACCCTCACGGGTCCACCTCACACTCGCAGTTTCCCAATCCCCTCAACCACACGATCCCCTCAGCCACGCGGGTTCCCACCCTCACCCTCAGCCACGCAGGTGCCCTCAGTCCTCTGGGTCCCCGTCCCCCCTCGGCCTTCTGGGTCCCCGTCCGCCCTCGGCCTTCTGGGTCCCCGTCCCCCCTCAGCCTTCTGGGTCCCCGTCCCCCCTCAGCCTTCTGGGTCCCCGTCCCCGTCCCCCCTCAGCCTTCTGGGTCCCCGACCCCCCTCAGCCTCGAGGGCCCCGACCCCCCCCCTCAGCCTTCTGGGTCCCCGTCCCCCCTCAGCCTTCTGGGTCCCAATCTCAAAGAGCAATTTGAGACTCATCTAATTTTAATTCTAAACTCAATTTCTTCATATAACCCAATAAAAATACCTTAGGATCAAGTGAAAGTTTAAATTTTAATAAGTTCCTTGATTCTATCCCAGAAAGGTTTCATATAATCAAGTCGAGTGCAAGAAAGAGCAAACTTGCTTATGGCACCTAAAGCACCGATTTACGTGAAACTCCACGAGTTCCACCTACCTACTTCCCTTGCCCATAACCCTCCCACCCCCTCGCATCCATGTACTCATATAACCTCATCTTAAATGACAGAATTGACCCTGGCGCAACTTCTTCCAGTAGATCATTCCACTCAGCCACCACTCTGAGATGTGGGTAAAGAGATGTGGGGAAAGAGAGGCAGGGAAAGAGGCAAGGAAATAGAGGTGGGGAATCAGAGGCAGGGAATCAGAGGCGGAGATCCAGAGGCGGGGAATCTGAGGCGGGGAATCTGAGGCGGGGAATCAGAGGCGTGGAATCAGAGGGGTGAATAGAGATGTGGGAAAAGAGAGGCGGCGAAAGGGAGGCGGGGAAAGAGTCAGAGACTCTGAAACAGGGAATCGGAGTCGGGGAATCAGAGTCGGGGAATCAGAGTCGGGGAATCAGTGTCAGGGAATCAGAGTCGGGGAATCAGAGGTGGGGAATCAGAGGCGGGGAATCAGAGTCGGGGAATCAGAGGCAGGGAATCAGAGGCAGGGAATCAGAGGCGGGGAATCAGAGGCGGGGAATCAGAGGCGGGGAATCAGAGGCGGGGAATCAGAGGCGGAGAATCAGAGGCGGGGAATCAGAGGCGGGGAATCAGTGGGCGGAAATGAGATGTGGGAAAAGAGAGGCAGATAAAGAGGCACGAAAATAGTGGCAGGGAAAGAGAGGCGGGGAATCAGAGGCGGGGAACCACAGGCGGGGAATCAGAGGCTGAAATTAAAAGGGGGTGAATCAGAGGGGGGAAAAGAGATGTGGGGAAAGAAGGGCAGGGAAAGAGCCAGGGAAAGAGCCAGGGACTCTGAAGCAGGGAATCGGAGGCAGGGAAACAGAGGAAGGGAATCAGAGTGGGAGAAATGGAGGCGGGGAATCAGAGGCGGGGAATCAGAGGCGGGGAATCAGAGGCGGGGAATCTGAGGTGGGGATTCTGAGGCAGGGAATCTGAGGTGGGGAATCTGAGGTGGGGAATCCGAGGATGAGATTCAAAGGGAGAGAATCAGAAGGGGGAAAAGATATGTAGGGAAAGAGAGGCATGGAAAGAGCCAGGGACTCTGAAGCAGGGAATCGGAGGCAGGGAAACAGAGTCGGAGAACGGAGGCGGGGAATCAGAAGCGGGGAATCAGAGGGCGGAAAAGAGATGTGGGGAAAGAGAGGCAGGGAAAGAGGCGCGGAAATAGACGCAGGGAAAGAGAGGCGGGGTATCAGATGTGGGGAATTCAAGGCGGGGAAAGAGATGTGGGGAAAGAGAGGCGGCGAAAGGGAGGCGGGGAAAGAGTCAGAGACTCTGAAGCAGGGAATCGGAGTCGGGGAATCAGAGTCGGGGAATCAGAGTCGGGGAATCAGTGTCAGGGAATCAGAGTCGGGGAATCAGAGGTGGGGAATCAGAGGCGGGGAATCAGAGTCGGGGAATCAGAGGCAGGGAATCAGAGGCAGGGAATCAGAGGCGGGGAATCAGAGGCGGGGAATCAGAGGCGGGGAATCAGAGGCGGAGAATCAGAGGCGGGGAATCAGAGGCGGGGAATCAGTGGGCGGAAATGAGATGTGGGAAAAGAGAGGCAGATAAAGAGGCACGAAAATAGTGGCAGGGAAAGAGAGGCGGGGAATCAGAGGCGGGGAACCACAGGCGGGGAATCAGAGGCTGAAATTAAAAGGGGGTGAATCAGAGGGGGGAAAAGAGATGTGGGGAAAGAAGGGCAGGGAAAGAGCCAGGGAAAGAGCCAGGGACTCTGAAGCAGGGAATCGGAGGCAGGGAAACAGAGGAAGGGAATCAGAGTGGGAGAAATGGAGGCGGGGAATCAGAGGCGGGGAATCAGAGGCGGGGAATCAGAGGCGGGGAATCTGAGGTGGGGATTCTGAGGCAGGGAATCTGAGGTGGGGAATCTGAGGTGGGGAATCCGAGGATGAGATTCAAAGGGAGAGAATCAGAAGGGGGAAAAGATATGTAGGGAAAGAGAGGCATGGAAAGAGCCAGGGACTCTGAAGCAGGGAATCGGAGGCAGGGAAACAGAGTCGGAGAACGGAGGCGGGGAATCAGAAGCGGGGAATCAGAGGGCGGAAAAGAGATGTGGGGAAAGAGAGGCAGGGAAAGAGGCGCGGAAATAGACGCAGGGAAAGAGAGGCGGGGTATCAGATGTGGGGAATTCAAGGCGGGGAAAGAGATGTGGGGAAAGAGAGGCGGCGAAAGGGAGGCGGGGAAAGAGTCAGAGACTCTGAAGCAGGGAATCGGAGTCGGGGAATCAGAGTCGGGGAATCGGAGGCGGGGAATCAGAGGCGGGGAATCAGAGGCGGGGAATCAGAGGCGGGGAATCAGAGGCGGGGAATCAGAGGCGGGGAATCAGAGGCGGGGAATCAGTGGGCGGAAATGAGATGTGGGAAAAGAGAGGCAGAGAAAGAGGCACGAAAATAGTGGCAGGGAAAGAGAGGCGGGGAATCAGAGGCGGGGAATCAGAGGCGGGGAACCAGAGGCGGGGAATCAGAGGCTGAAATTAAAAGAGGGTGAATCAGAGGGGGGAAAAGAGATGTGGGGAAAGAAGGGCAGGGAAAAAGCCAGGGAAAGAGCCAGGGACTCTGAAGCAGGGAATCGGAGGCAGGGAATCGGAGGCAGGAAAACAGAGGAAGGGAATCAGAGTCGGAGAAATGGAGGCGGGGAATCAGAAGCGAGGAATCAGAAGCGGGGAATCAGAGGACGGAAAAGAGATGTGGGAAAAGAGAGGCAGGGAAAGAGGCACAAAAATAGTGGCAGGGAAAGAGAGGCGGGGTATCAGATGTGGGGAATCTGAAGTGGAAAATCTGAGGCGGGGAATCAGAGTCGTGGTTTCAGAGGCGGGGAATCAGAGGCGGGGAATCAGAGGCGGGGAATCAGAGTCGTGGTTTCAGAGGCGGGGAATCTGAGGCGGGGAATCAGAGGCGGGGAAAGAGATGTGGGAAAAGAGAGGCAGGGAAAGAGGCACAAAAATAGTGGCAGGGAAAGAGAGGCGGGGAATCAGGGGCGGGGAATGAGAGGCGGGGAATCAGATGCGTGGAATCTGAGGTGGGGAATCTGAGGCGGGGAATCAGAGGCGGGGAAAGAGATGTGGGAAAAGAGAGGCAGGGAAAGAGGAGCGGAAATAGACGCAGGGAAAGAGAGGCGGGGTATCAGATGTGGGGAATACGAGGCGGGGAATCAGAGGCGGGGAAAGAGATGTGGGGAAAGAGAGGCAGGGAAAGAGGCGCGGAAATAGACGCAGGGAAAGAGAGGCGGGGTATCAGATGTGGGGAATCTGAAGTGGAAAATCTGAGGCGGGGAATCAGAGGCGTGGAATCCGAGGCGGGGCATCAGAGGCAGGAAAAGAGATGTGGGGAAAGAGAGGCCGGGAAAGAGGCACGGAAAGAGAGGCAGGAAATCAGAGGCGGTGAATCACAGGCGGGGAATCAGAGGCGGGGAATCAGAGGCGGGGAATCAGAGTCGTATTATCTGAGGCGGGGAATCGGAGGCAGGGAATCAGAGGCGGGGAAAGAGATGTGGGAAAAGAGAGGCAGAGAAGGAGGCACGAAAATAGTGGCAGGGAAAGAGAGGCGGGGAATCAGAGGCGGGGAATCAGAGGCGGGGAATCAGAGGCGGGGAATCAGAGGCGGGGAATCAGAGGCGGGGAATCAGAGGCGGGGAATCAGAGGCGGGGAATCAGAGGCGGGGAATCAGAGGCGGGGAATCAGAGGCGGGGAATCAGAGGCGGGGAATCAGAGGCGGGGAATCAGAGGCGGGGAATCAGAGGCGGGGAAAGAGATGTGGAGAAAGAGAGGCAGGGAAAGAGGCAAGGAAAGAGAGGCGGGGAATCAGAGGCGGGGAATCAGAGTCGTGGTTTCAGAAGCGGGGAATTTGAGGTGGAGAATCTGAGGCGGGGAATCAGAGTCGTGGTTTCAGAGGCGGGGAATCAGAGGCGGGGAAATAGACGCAGGGAAAGAGAGGCGGGGTATCAGATGTGGGGAATCTGAGGTGGAAAATCTGAGGCGGGGAATCAGAGGCGTGGAATCCGAGGCGGGGCATCAGAGGCAGGAAAAGAGATGTGGGGAAAGAGAGGCCGGGAAGGAGGCACGGAAAGAGAGGCAGGAAATCAGAGGCGGTGAATCACAGGCGGGGAATCAGAGGCGGGGAATCAGAGTCGTATTATCTGAGGCGGGGAATCGGAGGCGGGGAATCAGAGGCGGGGAAAGAGATGTGGGAAAAGAGAGGCAGAGAAGGAGGCACGAAAATAGTGGCAGGGAAAGAGAGGCAGGGAATCAGAGGCGGGGAATCAGAGGCGGGGAATCAGAGGCGGGGAATCAGAGGCGGGGAATCAGAGGCGGGGAATCAGAGGCGGGAAATCAGAGGCGGGGAATCAGAGGCGGGGAATCAGAGGCGGGGAAGCAGAGGCGGGGAAGCAGAGGCGGGGAAGCAGACGCGGGGAAGCAGAGGCGGGGAGGCAGAGGCGGGGAATCAGAGGCGGGGATTCTGAGGTGGGAAATCAGAGGCTGAGATTGAAAGGGGGAGAATCAGAAGGGGGAAAAGAAATGTGGGGAAAGAGAGGCATGGAAAGAGCCAGGGACTCTGAAGCAGGGAATCGGAGGCAGGGAAACAGAGTCGGAGAAACGGAGGCGGGGAATCTGAGGCGGCGAATCTGAGGCGGGGAATCAGAGGCGTGGAATCAGAGGGGGGAATAGAGATGTGGGAAAAGAGAGGCGGCGAAAGGGAGGCGGGGAAAGAGTCAGAGACTCTGAAACAGGGAATCAGAGGGTGGAAAAGAGATGTGGGGAAAGAGAGGCAGGGAAAGAGGCGCGGAAATAGACGCAGGGAAAGAGAGGCGGAGTATCAGATGTGGGGAATTCAAGGCGGGGAATCAGAGGCGGGGAAAGAGATGTGGGGAAAGAGAGGCAGGGAAAGAGGCAAGGAAATAGAGGTGGGGAATCAGAGGCAGGGAATCAGAGGCGGAGATCCAGAGGCAGGGAATCTGAGGCGGCGAATCTGAGGCGGGGAATCAGAGGCGTGGAATCAGAGGGGGGAATAGAGATGTGGGAAAAGAGAGGCGGCGAAAGGGAGGCGGGGAAAGAGTCAGAGACTCTGAAACAGGGAATCTGAGTCGGGGAATCAGAGTCGGGGAATCAGAGTCGGGGAATCAGAGGTGGGGAAAGAGATGTGGGAAAAGAGAGGCAGAGAATGAGGCACGAAAATAGTGGCAGGGAAAGAGAGGCAGGGAATCAGAGGCGGGGAATCACAGGCGGGGAAAGAGATGTGGGGAAAGAGAGGCAGGGAAAGAGCCAGGGAAAGAGCCAGGGACTCTGAAGCAGGGAATCGGAGGCAGGGAATCGGTGGCAGGGAAACAGAGGAAGGGAATCAGAGTCGGAGAAATGGAGGCGGGGAATCAGAAGCGGGGAATCAGAAGCGGGGAATCAGAGGACGGAAAAGAGATGTGGGGAAAGAGAGGCAGAGAAAGAGAGGCGGGGTATCAGATGTGTGCAATCCGAGGCAAGGAATCAGAGGCGGGGAATCAGAGGCGGGGAATCAGAGGCGTGGAATCAGAGGCGGGGAATCTAAGGTGGGGAATCAGAGGAGGGGAATCAGAGGCGGGGAATCAGAGGCGGGGAATCAGAGGCGGGGAATCAGAGGTGGGGAATCAGAGGGCAGAAAAGAGATGTGGGGAAAGAGAGGCAGAGAAAGAGGCGTGGAAATAGACGCAGTGAAAGAGAGGAGGGGTATCAGATGCGGGGAATCCGAGGCGGGGAATCAGAGGCAGGAAAAGAGATGTGGGGAAAGAGAGGCCGGGAAAGAGGCACGGAAAGAGAGGTGGGAAATCAGAGGTGGGGAATCAGAGGCGGGGAATCAGAGGCGGGGAATCAGAGGAGGGGAATCAGAGGCGGGGAATCAGAGGAGGGGAATCAGAGGAGGAGAATCAGAGGCGGGGAATCAGAGGAGGGGAATCAGAGGAGGGGAATCAGAGGCGGGGAATCAGAGGCGGGGAATCAGAGGCGGGGAATCAGAGGTGGGGAATCAGAGGGCAGAAAAGAGATGTGGGGAAAGAGAGGCAGAGAAAGAGGCGTGGAAATAGACGCAGTGAAAGAGAGGAGGGGTATCAGATGCGGGGAATCCGAGGCGGGGAATCAGAGGCAGGAAAAGAGATGTGGGGAAAGAGAGGCCGGGAAAGAGGCACGGAAAGAGAGGTGGGAAATCAGAGGTGGGGAATCAGAGGCGGGGAATCAGAGGCGGGGAATCAGAGGCTTGGACTCAGAGGAGGTGTATCAGAGGCGGAGAAAAGGCAGCGTGGAATCAGAGGTGGGGAATCAGAGGGCGGAAATGAGATGTGGGAAAAGAGAGGCAGAGAAGGAGGCACGAAAATAGTGGCAGGGAAAGAGAGGCAGGGAATCAGAGGCGGGGAATCAGAGGCGGGAAATCAGAGGCGGGGAATCAGAGGGCAGAAAAGAGATGTGGGGAAAGAGAGGCAGAGAAAGAGGCCTGGAAATAGACGCAGGGAAAGAGAGGCGGGGTATCAGATGTGGGGGATCCGAGGCGGGGAATCAGAGGTGGGGAAAGAGATGTGGAGAAAGAGAGGCAGGGAAAGAGGCAAGGAAAGAGAGGCGGGGAAAGAGGCACGGAAAGAGAGGTGGGAAATGAGAGGCGGGGAATCAGAGTCGTATTATCTGAGGTGGGGAATCTGAGGCGGGGAATCAGAGGCGGGGAAAGAGATGTGGGAAAAGAGAGGCAGAGAATGAGGCACGAAAATAGTGGCAGGGAAAGAGAGGCAGGGAATCAGAGGCGGGGAATCAGAGGCGGGGAATCAGAGGCGGGGAATCAGAGGCGGGGAATCAGAGGCGGGGAATCAGAGGCGGGGAAGCAGAGGCGGGGAATCAGAGGCGGGGAATCAGAGGCGGAGAATCAGAGGCGGGGAATCAGAGGCGGGGAATCAGAGGCGGGGAATCAGAGGCGGGGAATCAGTGGGCGGAAATGAGATGTGGGAAAAGAGAGGCAGAGAAAGAGGCGTGGAAATAGACGCAGTGAAAGCGAGGAGGGGTATCAGATGCGGGGAATCCGAGGCGGGGAATCAGAGGCAGGAAAAGAGATGTGGGGAAAGAGAGGCCGGGAAAGAGGCACGGAAAGAGAGGCGGGAAATCAGAGGTGGGGAATCAGAGGCGGGGAATCAGAGGCAAGGAATCAGAGGCGGGGAATCAGAGGCGGGGAATCAGAGGGCGGAAAAGAGATGTGGGGAAAGAGAGGCAGGGAAAGAGGCGCGGAAATAGACGCAGGGAAAGAGAGGCGGAGTATCAGATGTGGGGAATTCAAGGCGGGGAATCAGAGGCGGGGAAAGAGATGTGGGGAAAGAGAGGCAGGGAAAGAGGCAAGGAAATAGAGGTGGGGAATCAGAGGCAGGGAATCAGAGGCGGAGATCCAGAGGCAGGGAATCTGAGGCGGCGAATCTGAGGCGGGGAATCAGAGGCGTGGAATCAGAGGGGGGAATAGAGATGTGGGAAAAGAGAGGCGGCGAAAGGGAGGCGGGGAAAGAGTCAGAGACTCTGAAACAGGGAATCTGAGTCGGGGAATCAGAGTCGGGGAATCAGAGTCGGGGAATCAGAGGTGGGGAAAGAGATGTGGGAAAAGAGAGGCAGAGAATGAGGCACGAAAATAGTGGCAGGGAAAGAGAGGCAGGGAATCAGAGGCGGGGAATCACAGGCGGGGAAAGAGATGTGGGGAAAGAGAGGCAGGGAAAGAGCCAGGGAAAGAGCCAGGGACTCTGAAGCAGGGAATCGGAGGCAGGGAATCGGTGGCAGGGAAACAGAGGAAGGGAATCAGAGTCGGAGAAATGGAGGCGGGGAATCAGAAGCGGGGAATCAGAAGCGGGGAATCAGAGGACGGAAAAGAGATGTGGGGAAAGAGAGGCAGAGAAAGAGAGGCGGGGTATCAGATGTGTGCAATCCGAGGCAAGGAATCAGAGGCGGGGAATCAGAGGCGGGGAATCAGAGGCGTGGAATCAGAGGCGGGGAATCTAAGGTGGGGAATCAGAGGAGGGGAATCAGAGGCGGGGAATCAGAGGCGGGGAATCAGAGGCGGGGAATCAGAGGTGGGGAATCAGAGGGCAGAAAAGAGATGTGGGGAAAGAGAGGCAGAGAAAGAGGCGTGGAAATAGACGCAGTGAAAGAGAGGAGGGGTATCAGATGCGGGGAATCCGAGGCGGGGAATCAGAGGCAGGAAAAGAGATGTGGGGAAAGAGAGGCCGGGAAAGAGGCACGGAAAGAGAGGTGGGAAATCAGAGGTGGGGAATCAGAGGCGGGGAATCAGAGGCGGGGAATCAGAGGAGGGGAATCAGAGGCGGGGAATCAGAGGAGGGGAATCAGAGGAGGAGAATCAGAGGCGGGGAATCAGAGGAGGGGAATCAGAGGAGGGGAATCAGAGGCGGGGAATCAGAGGCGGGGAATCAGAGGCGGGGAATCAGAGGTGGGGAATCAGAGGGCAGAAAAGAGATGTGGGGAAAGAGAGGCAGAGAAAGAGGCGTGGAAATAGACGCAGTGAAAGAGAGGAGGGGTATCAGATGCGGGGAATCCGAGGCGGGGAATCAGAGGCAGGAAAAGAGATGTGGGGAAAGAGAGGCCGGGAAAGAGGCACGGAAAGAGAGGTGGGAAATCAGAGGTGGGGAATCAGAGGCGGGGAATCAGAGGCGGGGAATCAGAGGCTTGGACTCAGAGGAGGTGTATCAGAGGCGGAGAAAAGGCAGCGTGGAATCAGAGGTGGGGAATCAGAGGGCGGAAATGAGATGTGGGAAAAGAGAGGCAGAGAAGGAGGCACGAAAATAGTGGCAGGGAAAGAGAGGCAGGGAATCAGAGGCGGGGAATCAGAGGCGGGAAATCAGAGGCGGGGAATCAGAGGGCAGAAAAGAGATGTGGGGAAAGAGAGGCAGAGAAAGAGGCCTGGAAATAGACGCAGGGAAAGAGAGGCGGGGTATCAGATGTGGGGGATCCGAGGCGGGGAATCAGAGGTGGGGAAAGAGATGTGGAGAAAGAGAGGCAGGGAAAGAGGCAAGGAAAGAGAGGCGGGGAAAGAGGCACGGAAAGAGAGGTGGGAAATGAGAGGCGGGGAATCAGAGTCGTATTATCTGAGGTGGGGAATCTGAGGCGGGGAATCAGAGGCGGGGAAAGAGATGTGGGAAAAGAGAGGCAGAGAATGAGGCACGAAAATAGTGGCAGGGAAAGAGAGGCAGGGAATCAGAGGCGGGGAATCAGAGGCGGGGAATCAGAGGCGGGGAATCAGAGGCGGGGAATCAGAGGCGGGGAATCAGAGGCGGGGAATCAGAGGCGGGGAATCAGAGGCGGGGAATCAGAGGCGGGGAATCAGAGGCGGGGAATCAGAGGCGGGGAAGCAGAGGCGGGGAATCAGAGGCGGGGAATCAGAGCGGGGAATAGAGATGTGGGAAAAGAGAGGCGGCGAAAGGGAGGCGGGGAAAGAATCAGAGACTCTGAAGCAGGGAATCGGAGTCGGAGAAATGGAGGCGGGGAATCAGAGGCGGGGAATCAGAGGCAGGGAATCAGAGGCGGAGAATCAGAGGCGGGGAATCAGAGGCGGGGAATCAGAGGCGGGGAATCAGAGGCGGGGAATCAGTGGGCGGAAATGAGATGTGGGAAAAGAGAGGCCGGGAAAGAGGCACGGAAAGAGAGGCGGGAAATCAGAGGTGGGGAATCAGAGGCGGGGAATCAGAGGCAAGGAATCAGAGGCGGGGAATCAGAGGCGGGGAATCAGAGGGCGGAAAAGAGATGTGGGGAAAGAGAGGCAGAGAAAGAGGCGTGGAAATAGACGCAGGGAAAGAGAGGCAGGGTATCAGATGTGGGGGATCCGAGGCGGGGAATCAGAGGTGGGGAAAGAGATGTGGAGAAAGAGAGGCAGGGAAAGAGGCAAGGAAAGAGAGGCGGGGAAAGAGGCACGGAAAGAGAGGTGGGAAATGAGAGGCGGGGAATCAGAGTCGTGGTATCAGAAGCGGGGAATTTGAGGTGGAGAATCTGAGGCGGGGAATCAGAGGCGTGGAATCCGAGGCGTGGAATCAGAGGCAGGAAAAGAGATGTGGGGAAAGAGAGGCCGGGAAAGAGGCACGGAAAGAGAGGCGGGAAATCAGAGGCGAGGAATCAGAGGCGGGGAATCAGAGGCGGGGAATCAGAGGCGGGGAAAGAGATGTGGGAAAAGAGAGGCGGGGAAAGAGGCGCGGAAATAGACGCAGGGAAAGAGAGGCGGGGTATCAGATGTGGGGAATCCGAGGCGGGGAATCAGAGGCGGGGAAAGAGATGTGGGGAAAGAGAGGCAGGGAAAGAGGCGCGGAAATAGACGCAGGGAAAGAGAGGCGGGGTATCAGATGTGGGGAATCTGAGGTGGAAAATCCGAGGCGGGGCATCAGAGGCAGGAAAAGAGATGTGGGGAAAGAGAAGCAGAGAAGGAGGCACGAAAATAGTGGCAGGGAAAGAGAGGCAGGGAATCAGAGGCGGGGAATCAGAGGCGGGGAATCAGAGGCGGGGAATCAGAGGCGGGGAATCAGAGGCGGGGAATCAGAGGCGGGGAAGCAGAGGCGGGGAAGTAGAGGCGGGGAAGCAGAGGCGGGGAAGCAGAGGCGGGGAAGCAGAGGCGGGGAAGCAGAGGCGGGGAATCAGAGGCGGGGAATTTGAGGTGGGGATTCTGAGGTGGGAAATCAGAGGCTGAGATTGAAAGGGGGAGAATCAGAAGGGGGAAAAGAAATGTGGGGAAAGAGAGGCATGGAAAGAGCCAGGGACTCTGAAGCAGGGAATCGGAGGCAGGGAAACAGAGTCGGAGAAACGGAGGCGGGGAATCAGAAGCGGGGAATCAGAGGGTGGAAAAGAGATGTGGGGAAAGAGAGGCAGGGAAAGAGGCGCGGAAATAGACGCAGGGAAAGAGAGGCGGAGTATCAGATGTGGGGAATTCAAGGCGGGGAATCAGAGGCGGGGAAAGAGATGTGGGGAAAGAGAGGCAGGGAAAGACGCAAGGAAATAGAGGTGGGGAATCAGAGGCAGGGAATCTGAGGCGGGGAATCTGAGGTGGGGAATCTGAGGCGGGGAATCAGAGGCGTGGAATCAGAGGGGGGAATAGAGATGTGGGAAAAGAGAGGCGGCGAAAGGGAGGCGGGGAAAGTGTCAGAGACTGAAGCAGGGAATCGGAGTCGGGGAATCAGAGTCGGGGAATCAGAGTCGGGGAATCAGTGTCAGGGAATTAGAGTCGGGGAATCAGAGGTGGGGAATCAGAGGCGGGGAATCAGAGTCGGGGAATCAGAGGAAGGGAATCAGAGGCAGGGAATCAGAGGCGGGGAATCAGAGGCGGGGAATCAGAGGCGGGGAATCAGAGGCGGGGAATCAGAGGCGGAGAATCAGTGGGCGGAAATGAGATGTGGGAAAAGAGAGGCAGAGAAAGAGGCACGAAAATAGTGGCAGGGAAAGAGAGGCGGGGAATCAGAGGCGGGGAACCACAGGCGGGGAATCAGAGGCTGAAATTAAAAGGGGGTGAATCAGAGGGGGGAAAAGAGATGTGGGGAAACAAGGGCAGGGAAAGAGCCAGGGAAAGAGCCAGGGACTCTGAAGCAGGGAATCGGAGGCAGGGAATAGGAGGCAGGAAAACAGAGGAAGGGAATCAGAGTCGGAGAAATGGAGGCGGGGAATCAGAAGCAGGGAATCAGAAGCGGGGAATCAGAGGACGGAAAAGAGATGTGGCGAAAGAGAGGCAGAGAAAGAGAGGCGGGTTATCAGATGTGTGCAATCCGAGGCAAGGAATCAGAGGCGTGGAATCAGAGGCGTGGAATCTAAGGTGGGGAATCGGAGTCGGGGAATCAGAGTCGTGGAATCAGAGGCGGGGAATCAGAGTCGGGGAATCAGAGGAGGGGAATCAGAGGCGGGGAATCAGAGGCGGGGAATCAGAGGCGGGGAATCAGAGGCGGGGAATCAGTGGGCGGAAATGAGATGTGGGAAAAGAGAGGCAGAGAAAGAGGCACGAAAATAGTGGCAGGGAAAGAGAGGCGGGGAATCAGAGGCGGGGAATCAGAGGCGGGGAATCAGAGGCGGGGAATCAGAGGCTGAAATTAAAAGGGGGTGAATCAGAGGGGGGAAAAGAGATGTGGGGAAAGAGAGGCAGAGAAAGAGGCGTGGAAATAGACGCAGGGAAAGAGAGGCGGGGTATCAGATGTGGGGGATCCGAGGCGGGGAATCAGAGGTGGGGAAAGAGATGTGGAGAAAGAGAGGCAGGGAAAGAGGCAAGGTAAGAGAGGCGGGGAAAGAGGCACGGAAAGAGAGGTGGGAAATGAGAGGCGGGGAATCAGAGTCGTATTATCTGAGGTGGGGAATCTGAGGCAGGGAATCAGAGGCGGGGAAAGAGATGTGGGAAAAGAGAGGCAGAGAATGAGGCACGAAAATAGTGGCAGGGAAAGAGAGGCGGGGAATCAGAGGCGGGGAATCAGAGGCGGGGAATCAGAGGCGGGGAATCAGAGGCGGGGAATCAGAGGCGGGGAATCAGAGGCGGGGAATCAGAGGCGGGGAATCAGAGGCGGGGAAGCAGAGGCGGGGAATCAGAGGCGGGGAATCAGAGGGGGGAATAGAGATGTGGGAAAAGAGAGGCGGCGAAAGGGAGGCGGGGAAAGAGTCAGAGACTCTGAAGCAGGGAATCGGAGTCGGAGAAATGGAGGCGGGGAATCAGAGGCGGGGAATCAGAGGCAGGGAATCAGAGGCAGGGAATCAGAGGCGGGGAATCAGAGGCGGGGAATCAGAGGCGGGGAATCAGAGGCGGGGAATCAGTGGGCGGAAATGAGATGTGGGAAAAGAGAGGCAGAGAAAGAGGCACGAAAATAGTGGCAGGGAAAGAGAGGCGGGGAATCAGAGGCGGGGAATCACAGGCGGGGAACCAGAGGCGGGGAATCAGAGGCTGAAATTAAAAGAGTGTGAATCAGAGGGGGGAAAAGAGATGTGGGGAAAGAAGGGCAGGGAAAGAGCCAGGGAAAGAGCCAGGGACTCTGAAGCAGGGAATCGGAGGCAGGGAATCGGTGGCAGGGAAACAGAGGAAGGGAATCAGAGTCGGAGAAATGGAGGCGGGGAATCAGAAACGGGGAATCAGAAGCGGGGAATCAGAGGACGGAAAAGAGATGTGGGGAAAGAGAGGCCGGGAAAGAGGCACGGAAAGAGAGGCGGGAAATCAGAGGCGAGGAATCAGAGGCGTGGAATCAGAGTCGTGGTTTCATTAGCGGGGAATCTGAGGCGGGGAATCAGAGGCTGGGAAAGACATGTGGGAAAAGAGAGGCAGAGAAGGAGGCACAAAAATAGTGGCAGGGAAAGAGAGGCGGGGAATCAGGGGCGGGGAATCAGAGTCGGGGAATCAGAGGTGGGGAATCAGAGGCGGGGAATCAGAGGCGGGGAATCAGAGGCGGGGAATCAGAGGCGGGGAATCAGAGGCGGGGAATCGGAGGCGGGGAATCAGAGGCGGGGTATCAGAGGCAGAGGAACGGAGGCGTGGAATCAGAGGTGGGGAATCAGAGGGCAGAAAAGAGATGTGGGGAAAGAGAGGCAGAGAAAGAGGCGTGGAAATAGACGCAGTGAAAGAGAGGAGGGGTATCAGATGCGGGGAATCCGAGGCGGGGAATCAGAGGCAGGAAAAGAGATGTGGGGAAAGAGAGTCCGGGAAAGAGGCACGGAAAGGGAGGCGGGAAATCAGAGGCGAGGAATCAGAGGCGGGGAATCAGAGTCGTGGTTTCAGAGGCGGGGAATCAGAGGCGGGGAATCAGAGTCATGGTATCAGAGGCGGGGAATCAGAGGCGGGGAATCACAGGCGGGGAATCAGAGGCGGGGAATCAGAGTCGTATTATCTGAGGCGGGGAATCGGAGGCAGGGAATCTGAGGCGGGGAAAGAGATGTGGGAAAAGAGAGGCAGAGAAGGAGGCACGAAAATAGTGGCAGGGAAAGAGAGGCAGGGAATCAGAGGCGGGGAATCAGAGGCGGGGAATCAGAGGCGGGAAATCAGAGGCGGGGAATCAGAGGCGGGGAATCAGAGGCGGGGAAGCAGAGGCGGGGAAGCAGAGGCGGGGAATCAGAGGCGGGGAATTTGAGGTGGGGATTCTGAGGTGGGAAATCAGAGGCTGAGATTGAAAGGGGGAGAATCAGAAGGGGGAAAAGAAATGTGGGGAAAGAGAGGCATGGAAAGAGCCAGGGACTCTGAAGCAGGGAATCGGAGGCAGGGAAACAGAGTCGGAGAAACGGAGGCGGGGAATCAGAAGCGGGGAATCAGAGGGTGGAAAAGAGATGTGGGGAAAGAGAGGCAGGGAAAGAGGCGCGGAAATAGACGCAGGGAAAGAGAGGCGGAGTATCAGATGTGGGGAATTCAAGGCGGGGAATCAGAGGCGGGGAAAGAGATGTGGGGAAAGAGAGGCAGGGAAAGAGGCAAGGAAATAGAGGTGGGGAATCAGAGGCAGGGAATCAGAGGCGGAGATCCAGAGGCAGGGAATCTGAGGCGGCGAATCTGAGGCGGGGAATCAGAGGTGTGGAATCAGAGGGGGGAATAGAGATGTGGGAAAAGAGAGGCGGCGAAAGGGAGGCGGGGAAAGAGTCAGAGACTCTGAAACAGGGAATCTGAGTCGGGGAATCAGAGTCGGGGAATCAGAGTCGGGGAATCAGTGTCAGGGAATCAGAGTCGGGGAATCAGAGGTGGGGAATCAGAGGCGGGGAATCAGAGTCGGGGAATCAGAGGCAGGGAATCAGAGGCGGGGAATCAGAGGCGGGGAATCAGAGGCGGGGAATCAGAGTCGTGGTTTCAGAGGCTGGGAATCTGAGGCGGGGAATCAGAGGCGGGGAAAGAGATGTGGGAAAAGAGAGGCAGGGAAAGAGGCGCGGAAATAGACGCAGGGAAAGAGAGGCGGGGTATCAGATGTGGGGAATCCGAGGCGGGGAATCAGAGGCGGGGAAAGAGATGTGGGGAAAGAGAGGCAGGGAAAGAGGCGCGGAAATAGACGCAGGGAAAGAGAGGCGGGGTATCAGATGTGGGGAATCTGAAGTGGAAAATCTGAGGCGGGGAATCAGAGGCGTGGAATCCGAGGCGGGGCATCAGAGGCAGGAAAAGAGATGTGGGGAAAGAGAGGCCGGGAAAGAGGCACGGAAAGAGAGGCAGGAAATCAGAGGCGGTGAATCACAGGCGGGGAATCAGAGGCGGGGAATCAGAGTCGTATTATCTGAGGCGGGGAATCGGAGGCAGGGAATCAGAGGCGGGGAAAGAGATGTGGGAAAAGAGAGGCAGAGAAGGAGGCACGAAAATAGTGGCAGGGAAAGAGAGGCGGGGAAAGAGGCACGGAAAGAGAGGTGGGAAATCAGAGGCGGGGAATCTGAGGCAGGGAATCATAGGCTGGGAAAGAAATGTGGGAAAAGAGAGGCAGAGAAGGAGGCACGAAAATAGTGGCAGGGAAAGAGAGGCGGGGAATCAGAGGCGGGGAATCAGAGGCGGGTAAGCAGAGGTGGGAAAGCAGAGGCGGGGAAGCAGAGGCGGGGAAGCAGAGGCGGGGAAGCAGAGGCGGGGCGGCAGAGGCGGGGAATCAGAGGCAGGGAATCAGAGGCTGGGAATTTGAGGTGGGGATTCTGAGGTGGGAAATCAGAGGCTGAAATTGAAAGGGGGAGAATCAGAAGGGGGAAAAGAAATGTGGGGAAAGAGAGGCATGGAAAGAGCCAGGGACTCTGAAGCAGGGAATCGGAGGCAGGGAAAGAGAGTCGGAGAAACGGAGGCGGGGAATCAGAAGCGGGGAATCAGAGGGTGGAAAAGAGATGTGGGGAAAGAGAGGCAGGGAAAGAGGCGCGGAAATAGACGCAGGGAAAGAGAGGCGGAGTATCAGATGTGGGGAATTCAAGGTGGGGAATCAGAGGCAGGAAATCAGAGGCGGAGAATCAGAGGCAGGGAATCTGAGGCGGGGAATCATAGGCTCGGAAAGAGATGTTGGAAAAGAGAGGCAGAGAAGGAGGCACAAAAATAGTGGCAGGGCAAGAGAGGCGGGGAATCAGGGGCGGGGAATCAGAGGTGGGGAATCAGAGGCGGGGAATCAGAGGCGGGGAATCAGAGGCGGGGAATCAGAGGCGGGGAAAGACATGTGGGAAAAGAGAGGCAGAGTAGGAGGCACAAAAATAGTGGCAGGGAAAGAGAGGCGGGGAATCAGGGGCGGGGAATCAGAGGTGGGGAATCAGAGGCGGGGAATCAGAGGCGGGGAATCAGAGGCGGGGAATCAGAGGCGGGGAATCAGAGGCGGGGAATCAGAGGCGGGGAATCAGAGGCGGGAAATCAGAGGCGGGGAATCAGAGGCGGGGAATCAGAGGCGGGGAAGCAGAGGCGGGGAAGCAGAGGCGGGGAAGCAGACGCGGGGAAGCAGAGGCGGGGAAGCAGAGGCGGGGAATCAGAGGCGGGGATTCTGAGGTGGGAAATCAGAGGCTGAGATTGAAAGGGGGAGAATCAGAAGGGGGAAAAGAAATGTGGGGAAAGAGAGGCATGGAAAGAGCCAGGGACTCTGAAGCAGGGAATCGGAGGCAGGGAAACAGAGTCGGAGAAACGGAGGCGGGGAATCTGAGGCGGCGAATCTGAGGCGGGGAATCAGAGGCGTGGAATCAGAGGGGGGAATAGAGATGTGGGAAAAGAGAGGCGGCGAAAGGGAGGCGGGGAAAGAGTCAGAGACTCTGAAACAGGGAATCAGAGGGTGGAAAAGAGATGTGGGGAAAGAGAGGCAGGGAAAGAGGCGCGGAAATAGACGCAGGGAAAGAGAGGCGGAGTATCAGATGTGGGGAATTCAAGGCGGGGAATCAGAGGCGGGGAAAGAGATGTGGGGAAAGAGAGGCAGGGAAAGAGGCAAGGAAATAGAGGTGGGGAATCAGAGGCAGGGAATCAGAGGCGGAGATCCAGAGGCAGGGAATCTGAGGCGGCGAATCTGAGGCGGGGAATCAGAGGCGTGGAATCAGAGGGGGGAATAGAGATGTGGGAAAAGAGAGGCGGCGAAAGGGAGGCGGGGAAAGAGTCAGAGACTCTGAAACAGGGAATCTGAGTCGGGGAATCAGAGTCGGGGAATCAGAGTCGGGGAATCAGAGGTGGGGAAAGAGATGTGGGAAAAGAGAGGCAGAGAATGAGGCACGAAAATAGTGGCAGGGAAAGAGAGGCAGGGAATCAGAGGCGGGGAATCACAGGCGGGGAAAGAGATGTGGGGAAAGAGAGGCAGGGAAAGAGCCAGGGAAAGAGCCAGGGACTCTGAAGCAGGGAATCGGAGGCAGGGAATCGGTGGCAGGGAAACAGAGGAAGGGAATCAGAGTCGGAGAAATGGAGGCGGGGAATCAGAAGCGGGGAATCAGAAGCGGGGAATCAGAGGACGGAAAAGAGATGTGGGGAAAGAGAGGCAGAGAAAGAGAGGCGGGGTATCAGATGTGTGCAATCCGAGGCAAGGAATCAGAGGCGGGGAATCAGAGGCGGGGAATCAGAGGCGTGGAATCAGAGGCGGGGAATCTAAGGTGGGGAATCAGAGGAGGGGAATCAGAGGCGGGGAATCAGAGGCGGGGAATCAGAGGCGGGGAATCAGAGGTGGGGAATCAGAGGGCAGAAAAGAGATGTGGGGAAAGAGAGGCAGAGAAAGAGGCGTGGAAATAGACGCAGTGAAAGAGAGGAGGGGTATCAGATGCGGGGAATCCGAGGCGGGGAATCAGAGGCAGGAAAAGAGATGTGGGGAAAGAGAGGCCGGGAAAGAGGCACGGAAAGAGAGGTGGGAAATCAGAGGTGGGGAATCAGAGGCGGGGAATCAGAGGCGGGGAATCAGAGGAGGGGAATCAGAGGCGGGGAATCAGAGGAGGGGAATCAGAGGAGGAGAATCAGAGGCGGGGAATCAGAGGAGGGGAATCAGAGGAGGGGAATCAGAGGCGGGGAATCAGAGGCGGGGAATCAGAGGCGGGGAATCAGAGGTGGGGAATCAGAGGGCAGAAAAGAGATGTGGGGAAAGAGAGGCAGAGAAAGAGGCGTGGAAATAGACGCAGTGAAAGAGAGGAGGGGTATCAGATGCGGGGAATCCGAGGCGGGGAATCAGAGGCAGGAAAAGAGATGTGGGGAAAGAGAGGCCGGGAAAGAGGCACGGAAAGAGAGGTGGGAAATCAGAGGTGGGGAATCAGAGGCGGGGAATCAGAGGCGGGGAATCAGAGGCTTGGACTCAGAGGAGGTGTATCAGAGGCGGAGAAAAGGCAGCGTGGAATCAGAGGTGGGGAATCAGAGGGCGGAAATGAGATGTGGGAAAAGAGAGGCAGAGAAGGAGGCACGAAAATAGTGGCAGGGAAAGAGAGGCAGGGAATCAGAGGCGGGGAATCAGAGGCGGGAAATCAGAGGCGGGGAATCAGAGGGCAGAAAAGAGATGTGGGGAAAGAGAGGCAGAGAAAGAGGCCTGGAAATAGACGCAGGGAAAGAGAGGCGGGGTATCAGATGTGGGGGATCCGAGGCGGGGAATCAGAGGTGGGGAAAGAGATGTGGAGAAAGAGAGGCAGGGAAAGAGGCAAGGAAAGAGAGGCGGGGAAAGAGGCACGGAAAGAGAGGTGGGAAATGAGAGGCGGGGAATCAGAGTCGTATTATCTGAGGTGGGGAATCTGAGGCGGGGAATCAGAGGCGGGGAAAGAGATGTGGGAAAAGAGAGGCAGAGAATGAGGCACGAAAATAGTGGCAGGGAAAGAGAGGCAGGGAATCAGAGGCGGGGAATCAGAGGCGGGGAATCAGAGGCGGGGAATCAGAGGCGGGGAATCAGAGGCGGGGAATCAGAGGCGGGGAAGCAGAGGCGGGGAATCAGAGGCGGGGAATCAGAGGCGGAGAATCAGAGGCGGGGAATCAGAGGCGGGGAATCAGAGGCGGGGAATCAGAGGCGGGGAATCAGTGGGCGGAAATGAGATGTGGGAAAAGAGAGGCAGAGAAAGAGGCGTGGAAATAGACGCAGTGAAAGCGAGGAGGGGTATCAGATGCGGGGAATCCGAGGCGGGGAATCAGAGGCAGGAAAAGAGATGTGGGGAAAGAGAGGCCGGGAAAGAGGCACGGAAAGAGAGGCGGGAAATCAGAGGTGGGGAATCAGAGGCGGGGAATCAGAGGCAAGGAATCAGAGGCGGGGAATCAGAGGCGGGGAATCAGAGGGCGGAAAAGAGATGTGGGGAAAGAGAGGCAGAGAAAGAGGCGTGGAAATAGACGCAGGGAAAGAGAGGCAGGGTATCAGATGTGGGGGATCCGAGGCGGGGAATCAGAGGTGGGGAAAGAGATGTGGAGAAAGAGAGGCAGGGAAAGAGACAAGGAAAGAGAGGCGGGGAAAGAGGCACGGAAAGAGAGGTGGGAAATGAGAGGCGGGGAATCAGAGTCGTGGTATCAGAAGCGGGGAATTTGAGGTGGAGAATCTGAGGCGGGGAATCAGAGGCGTGGAATCCGAGGCGTGGAATCAGAGGCAGGAAAAGAGATGTGGGGAAAGAGAGGCCGGGAAAGAGGCACGGAAAGAGAGGCGGGAAATCAGAGGCGAGGAATCAGAGGCGGGGAATCAGAGTCGTGGTTTCAGAGGCGGGGAATCAGAGGCGGGGAATCAGAGGCGGGGAAAGAGATGTGGGAAAAGAGAGGCGGGGAAAGAGGCGCGGAAATAGACGCAGGGAAAGAGAGGCGGGGTATCAGATGTGGGGAATCCGAGGCGGGGAATCAGAGGCGGGGAAAGAGATGTGGGGAAAGAGAGGCAGGGAAAGAGGCGCGGAAATAGACGCAGGGAAAGAGAGGCGGGGTATCAGATGTGGGGAATCTGAGGTGGAAAATCTGAGGCGGGGAATCAGAGGCGTGGAATCCGAGGCGGGGCATCAGAGGCAGGGAAAGAGATGTGGGGAAAGAGAGGCCGGGAAAGAGGCACGGAAAGAGAGGCAGGAAATCAGAGGCGGTGAATCACAGGCGGGGAATCAGAGGCGGGGAATCAGAGTCGTATTATCTGAGGCGGGGAATCGGAGGCAGGGAATCAGAGGCGGGGAAAGAGATGTGGGAAAAGAGAGGCAGAGAAGGAGGCACGAAAATAGTGGCAGGGAAAGAGAGGCAGGGAATCAGAGGCGGGGAATCAGAGGCGGGGAATCAGAGGCGGGGAATCAGAGGCGGGGAATCAGAGGCGGGGAATCAGAGGCGGGGAATCAGAGGCGGGGAATCAGAGGCGGGAAATCAGAGGCGGGGAATCAGAGGCGGGGAAGCAGAGGCGGGGAAGCAGAGGCGGGGAAGCAGAGGCGGGGAAGCAGAGGCGGGGAAGCAGAGGCGGGGAAGCAGAGGCAGGGAAGCAGAGGCGGGGAAGCAGAGGCGGGGAATCAGAGGCGGGGAATTTGAGGTGGGGATTCTGAGGTGGGAAATCAGAGGCTGAGATTGAAAGGGGGAGAATCAGAAGGGGGAAAAGAAATGTGGGGAAAGAGAGGCATGGAAAGAGCCAGGGACTCTGAAGCAGGGAATCGGAGGCAGGGAAACAGAGTCGGAGAAACGGAGGCGGGGAATCAGAAGCGGGGAATCAGAGGGTGGAAAAGAGATGTTGGGAAAGAGAGGCAGGGAAAGAGGCGCGGAAATAGACGCAGGGAAAGAGAGGCGGAGTATCAGATGTGGGGAATTCAAGGCGGGGAATCAGAGGCGGGGAAAGAGATGTGGGGAAAGAGAGGCAGGGAAAGGGGCAAGGAAATAGAGGTGGGGAATCAGAGGCAGGGAATCAGAGGCGGAGATCCAGAGGCAGGGAATCTGAGGCGGCGAATCTGAGGCGGGGAATCAGAGGCGTGGAATCAGAGGGGGGAATAGAGATGTGGGAAAAGAGAGGCGGCGAAAGGGAGGCGGGGAAAGAGTCAGAGACTCTGAAACAGGGAATCTGAGTCGGGGAATCAGAGTCGGGGAATCAGAGTCGGGGAATCAGTGTCAGGGAATCAGAGTCGGGGAATCAGAGGTGGGGAAAGAGATGTGGGAAAAGAGAGGCAGAGAATGAGGCACGAAAATAGTGGCAGGGAAAGAGAGGCAGGGAATCAGAGGCGGGGAATCACAGGCGGGGAACCACAGGCGGGGAATCAGAGGCTGAAATTAAAAGAGGGTGAATCAGAGGGGGGAAAAGAGATGTGGGGAAAGAAGGGCAGGGAAAGAGCCAGGGAAAGAGCCAGGGACTCTGAAGCAGGGAATCGGAGGCAGGGAATCGGTGGCAGGGAAACAGAGGAAGGGAATCAGAGTCGGAGAAATGGAGGCGGGGAATCAGAAGCGGGGAATCAGAAGCGGGGAATCAGAGGACGGAAAAGAGATGTGGGGAAAGAGAGGCAGAGAAAGAGAGGCGGGGTATCAGATGTGTGCAATCCGAGGCAAGGAATCAGAGGCGGGGAATCAGAGGCGGGGAATCAGAGGCGTGGAATCAGAGGCGGGGTATCAGAGGAGGGGAATCAGAGGAGGGGAATCAGAGGCGGGGAATCAGAGTCGGGGAATCAGAGGAGGGGAATCAGAGGCGGGGAATCAGAGGCGGGGAATCAGAGGTGGGGAATCAGAGGGCAGAAAAGAGATGTGGGGAAAGAGAGGCAGAGAAAGAGGCGTGGAAATAGACGCAGTGAAAGAGAGGAGGGGTATCAGATGCGGGGAATCCGAGGCGGGGAATCAGAGGCAGGAAAAGAGATGTGGGGAAAGAGAGGCCGGGAAAGAGGCACGGAAAGAGAGGTGGGAAATCAGAGGTGGGGAATCAGAGGCGGGGAATCAGAGGCGGGGAATCAGAGGCTTGGACTCAGAGGAGGTGTATCAGAGGCGGAGAAAAGGCAGCGTGGAATCAGAGGTGGGGAATCAGAGGGCGGAAATGAGATGTGGGAAAAGAGAGGCAGAGAAGGAGGCACGAAAATAGTGGCAGGGAAAGAGAGGCAGGGAATCAGAGGCGGGGAATCAGAGGCGGGAAATCAGAGGCGGGGAATCAGAGGGCGGAAAAGAGATGTGGGGAAAGAGAGGCAGAGAAAGAGGCGTGGAAATAGACGCAGGGAAAGAGAGGCGGGGTATCAGATGTGGGGGATCCGAGGCGGGGAATCAGAGGTGGGGAAAGAGATGTGGAGAAAGAGAGGCAGGGAAAGAGGCAAGGAAAGAGAGGCGGGGAAAGAGGCACGGAAAGAGAGGTGGGAAATGAGAGGCGGGGAATCAGAGTCGTATTATCTGAGGTGGGGAATCTGAGGCGGGGAATCAGAGGCGGGGAAAGAGATGTGGGAAAAGAGAGGCAGAGAATGAGGCACGAAAATAGTGGCAGGGAAAGAGAGGCAGGGAATCAGAGGCGGGGAATCAGAGGCGGGGAATCAGAGGCGGGGAATCAGAGGCGGGGAATCAGAGGCGGGGAATCAGAGGCGGGGAATCAGAGGCGGGGAATCAGAGGCGGGGAATCAGAGGCGGGGAATCAGAGGCGGGGAATCAGAGGCGGGGAAGCAGAGGCGGGGAATCAGAGGCGGGGAATCAGAGCGGGGAATAGAGATGTGGGAAAAGAGAGGCGGCGAAAGGGAGGCGGGGAAAGAATCAGAGACTCTGAAGCAGGGAATCGGAGTCGGAGAAATGGAGGCGGGGAATCAGAGGCGGGGAATCAGAGGCAGGGAATCAGAGGCGGAGAATCAGAGGCGGGGAATCAGAGGCGGGGAATCAGAGGCGGGGAATCAGAGGCGGGGAATCAGTGGGCGGAAATGAGATGTGGGAAAAGAGAGGCCGGGAAAGAGGCACGGAAAGAGAGGCGGGAAATCAGAGGTGGGGAATCAGAGGCGGGGAATCAGAGGCAAGGAATCAGAGGCGGGGAATCAGAGGCGGGGAATCAGAGGGCGGAAAAGAGATGTGGGGAAAGAGAGGCAGAGAAAGAGGCGTGGAAATAGACGCAGGGAAAGAGAGGCAGGGTATCAGATGTGGGGGATCCGAGGCGGGGAATCAGAGGTGGGGAAAGAGATGTGGAGAAAGAGAGGCAGGGAAAGAGGCAAGGAAAGAGAGGCGGGGAAAGAGGCACGGAAAGAGAGGTGGGAAATGAGAGGCGGGGAATCAGAGTCGTGGTATCAGAAGCGGGGAATTTGAGGTGGAGAATCTGAGGCGGGGAATCAGAGGCGTGGAATCCGAGGCGTGGAATCAGAGGCAGGAAAAGAGATGTGGGGAAAGAGAGGCCGGGAAAGAGGCACGGAAAGAGAGGCGGGAAATCAGAGGCGAGGAATCAGAGGCGGGGAATCAGAGGCGGGGAATCAGAGGCGGGGAAAGAGATGTGGGAAAAGAGAGGCGGGGAAAGAGGCGCGGAAATAGACGCAGGGAAAGAGAGGCGGGGTATCAGATGTGGGGAATCCGAGGCGGGGAATCAGAGGCGGGGAAAGAGATGTGGGGAAAGAGAGGCAGGGAAAGAGGCGCGGAAATAGACGCAGGGAAAGAGAGGCGGGGTATCAGATGTGGGGAATCTGAGGTGGAAAATCCGAGGCGGGGCATCAGAGGCAGGAAAAGAGATGTGGGGAAAGAGAAGCAGAGAAGGAGGCACGAAAATAGTGGCAGGGAAAGAGAGGCAGGGAATCAGAGGCGGGGAATCAGAGGCGGGGAATCAGAGGCGGGGAATCAGAGGCGGGGAATCAGAGGCGGGGAATCAGAGGCGGGGAAGCAGAGGCGGGGAAGTAGAGGCGGGGAAGCAGAGGCGGGGAAGCAGAGGCGGGGAAGCAGAGGCGGGGAAGCAGAGGCGGGGAATCAGAGGCGGGGAATTTGAGGTGGGGATTCTGAGGTGGGAAATCAGAGGCTGAGATTGAAAGGGGGAGAATCAGAAGGGGGAAAAGAAATGTGGGGAAAGAGAGGCATGGAAAGAGCCAGGGACTCTGAAGCAGGGAATCGGAGGCAGGGAAACAGAGTCGGAGAAACGGAGGCGGGGAATCAGAAGCGGGGAATCAGAGGGTGGAAAAGAGATGTGGGGAAAGAGAGGCAGGGAAAGAGGCGCGGAAATAGACGCAGGGAAAGAGAGGCGGAGTATCAGATGTGGGGAATTCAAGGCGGGGAATCAGAGGCGGGGAAAGAGATGTGGGGAAAGAGAGGCAGGGAAAGACGCAAGGAAATAGAGGTGGGGAATCAGAGGCAGGGAATCTGAGGCGGGGAATCTGAGGTGGGGAATCTGAGGCGGGGAATCAGAGGCGTGGAATCAGAGGGGGGAATAGAGATGTGGGAAAAGAGAGGCGGCGAAAGGGAGGCGGGGAAAGTGTCAGAGACTCTGAAGCAGGGAATCGGAGTCGGGGAATCAGAGTCGGGGAATCAGAGTCGGGGAATCAGTGTCAGGGAATTAGAGTCGGGGAATCAGAGGTGGGGAATCAGAGGCGGGGAATCAGAGTCGGGGAATCAGAGGAAGGGAATCAGAGGCAGGGAATCAGAGGCGGGGAATCAGAGGCGGGGAATCAGAGGCGGGGAATCAGAGGCGGGGAATCAGAGGCGGAGAATCAGTGGGCGGAAATGAGATGTGGGAAAAGAGAGGCAGAGAAAGAGGCACGAAAATAGTGGCAGGGAAAGAGAGGCGGGGAATCAGAGGCGGGGAACCACAGGCGGGGAATCAGAGGCTGAAATTAAAAGGGGGTGAATCAGAGGGGGGAAAAGAGATGTGGGGAAACAAGGGCAGGGAAAGAGCCAGGGAAAGAGCCAGGGACTCTGAAGCAGGGAATCGGAGGCAGGGAATAGGAGGCAGGAAAACAGAGGAAGGGAATCAGAGTCGGAGAAATGGAGGCGGGGAATCAGAAGCAGGGAATCAGAAGCGGGGAATCAGAGGACGGAAAAGAGATGTGGCGAAAGAGAGGCAGAGAAAGAGAGGCGGGTTATCAGATGTGTGCAATCCGAGGCAAGGAATCAGAGGCGTGGAATCAGAGGCGTGGAATCTAAGGTGGGGAATCGGAGTCGGGGAATCAGAGTCGTGGAATCAGAGGCGGGGAATCAGAGTCGGGGAATCAGAGGAGGGGAATCAGAGGCGGGGAATCAGAGGCGGGGAATCAGAGGCGGGGAATCAGAGGCGGGGAATCAGTGGGCGGAAATGAGATGTGGGAAAAGAGAGGCAGAGAAAGAGGCACGAAAATAGTGGCAGGGAAAGAGAGGCGGGGAATCAGAGGCGGGGAATCAGAGGCGGGGAATCAGAGGCGGGGAATCAGAGGCTGAAATTAAAAGGGGGTGAATCAGAGGGGGGAAAAGAGATGTGGGGAAAGAGAGGCAGAGAAAGAGGCGTGGAAATAGACGCAGGGAAAGAGAGGCGGGGTATCAGATGTGGGGGATCCGAGGCGGGGAATCAGAGGTGGGGAAAGAGATGTGGAGAAAGAGAGGCAGGGAAAGAGGCAAGGTAAGAGAGGCGGGGAAAGAGGCACGGAAAGAGAGGTGGGAAATGAGAGGCGGGGAATCAGAGTCGTATTATCTGAGGTGGGGAATCTGAGGCAGGGAATCAGAGGCGGGGAAAGAGATGTGGGAAAAGAGAGGCAGAGAATGAGGCACGAAAATAGTGGCAGGGAAAGAGAGGCGGGGAATCAGAGGCGGGGAATCAGAGGCGGGGAATCAGAGGCGGGGAATCAGAGGCGGGGAATCAGAGGCGGGGAATCAGAGGCGGGGAATCAGAGGCGGGGAATCAGAGGCGGGGAAGCAGAGGCGGGGAATCAGAGGCGGGGAATCAGAGGGGGGAATAGAGATGTGGGAAAAGAGAGGCGGCGAAAGGGAGGCGGGGAAAGAGTCAGAGACTCTGAAGCAGGGAATCGGAGTCGGAGAAATGGAGGCGGGGAATCAGAGGCGGGGAATCAGAGGCAGGGAATCAGAGGCAGGGAATCAGAGGCGGGGAATCAGAGGCGGGGAATCAGAGGCGGGGAATCAGAGGCGGGGAATCAGTGGGCGGAAATGAGATGTGGGAAAAGAGAGGCAGAGAAAGAGGCACGAAAATAGTGGCAGGGAAAGAGAGGCGGGGAATCAGAGGCGGGGAATCACAGGCGGGGAACCAGAGGCGGGGAATCAGAGGCTGAAATTAAAAGAGTGTGAATCAGAGGGGGGAAAAGAGATGTGGGGAAAGAAGGGCAGGGAAAGAGCCAGGGAAAGAGCCAGGGACTCTGAAGCAGGGAATCGGAGGCAGGGAATCGGTGGCAGGGAAACAGAGGAAGGGAATCAGAGTCGGAGAAATGGAGGCGGGGAATCAGAAACGGGGAATCAGAAGCGGGGAATCAGAGGACGGAAAAGAGATGTGGGGAAAGAGAGGCCGGGAAAGAGGCACGGAAAGAGAGGCGGGAAATCAGAGGCGAGGAATCAGAGGCGTGGAATCAGAGTCGTGGTTTCATTAGCGGGGAATCTGAGGCGGGGAATCAGAGGCTGGGAAAGACATGTGGGAAAAGAGAGGCAGAGAAGGAGGCACAAAAATAGTGGCAGGGAAAGAGAGGCGGGGAATCAGGGGCGGGGAATCAGAGTCGGGGAATCAGAGGTGGGGAATCAGAGGCGGGGAATCAGAGGCGGGGAATCAGAGGCGGGGAATCAGAGGCGGGGAATCAGAGGCGGGGAATCGGAGGCGGGGAATCAGAGGCGGGGTATCAGAGGCAGAGGAACGGAGGCGTGGAATCAGAGGTGGGGAATCAGAGGGCAGAAAAGAGATGTGGGGAAAGAGAGGCAGAGAAAGAGGCGTGGAAATAGACGCAGTGAAAGAGAGGAGGGGTATCAGATGCGGGGAATCCGAGGCGGGGAATCAGAGGCAGGAAAAGAGATGTGGGGAAAGAGAGTCCGGGAAAGAGGCACGGAAAGGGAGGCGGGAAATCAGAGGCGAGGAATCAGAGGCGGGGAATCAGAGTCGTGGTTTCAGAGGCGGGGAATCAGAGGCGGGGAATCAGAGTCATGGTATCAGAGGCGGGGAATCAGAGGCGGGGAATCACAGGCGGGGAATCAGAGGCGGGGAATCAGAGTCGTATTATCTGAGGCGGGGAATCGGAGGCAGGGAATCTGAGGCGGGGAAAGAGATGTGGGAAAAGAGAGGCAGAGAAGGAGGCACGAAAATAGTGGCAGGGAAAGAGAGGCAGGGAATCAGAGGCGGGGAATCAGAGGCGGGGAATCAGAGGCGGGAAATCAGAGGCGGGGAATCAGAGGCGGGGAATCAGAGGCGGGGAAGCAGAGGCGGGGAAGCAGAGGCGGGGAATCAGAGGCGGGGAATTTGAGGTGGGGATTCTGAGGTGGGAAATCAGAGGCTGAGATTGAAAGGGGGAGAATCAGAAGGGGGAAAAGAAATGTGGGGAAAGAGAGGCATGGAAAGAGCCAGGGACTCTGAAGCAGGGAATCGGAGGCAGGGAAACAGAGTCGGAGAAACGGAGGCGGGGAATCAGAAGCGGGGAATCAGAGGGTGGAAAAGAGATGTGGGGAAAGAGAGGCAGGGAAAGAGGCGCGGAAATAGACGCAGGGAAAGAGAGGCGGAGTATCAGATGTGGGGAATTCAAGGCGGGGAATCAGAGGCGGGGAAAGAGATGTGGGGAAAGAGAGGCAGGGAAAGAGGCAAGGAAATAGAGGTGGGGAATCAGAGGCAGGGAATCAGAGGCGGAGATCCAGAGGCAGGGAATCTGAGGCGGCGAATCTGAGGCGGGGAATCAGAGGTGTGGAATCAGAGGGGGGAATAGAGATGTGGGAAAAGAGAGGCGGCGAAAGGGAGGCGGGGAAAGAGTCAGAGACTCTGAAACAGGGAATCTGAGTCGGGGAATCAGAGTCGGGGAATCAGAGTCGGGGAATCAGTGTCAGGGAATCAGAGTCGGGGAATCAGAGGTGGGGAATCAGAGGCGGGGAATCAGAGTCGGGGAATCAGAGGCAGGGAATCAGAGGCGGGGAATCAGAGGCGGGGAATCAGAGGCGGGGAATCAGAGTCGTGGTTTCAGAGGCTGGGAATCTGAGGCGGGAAATCAGAGGCGGGGAAAGAGATGTGGGAAAAGAGAGGCAGGGAAAGAGGCGCGGAAATAGACGCAGGGAAAGAGAGGCGGGGTATCAGATGTGGGGAATCCGAGGCGGGGAATCAGAGGCGGGGAAAGAGATGTGGGGAAAGAGAGGCAGGGAAAGAGGCGCGGAAATAGACGCAGGGAAAGAGAGGCGGGGTATCAGATGTGGGGAATCTGAAGTGGAAAATCTGAGGCGGGGAATCAGAGGCGTGGAATCCGAGGCGGGGCATCAGAGGCAGGAAAAGAGATGTGGGGAAAGAGAGGCCGGGAAAGAGGCACGGAAAGAGAGGCAGGAAATCAGAGGCGGTGAATCACAGGCGGGGAATCAGAGGCGGGGAATCAGAGTCGTATTATCTGAGGCGGGGAATCGGAGGCAGGGAATCAGAGGCGGGGAAAGAGATGTGGGAAAAGAGAGGCAGAGAAGGAGGCACGAAAATAGTGGCAGGGAAAGAGAGGCGGGGAAAGAGGCACGGAAAGAGAGGTGGGAAATCAGAGGCGGGGAATCTGAGGCAGGGAATCATAGGCTGGGAAAGAAATGTGGGAAAAGAGAGGCAGAGAAGGAGGCACGAAAATAGTGGCAGGGAAAGAGAGGCGGGGAATCAGAGGCGGGGAATCAGAGGCGGGTAAGCAGAGGTGGGAAAGCAGAGGCGGGGAAGCAGAGGCGGGGAAGCAGAGGCGGGGAAGCAGAGGCGGGGCGGCAGAGGCGGGGAATCAGAGGCAGGGAATCAGAGGCTGGGAATTTGAGGTGGGGATTCTGAGGTGGGAAATCAGAGGCTGAAATTGAAAGGGGGAGAATCAGAAGGGGGAAAAGAAATGTGGGGAAAGAGAGGCATGGAAAGAGCCAGGGACTCTGAAGCAGGGAATCGGAGGCAGGGAAAGAGAGTCGAAGAAACGGAGGCGGGGAATCAGAAGCGGGGAATCAGAGGGTGGAAAAGAGATGTGGGGAAAGAGAGGCAGGGAAAGAGGCGCGGAAATAGACGCAGGGAAAGAGAGGCGGAGTATCAGATGTGGGGAATTCAAGGTGGGGAATCAGAGGCAGGAAATCAGAGGCGGAGAATCAGAGGCAGGGAATCTGAGGCGGGGAATCATAGGCTCGGAAAGAGATGTTGGAAAAGAGAGGCAGAGAAGGAGGCACAAAAATAGTGGCAGGGCAAGAGAGGCGGGGAATCAGGGGCGGGGAATCAGAGGTGGGGAATCAGAGGCGGGGAATCAGAGGCGGGGAATCAGAGGCGGGGAATCAGAGGCGGGGAAAGACATGTGGGAAAAGAGAGGCAGAGTAGGAGGCACAAAAATAGTGGCAGGGAAAGAGAGGCGGGGAATCAGGGGCGGGGAATCAGAGGTGGGGAATCAGAGGCGGGGAATCAGAGGCGGGGAATCAGAGTCATGGTATCAGAGGCGGGGTATCAGATGTGGGGAATCCGAGGCGGGGAATCCGAGGCGGGGAATCCGAGGCGGGGAAAGAGATGTGGGAAAAGAGAGGCGGGGAAAGAGGCACGGAAAGAGAGGTGGGAAATCAGAGGCGAGGAATCAGAGGCGGGGAATCAGAGTCGTGGTTTCAGAGGCGGGGAATCAGAGGCGGGGAATCAGAGTCGTGGTTTCAGAGGCGGGGAATCAGAGGCGGGGAATCAGAGGCGGGGAAAGAGATGTGGGAAAAGAGAGGCGGGGAAAGAGGCACGGAAAGAGAGGTGGGAAATCAGAGGCGAGGAATCAGAGGCGGGGAATCAGAGTCGTGGTTTCAGAGGCGGGGAATCAGAGGCGGGGAATCAGAGGCGGGGAAAGAGATGTGGGAAAAGAGAGGCGGGGAAAGAGGCGCGGAAATAGACGCAGGGAAAGAGAGGCGGGGTATCAGATGTGGGGAATCCGAGGCGGGGAATCAGAGGCGGGGAAAGAGATGTGGGGAAAGAGAGGCAGGGAAAGAGGCGCGGAAATAGACGCAGGGAAAGAGAGGCGGGGTATCAGATGTGGGGAATCTGAGGTGGAAAATCTGAGGCGGGGAATCAGAGGCGTGGAATCCGAGGCGGGGCATCAGAGGCAGGAAAAGAGATGTGGGGAAAGAGAGGCCGGGAAAGAGGCACGGAAAGAGAGGCAGGAAATCAGAGGCGGTGAATCAGAGGCGGGGAATCAGAGGCGGGGAATCAGAGTCGTATTATCTGAGGCGGGGAATCGGAGGCAGGGAATCAGAGGCGGGGAAAGAGATGTGGGAAAAGAGAGGCAGAGAAGGAGGCACGAAAATAGTGGCAGGGAAAGAGAGGCAGGGAATCAGAGGCGGGGAATCAGAGGCGGGGAATCAGAGGCGGGGAATCAGAGGCGGGGAATCAGAGGCGGGGAATCAGAGGCGGGGAATCAGAGGCGGGGAATCAGAGGCGGGGAATCAGAGGCGGGGAATCAGAGGCGGGGAAGCAGAGGCGGGGAAGCAGAGGCGGGGAAGCAGACGCGGGGAAGCAGAGGCGGGGAAGCAGAGGCGGGGAATCAGAGGCGGGGAATTTGAGGTGGGGATTCTGAGGTGGGAAATCAGAGGCTGAGATTGAAAGGGGGAGAATCAGAAGGGGGAAAAGAAATGTGGGGAAAGAGAGGCATGGAAAGAGCCAGGGACTCTGAAGCAGGGAATCGGAGGCAGGGAAACAGAGTCGGAGAAACGGAGGCGGGGAATCAGAAGCGGGGAATCAGAGGGTGGAAAAGAGATGTGGGGAAAGAGAGGCAGGGAAAGAGGCGCGGAAATAGACGCAGGGAAAGAGAGGCGGAGTATCAGATGTGGGGAATTCAAGGCGGGGAATCAGAGGCGGGGAAAGAGATGTGGGGAAAGAGAGGCAGGGAAAGAGGCAAGGAAATAGAGGTGGGGAATCAGAGGCAGGGAATCAGAGGCGGAGATCCAGAGGCAGGGAATCTGAGGCGGCGAATCTGAGGCGGGGAATCAGAGGCGTGGAATCAGAGGGGGGAATAGAGATGTGGGAAAAGAGAGGCGGCGAAAGGGAGGCGGGGAAAGAGTCAGAGACTCTGAAACAGGGAATCTGAGTCGGGGAATCAGAGTTGGGGAATCAGAGTCGGGGAATCAGTGTCAGGGAATCAGAGGCGGGGTATCAGAGGCGGGGAATCAGAGGCGGGGAATCAGAGTCGTGGTTTCAGAGGCGGGGAATCTGAGGCGGGGAATCAGAGGCGGGGAAAGAGATGTGGGAAAAGAGAGGCCGGGAAAGAGGCACGGAAAGAGAGGCAGGAAATCAGAGGCGGTGAATCAGAGGCGGGGAATCAGAGGCGGGGAATCAGAGTCGTATTATCTGAGGCGGGGAATCGGAGGCAGGGAAACAGAGGCGGGGAAAGAGATGTGGGAAAAGAGAGGCAGAGAAGGAGGCACAAAAATAGTGGCAGGGAAAGAGAGGCGGGGAATCAGGGGCGGGGAATGAGAGGCGGGGAATCAGAGGCGTGGAATCAGAGGCGGGGAATCAGAGGCGGGGAATCAGAGTCATGGTATCAGAGGCGGGGATTCTGAGGCGGGGAATCAGAGGCGGGGAAAGAGATGTGGGAAAAGAGAGGCAGGGAAAGAGGCGCGGAAATAGACGCAGGGAAAGAGAGGCGGGGTATCAGATGTGGGGAATCCGAGGCGGGGAATCAGAGGCGGGGAAAGAGATGTGGGGTAAGAGAGGCAGGGAAAGAGGCGCGGAAATAGACGCAGGGAAAGAGAGGCGGGGTATCAGATGTGAGGAATCTGAGGTGGAAAATCTGAGGCGGGGAATCAGAGGCGTGGAATCCGAGGCGGGGCATCAGAGGCAGGAAAAGAGATGTGGGGAAAGAGAGGCCGGGAAAGAGGCACGGAAAGAGAGGCAGGAAATCAGAGGCGGTGAATCACAGGCGGGGAATCAGAGGCGGGGAATCAGAGTCGTATTATCTGAGGCGGGGAATCGGAGGCAGGGAATCAGAGGCGGGGAAAGAGATGTGGGAAAAGAGAGGCAGAGAAGGAGGCACGAAAATAGTGGCAGGGAAAGAGAGGCAGGGAATCAGAGGCGGGGAATCAGAGGCGGGGAATCAGAGGCGGGGAATCAGAGGCGGGGAATCAGAGGCGGGGAATCAGAGGCGGGAAATCAGAGGCGGGCAATCAGAGGCGGGGAAGCAGAGGCGGGGAAGCAGAGGCGGGGAAGCAGAGGCGGGGAAGCAGAGGCGGGGAATCAGAGTCGGGGAATCAGAGGCGGGGAATTTGAGGTGGGGATTCTGAGGTGGGAAATCAGAGGCTGAGATTGAAAGGGGGAGAATCAGAAGGGGGAAAAGAAATGTGGGGAAAGAGAGGCATGGAAAGAGCCAGGGACTCTGAAGCAGGGAATCGGAGTCGGGGAATCAGAGTCGGGGAATCAGAGTCGGGGAATCAGTGTCAGGGAATCAGAGTCGGGGAATCAGAGGTGGGGAATCAGAGGCGGGGAATCAGAGTCGGGGAATCAGAGGCAGGGAATCAGAGGCGGAGAATCAGAGGCGGGGAATCAGAGGCGGGGAATCAGAGGCGGGGAATCAGAGGCGGGGAATCAGAGGCGGGGAATCAGAGGCGGGGAATCAGAGGCGGGGAATCAGAGGCGGGGAATCAGAGGCGGGGAATCAGAGGCGGGGAAGCAGAGGCGGGGAAGTAGAGGCGGGGAAGCAGAGGCGGGGAAGCAGAGGCGGGGAAGCAGAGGCGGGGAAGCAGAGGCGGGGAAGCAGAGGCGGGGAAGCAGAGGCGGGGAATCAGAGGCGGGGAATTTGAGGTGGGGATTCTGAGGTGGGAAATCAGAGGCTGAGATTGAAAGGGGGAGAATCAGAAGGGGGAAAAGAAATGTGGGGAAAGAGAGGCATGGAAAGAGCCAGGGACTCTGAAGCAGGGAATCGGAGGCAGGGAAACAGAGTCGGAGAAACGGAGGCGGGGAATCAGAAGCGGGGAATTTGAGGTGGGGATTCTGAGGTGGGAAATCAGAGGCTGAGATTGAAAGGGGGAGAATCAGAAGGGGGAAAAGAAATGTGGGGAAAGAGAGGCATGGAAAGAGCCAGGGACTCTGAAGCAGGGAATCGGAGTCGGGGAATCAGAGTCGGGGAATCAGAGTCGGGGAATCAGTGTCAGGGGATCAGAGTCGGGGAATCAGAGGTGGGGAATCAGAGGCGGGGAATCAGAGGCGGAGAATCAGAGGCGGGGAATCAGAGGCGGGGAATCAGTGGGCGGAAATGAGATGTGGGAAAAGAGAGGCAGAGAAAGAGGCACGAAAATAGTGGCAGGGAAAGAGAGGCGGGGAATCAGAGGCGGGGAACCACAGGCGGGGAATCAGAGGCTGAAATTAAAAGGGGGTGAATCAGAGGGGGGAAAAGAGATGTGGGGAAAGAAGGGCAGGGAAAGAGCCAGGGAAAGAGCCAGGGACTCTGAAGCAGGGAATCGGAGGCAGGGAAACAGAGGAAGGGAATCAGAGTGGGAGAAATGGAGGCGGGGAATCAGAGGCGGGGAATCAGAGGCGGGGAAGCAGAGGCGGGGAATCAGAGGCGGGGAATCAGAGGCGGGGAATCTGAGGTGGGGATTCTGAGGCAGGGAATCTGAGGTGGGGAATCTGAGGTGGGGAATCCGAGGCTGAGATTCAAAGGGAGAGAATCAGAAGGGGGAAAAGATATGTAGGGAAAGAGAGGCATGGAAAGAGCCAGGGACTCTGAAGCAGGGAATCGGAGGCAGGGAAACAGAGTCGGAGAACGGAGGCTGGGAATCAGAAGCGGGGAATCAGAGGGCGGAAAAGAGATGTGGGGAAAGAGAGGCAGGGAAAGAGGCGCGGAAATAGACGCAGGGAAAGAGAGGCGGGGTATCAGATGTGGGGAATTCAAGGCGGGGAAAGAGATGTGGGGAAAGAGAGGCAGGGAAAGAGGCAAGGAAATAGAGGCGGGGAATCAGAGGTGGGGATTCAGAGGCAGGGAATCAGAGGGGGGGAATCAGAGGCAGGGAATCTGAGGCAGGGAATCTGAGGTGGGGAGTCTGTCGGGGAATCAGAGGCGTGGAATCAGAGGGGGGAATAGAGATGTGGGAAAAGAGAGGCGGCGAAAGGGAGGCGGGGAAAGAGTCAGAGACTCTGAAGCAGGGAATCGGAGTCGGGGAATCAGAGTCGGGGAATCAGAGGCGGGGAATCAGAGGCAGGGAATCAGAGGCGGAGAATCAGAGGCGGGGAACCAGAGGCGGGGAATCAGAGGCTGAAATTAAAAGAGGGTGAACCAGAGGGGGGAAAAGAGATGTGGGGAAAGAAGGGCAGGGAAAGAGCCAGGGAAAGAGCCAGGGACTCTGAAGCAGGGAATCGGAGGCAGGGAATCGGAGGCAGGAAAACAGAGGAAGGGAATCAGAGTCGGAGAAATGGAGGCGGGGAATCAGAAGCGGGGAATCAGAAGCGGGGAATCAGAGGACGGAAAAGAGATGTGGCGAAAGAGAGGCAGAGAAAGAGAGGCGGGTTATCAGATGTGTGCAATCCGAGGCAAGGAATCAGAGGCGTGGAATCAGAGGCGTGGAATCTAAGGTGGGGAATCGGAGTCGGGGAATCAGAGTCGTTGAATCAGAGGCGGGGAATCAGAGTCGGGGAATCAGAGGAGGGGAATCAGAGGCGGGGAATCAGAGGCGGGGAATCAGAGGCGGGGAATCAGAGGCGGGGTATCAGAGGCGGGGTATAAGAGGCGGGGTATCAGAGGAAGAGGAACGGAGGCGTGGAATCAGAGGTGGGGAATCAGAGGGCAGAAAAGAGATGTGGGGAAAGAGAGGCAGAGAAAGAGGCGTGGAAATAGACGCAGTGAAAGAGAGGCGGGGTATCAGATGTGGGGGATCCGAGGCGGGGAATCAGAGGTGGGGAAAGAGATGTGGAGAAAGAGAGGCAGGGAAAGAGGCAAGGAAAGAGAGGCGGGGAAAGAGGCACGGAAAGAGAGGTGGGAAATGAGAGGCGGGGAATCAGAGTCGTATTATCTGAGGTGGGGAATCTGAGGCGGGGAATCAGAGGCGGGGAAAGAGATGTGGGAAAAGAGAGGCAGAGAATGAGGCACGAAAATAGTGGCAGGGAAAGAGAGGCAGGGAATCAGAGGCGGGGAATCAGAGGCGGGGAATCAGAGGCGGGGAATCAGAGGCGGGGAATCAGAGGCGGGGAATCAGAGGCGGGGAATCAGAGGCGGGGAATCAGAGGCGGGGAATCAGAGGCGGGGAAGCAGAGGCGGGGAAGCAGAGGCGGGGAATCAGAGGCGGGGAAAGAGATGTGGGAAAAGAGAGGCAGAGAAAGAGGCGTGGAAATAGACGCAGTGAAAGAGAGGAGGGGTATCAGATGCGGGGAATCCGAGGCGGGGAATCAGAGGCAGGAAAAGAGATGTGGGGAAAGAGAGGCCGGGAAAGAGGCACGGAAAGAGAGGCGGGTAATCAGAGGTGGGGAATCAGAGGGCGGAAAAGAGATGTGGGGAAAGAGAGGCAGAGAAAGAGGCAAGGAAATAGAGGCGGGGAATCAGAGGTGGGGATTCAGAGGCAGGGATTCAGATGAGGGGAATCAGAGGCAGGGAATCTGAGGCAGGGAATCTGAGGTGGGGAGTCTGTCGGGGAATCAGAGGCGTGGAATCAGAGGGGGGAATAGAGATGTGGGAAAAGAGAGGCGGCGAAAGGGAGGCGGGGAAAGAGTCAGAGACTTTAAAGCAGGGAATCAGAGTCGGGGAATCAGAGGCGGGGAATCAGAGGCAGGGAATCAGAGGCGGGGAATCAGAGGCGGGGAATCAGAGGCGGGGAATCAGAGGCGGGGAATCAGAGGCGGGGAATCAGAGGCGGGGAATCAGAGGCGGGGAATCAGTGGGCGGAAATGAGATGTGGGAAAAGAGAGGCAGAGAAAGAGGCACGAAAATAGTGGCAGGGAAAGAGAGGCGGGGAATCAGAGGCGGGGAATCACAGGCGGGGAACCAGAGGTGGGGAATCAGAGGCTGAAATTAAAAGAGGGTGAATCAGAGGGGGGAAAAGAGATGTGGGGAAAGAAGGGCAGGGAAAGAGCCAGGGAAAGAGCCAGGGACTCTGAAGCAGGGAATCGGAGGCAGGGAATCGGAGGCAGGAAAACAGAGGAAGGGAATCAGAGTCGGAGAAATGGAGGCGGGGAATCAGAAGCGAGGAATCAGAAGCGGGGAATCAGAGGACGGAAAAGAGATGTGGCGAAAGAGAGGCAGAGAAAGAGAGGCGGGTTATCAGATGTGTGCAATCCGAGGCAAGGAATCAGTGGCGGGGAATCAGAGGCGGGGAATAGGAGGCGTGGAATCAGAGGAGGGAATCTAAGGTGGGGAATCGGAGTCGGGGAATCAGAGTCGTGGAATCAGAGGCGGGGAATCAGAGGCGGGGAATCAGAGGCGGGGAATCAGAGGCGGGGAATCAGAGGCGGGGAATCAGAGGCGGGGTATCAGAGGCGGGGTATCAGAAGCGGGGAATCAGAGGCGGGGAATCAGAGGCGGGGAATCAGAGGCGGGGTATCAGAGGCGGGGTATCAAAGGCAGAGGAACGGAGGCGTGGAATCAGAGGTGGGGAATCAGAGGGCAGAAAAGAGATGTGGGGAAAGAGAGGCAGAGAAAGAGGCGTGGAAATAGACGCAGTGAAAGAGAGGAGGGGTATCAGATGCGGGGAATCCGAGGCGGGGAATCAGAGGCAGGAAAAGAGATTTGGGGAAAGAGAGTCCGGGAAAGAGGCACGGAAAGAGAGGCGGGAAATCAGAGGTGGGGAATCAGAGGCGGGGAATCAGAGGCGGGGTATCAGAGGCTTGGACTCAGAGGAGGTGTATCAGAGGCGGAGAAAAGGCGACGTGGAATCAGAGGCGGGGAATCAGAGGGCGGAAAAGAGATGTGGGAAAAGAGAAGCAGAGAAGGAGGCACGAAAATAGTGGCAGGGAAAGAGAGGCAGGGAATCAGAGGCGGGGAATCAGAGGCGGGGAATCAGAGGCGGGGAATCAGAGGCGGGGAATCAGAGGCGGGGAAGCAGAGGCGGGGAAGTAGAGGCGGGGAAGCAGAGGCGGGGAAGCAGAGGCGGGGAAGCAGAGGCGGGGAAGCAGAGGCGGGGAATCAGAGGCGGGGAATTTGAGGTGGGGATTCTGAGGTGGGAAATCAGAGGCTGAGATTGAAAGGGGGAGAATCAGAAGGGGGAAAAGAAATGTGGGGAAAGAGAGGCATGGAAAGAGCCAGGGACTCTGAAGCAGGGAATCGGAGGCAGGGAAACAGAGTCGGAGAAACGGAGGCGGGGAATCAGAAGCGGGGAATCAGAGGGTGGAAAAGAGATGTGGGGAAAGAGAGGCAGGGAAAGAGGCGCGGAAATAGACGCAGGGAAAGAGAGGCGGAGTATCAGATGTGGGGAATTCAAGGCGGGGAATCAGAGGCGGGGAAAGAGATGTGGGGAAAGAGAGGCAGGGAAAGACGCAAGGAAATAGAGGTGGGGAATCAGAGGCAGGGAATCTGAGGCGGGGAATCTGAGGTGGGGAATCTGAGGCGGGGAATCAGAGGCGTGGAATCAGAGGGGGGAATAGAGATGTGGGAAAAGAGAGGCGGCGAAAGGGAGGCGGGGAAAGTGTCAGAGACTCTGAAGCAGGGAATCGGAGTCGGGGAATCAGAGTCGGGGAATCAGAGTCGGGGAATCAGTGTCAGGGAATTAGAGTCGGGGAATCAGAGGTGGGGAATCAGAGGCGGGGAATCAGAGTCGGGGAATCAGAGGAAGGGAATCAGAGGCAGGGAATCAGAGGCGGGGAATCAGAGGCGGGGAATCAGAGGCGGGGAATCAGAGGCGGGGAATCAGAGGCGGAGAATCAGTGGGCGGAAATGAGATGTGGGAAAAGAGAGGCAGAGAAAGAGGCACGAAAATAGTGGCAGGGAAAGAGAGGCGGGGAATCAGAGGCGGGGAACCACAGGCGGGGAATCAGAGGCTGAAATTAAAAGGGGGTGAATCAGAGGGGGGAAAAGAGATGTGGGGAAACAAGGGCAGGGAAAGAGCCAGGGAAAGAGCCAGGGACTCTGAAGCAGGGAATCGGAGGCAGGGAATAGGAGGCAGGAAAACAGAGGAAGGGAATCAGAGTCGGAGAAATGGAGGCGGGGAATCAGAAGCGGGGAATCAGAAGCGGGGAATCAGAGGACGGAAAAGAGATGTGGCGAAAGAGAGGCAGAGAAAGAGAGGCGGGTTATCAGATGTGTGCAATCCGAGGCAAGGAATCAGAGGCGTGGAATCAGAGGCGTGGAATCTAAGGTGGGGAATCGGAGTCGGGGAATCAGAGTCGTGGAATCAGAGGCGGGGAATCAGAGTCGGGGAATCAGAGGTGGGGAATCAGAGGCGGGGAATCAGAGGCGGGGAATCAGAGGCGGGGAATCAGAGGCGGGGAATCAGAGGCTGAAATTAAAAGGGGGTGAATCAGAGGGGGGAAAAGAGATGTGGGGAAAGAGAGGCAGAGAAAGAGGCGTGGAAATAGACGCAGGGAAAGAGAGGCGGGGTATCAGATGTGGGGGATCCGAGGCGGGGAATCAGAGGTGGGGAAAGAGATGTGGAGAAAGAGAGGCAGGGAAAGAGGCAAGGTAAGAGAGGCGGGGAAAGAGGCACGGAAAGAGAGGTGGGAAATGAGAGGCGGGGAATCAGAGTCGTATTATCTGAGGTGGGGAATCTGAGGCAGGAAATCAGAGGCGGGGAATCAGAGGCGGGGAATCAGAGGCGGGGAATCAGAGGCGGGGAATCAGAGGCGGGGAATCAGAGGCGGGGAATCAGAGGCGGGGAAGCAGAGGCGGGGAATCAGAGGCGGGGAAGCAGAGGCGGGGAATCAGAGGCGGGGAATCAGAGGGGGGAATAGAGATGTGGGAAAAGAGAGGCGGCGAAAGGGAGGCGGGGAAAGAGTCAGAGACTCTGAAGCAGGGAATCGGAGTCGGAGAAATGGAGGCGGGGAATCAGAGGCGGGGAATCAGAGGCAGGGAATCAGAGGCAGGGAATCAGAGGCGGGGAATCAGAGGCGGGGAATCAGAGGCGGGGAATCAGAGGCGGGGAATCAGTGGGCGGAAATGAGATGTGGGAAAAGAGAGGCAGAGAAAGAGGCACGAAAATAGTGGCAGGGAAAGAGAGGCGGGGAATCAGAGGCGGGGAATCACAGGCGGGGAACCAGAGGCGGGGAATCAGAGGCTGAAATTAAAAGAGTGTGAATCAGAGGGGGGAAAAGAGATGTGGGGAAAGAAGGGCAGGGAAAGAGCCAGGGAAAGAGCCAGGGACTCTGAAGCAGGGAATCGGAGGCAGGGTATCGGTGGCAGGGAAACAGAGGAAGGGAATCAGAGTCGGAGAAATGGAGGCGGGGAATCAGAAACGGGGAATCAGAAGCGGGGAATCAGAGGACGGAAAAGAGATGTGGGGAAAGAGAGGCCGGGAAAGAGGCACGGAAAGAGAGGCGGGAAATCAGAGGCGAGGAATCAGAGGCGGGGAATCAGAGTCGTGGTTTCATTAGCGGGGAATCTGAGGCGGGGAATCAGAGGCTGGGAAAGACATGTGGGAAAAGAGAGGCAGAGAAGGAGGCACAAAAATAGTGGCAGGGAAAGAGAGGCGGGGAATCAGGGGCGGGGAATCAGAGTCGGGGAATCAGAGGTGGGGAATCAGAGGCGGGGAATCAGAGGCGGGGAATCAGAGGCGGGGAATCAGAGGCGGGGAATCAGAGGCGGGGAATCGGAGGCGGGGAATCAGAGGCGGGGTATCAGAGGCAGAGGAACGGAGGCGTGGAATCAGAGGTGGGGAATCAGAGGGCAGAAAAGAGATGTGGGGAAAGAGAGGCAGAGAAAGAGGCGTGGAAATAGACGCAGTGAAAGAGAGGAGGGGTATCAGATGCGGGGAATCCGAGGCGGGGAATCAGAGGCAGGAAAAGAGATGTGGGGAAAGAGAGTCCGGGAAAGAGGCACGGAAAGGGAGGCGGGAAATCAGAGGTGGGGAATCAGAGGCGGGGAATCAGAGTCGTGGTTTCAGAGTCGTGGTATCAGAAGCGGGGAATTTGAGGTGGAGAATCTGAGGCGGGGAATCAGAGGCGTGGAATCCGAGGCGGGGAATCAGAGGCAGGAAAAGAGATGTGGGGAAAGAGAGGCCGGGAAAGAGGCACGGAAAGAGAGGCGGGAAATCAGAGGCGAGGAATCAGAGGCGGGGAATCAGAGTCGTGGTTTCAGAGGCGGGGAATCAGAGGCGGGGAATCAGAGTCATGGTATCAGAGGCGGGGAATCAGAGGCGGGGAAAGAGATGTGGGAAAAGAGAGGCGGGGAAAGAGGCGCGGAAATAGACGCAGGGAAAGAGAGGCGGGGTATCAGATGTGGGGAATCCGAGGCGGGGAATCAGAGGCGGGGAAAGAGATGTGGGGAAAGAGAGGCAGGGAAAGAGGCGCGGAAATAGACGCAGGGAAAGAGAGGCGGGGTATCAGATGTGGGGAATCTGAGGTGGAAAATCTGAGGCGGGGAATCAGAGGCGTGGAATCCGAGGCGGGGCATCAGAGGCAGAAAAAGAGATGTGGGGAAAGAGAGGCCGGGAAAGAGGCACGGAAAGAGAGGCAGGAAATCAGAGGCGGTGAATCACAGGCGGGGAATCAGAGGCGGGGAATCAGAGTCGTATTATCTGAGGCGGGGAATCGGAGGCAGGGAATCTGAGGCGGGGAAAGAGATGTGGGAAAAGAGAGGCAGAGAAGGAGGCACGAAAATAGTGGCAGGGAAAGAGAGGCAGGGAATCAGAGGCGGGGAATCAGAGGCGGGGAATCAGAGGCGGGGAATCAGAGGCGGGGAATCAGAGGCGGGGAATCAGAGGCGGGAAATCAGAGGCGGGGAATCAGAGGCGGGGAATCAGAGGCGGGGAAGCAGAGGCGGGGAAGCAGAGGCGGGGAATCAGAGGCGGGGAATTTGAGGTGGGGATTCTGAGGTGGGAAATCAGAGGCTGAGATTGAAAGGGGGAGAATCAGAAGGGGGAAAAGAAATGTGGGGAAAGAGAGGCATGGAAAGAGCCAGGGACTCTGAAGCAGGGAATCGGAGGCAGGGAAACAGAGTCGGAGAAACGGAGGCGGGGAATCAGAAGCGGGGAATCAGAGGGTGGAAAAGAGATGTGGGGAAAGAGAGGCAGGGAAAGAGGCGCGGAAATAGACGCAGGGAAAGAGAGGCGGAGTATCAGATGTGGGGAATTCAAGGCGGGGAATCAGAGGCGGGGAAAGAGATGTGGGGAAAGAGAGGCAGGGAAGGAGGCAAGGAAATAGAGGTGGGGAATCAGAGGCAGGGAATCAGAGGCGGAGATCCAGAGGCAGGGAATCTGAGGCGGCGAATCTGAGGCGGGGAATCAGAGGCGTGGAATCAGAGGGGGGAATAGAGATGTGGGAAAAGAGAGGCGGCGAAAGGGAGGCGGGGAAAGAGTCAGAGACTCTGAAACAGGGAATCTGAGTCGGGGAATCAGAGTCGGGGAATCAGAGTCGGGGAATCAGTGTCAGGGAATCAGAGTCGGGGAATCAGAGGTGGGGAAAGAGATGTGGGAAAAGAGAGGCAGAGAATGAGGCACGAAAATAGTGGCAGGGAAAGAGAGGCAGGGAATCAGAGGCGGGGAATCAGAGGCGGGGAATCAGAGGCGGGGAATCAGAGGCGGGGAATCAGAGGTGGGGAATCAGAGGGCAGAAAAGAGATGTGGGGAAAGAGAGGCAGAGAAAGAGGCGTGGAAATAGACGCAGTGAAAGAGAGGAGGGGTATCAGATGCGGGGAATCCGAGGCGGGGAATCAGAGGCAGGAAAAGAGATGTGGGGAAAGAGAGGCCGGGAAAGAGGCACGGAAAGAGAGGTGGGAAATCAGAGGTGGGGAATCAGAGGCGGGGAATCAGAGGCGGGGAATCAGAGGCTTGGACTCAGAGGAGGTGTATCAGAGGCGGAGAAAAGGCGGCGTGGAATCAGAGGTGGGGAATCAGAGGGCGGAAATGAGATGTGGGAAAAGAGAGGCAGAGAAGGAGGCACGAAAATAGTGGCAGGGAAAGAGAGGCAGGGAATCAGAGGCGGGGAATCAGAGGCGGGGAATCAGAGGCGGGGAATCAGAGGCGGGGAATCAGAGGCGGGGAATCAGAGGCGGGGAAGCAGAGGCGGGGAATCAGAGGCGGGGAATCAGAGGGGGGAATAGAGATGTGGAAAAAGAGAGGCGGCGAAAGGGAGGCGGGGAAAGTGTCAGAGACTCTGAAGCAGGGAATCGGAGTCGGAGAAATGGAGGCGGGGAATCAGAGGCGGGGAATCAGAGGCAGGGAATCAGAGGCGGAGAATCAGAGGCGGGGAATCAGAGGCGGGGAATCAGAGGCGGGGAATCAGAGGCGGGGAATCAGAGGCGGGGAATCAGAGGCGGGGAATCAGTGGGCGGAAATGAGATGTGGGAAAAGAGAGGCAGAGAAAGAGGCGTGGAAATAGACGCAGTGAAAGCGAGGAGGGGTATCAGATGCGGGGAATCCGAGGCGGGGAATCAGAGGCAGGAAAAGAGATGTGGGGAAAGAGAGGCCGGGAAAGAGGCACGGAAAGAGAGGCGGGAAATCAGAGGTGGGGAATCAGAGGCGGGTAATCAGAGGCAGGGAATCAGAGGCGGGGAATCAGAGGCGGGGAATCAGAGGGCGGAAAAGAGATGTGGGGAAAGAGAGGCAGGGTATCAGATGTGGGGGATCCGAGGCGGGGAATCAGAGGTGGGGAAAGAGATGTGGAGAAAGAGAGGCAGGGAAAGAGGCACGGAAAGAGAGGTGGGAAATGAGAGGCGGGGAATCAGAGGCGGGGAATCAGAGTCGTGGTATCAGAAGCGGGGAATTTGAGGTGGAGAATCTGAGGCGGGGAATCAGAGGCGTGGAATCCGAGGCGTGGAATCAGAGGCAGGAAAAGAGATGTGGGGAAAGAGAGGCCGGGAAAGAGGCACGGAAAGAGAGGCGGGAAATCAGAGGCGAGGAATCAGAGGCGGGGAATCAGAGTCGTGGTTTCAGAGGCGGGGAACCAGAGGCGGGGAACCAGAGGCGGGGAATCAGAGGCTGAAATTAAAAGAGGGTGAACCAGAGGGGGGAAAAGAGATGTGGGGAAAGAAGGGCAAGGAAAGAGCCAGGGAAAGAGCCAGGGACTCTGAAGCAGGGAATCGGAGGCAGGGAATAGGAGGCAGGAAAACAGAGGAAGGGAATCAGAGTCGGAGAAATGGAGGCGGGGAATCAGAAGCGGGGAATCAGAAGCGGGGAATCAGAGGACGGAAAAGAGATGTGGCGAAAGAGAGGCAGAGAAAGAGAGGCGGGTTATCAGATGTGTGCAATCCGAGGCAAGGAATCAGAGGCGTGGAATCAGAGGCGTGGAATCTAAGGTGGGGAATCGGAGTCGGGGAATCAGAGTCGTGGAATCAGAGGCGGGGAATCAGAGGAGGGGAATCAGAGGCGGGGAATCAGAGGCGGGGAATCAGAGGCGGGGAATCAGATGCGGGGAATCCGAGGCGGGGAATCAGAGGCAGGAAAAGAGATGTGGGGAAAGAGAGTCCGGGAGAGAGGCACGGAAAGAGAGGCGGGAAATCAGAGGTGGGGAATCAGAGGTGGGGAATCAGAGGCGGGGAATCAGAGGCGGGGAATCAGAGGCTTGGACTCAGAGGAGGTGTATCAGAGGCGGAGAAAAGGCGGCGTGGAATCAGAGGTGGGGAATCAGAGGGCGGAAATGCGATGTGGGAAAAGAGAGGCAGAGAAGGAGGCACGAAAATAGTGGCAGGGAAAGAGAGGCAGGGAATCAGAGGCGGGGAATCAGAGGCGGGGAATCAGAGGCGGGGAATGAGAGGCGGGGAATCAGAGGCGGGGAATCAGAGGCGGGGAATCAGAGGCTGAAATTAAAAGAGGGTGAATCAGAGGGGGGAAAAGAGATGTGGGAAAAGAGAGGCAGAGAAAGAGGCACGAAAATAGTGGCAGGGAAAGAGAGGCGGGGAATCACAGGCGGGGAATCACAGGCGGGGAACCAGAGGCGGGGAATCAGAGGCTGAAATTAAAAGAGGGTGAATCAGAGGGGGGAAAAGAGATGTGGGGAAAGAAGGGCAGGGAAAGAGCCAGGGAAAGAGCCAGGGACTCTGAAGCAGGGAATCGGAGGCAGGGAATCGGAGGCAGGAAAACAGAGGAAGGGAATCAGAGTCGGAGAAATGGAGGCGGGGAATCAGAAGCGGGGAATCAGAAGCGGGGAATCAGAGGACGGAAAAGAGATGTGGCGAAAGAGAGGCAGAGAAAGAGAGGCGGGTTATCAGATGTGTGCAATCCGAGGCAAGGAATCAGAGGCGTGGAATCAGAGGCGTGGAATCTAAGGTGGGGAATCGGAGTCGGGGAATCAGAGTCGTTGAATCAGAGGCGGGGAATCAGAGTCGGGGAATCAGAGGAGGGGAATCAGAGGCGGGGAATCAGAGGCGGGGAATCAGAGGCGGGGAATCAGAGGCGGGGAATCAGAGGCGGGGTATCAGAGGCGGGGTATAAGAGGCGGGGAATCAGAGGAAGAGGAACGGAGGCGTGGAATCAGAGGTGGGGAATCAGAGGGCAGAAAAGAGATGTGGGGAAAGAGAGGCAAAGAAAGAGGCGTGGAAATAGACGCAGTGAAAGAGAGGCGGGGTATCAGATGTGGGGGATCCGAGGCGGGGAATCAGAGGTGGGGAAAGAGATGTGGAGAAAGAGAGGCAGGGAAAGAGGCAAGGAAAGAGAGGCGGGGAAAGAGGCACGGAAAGAGAGGTGGGAAATGAGAGGCGGGGAATCAGAGTCGTATTATCTGAGGTGGGGAATCTGAGGCGGGGAATCAGAGGCGGGGAAAGAGATGTGGGAAAAGAGAGGCAGAGAAGGAGGCACGAAAATAGTGGCAGGGAAAGAGAGGCAGGGATTCAGAGGCGGGGAATCAGAGGCGGGAAATCAGAGGCGGGGAATCAGAGGGCGGAAAAGAGATGTGGGGAAAGAGAGGCAGAGAAAGAGGCGTGGAAATAGACGCAGGGAAAGAGAGGCGGAGTATCAGATGTGGGGGATCCGAGGCGGGGAATCAGAGGTGGGGAAAGAGATGTGGAGAAAGAGAGGCAGGGAAAGAGGCAAGGAAAGAGAGGCGGGGAAAGAGGCACGGAAAGAGAGGTGGGAAATGAGAGGCGGGGAATCAGAGTCGTATTATCTGAGGTGGGGAATCTGAGGCGGGGAATCAGAGGCGGGGAAAGAGATGTGGGAAAAGAGAGGCAGAGAATGAGGCACGAAAATAGTGGCAGGGAAAGAGAGGCAGGGAATCAGAGGCGGGGAATCAGAGGCGGGGAATCAGAGGCGGGGAATCAGAGGCGGGGAATCAGAGGCGGGGAATCAGAGGCGGGGAATCAGAGGCGGGGAATCAGAGGGGGGAATAGAGATGTGGGAAAAGAGAGGCGGCGAAAGGGAGGCGGGGAAAGAGTCAGAGACTCTGAAGCAGGGAATCGGAGTCGGAGAAATGGAGGCGGGGAATCAGAGGCGGGGAATCAGAGGCAGGGAATCAGAGGCGGAGAATCAGAGGCGGGGAATCAGAGGCGGGGAATCAGAGGCGGGGAATCAGAGGCGGGGAATCAGTGGGCGGAAATGAGATGTGGGAAAAGAGAGGCAGAGAAAGAGGCGTGGAAATAGACGCTGTGAAAGCGAGGAGGGGTATCAGATGCGGGGAATCCGAGGCGGGGAATCAGAGGCAGGAAAAGAGATGTGGGGAAAGAGAGGCCGGGAAAGAGGCACGGAAAGAGAGGCGGGAAATCAGAGGTGGGGAATCAGAGGCGGGGAATCAGAGGCAGGGAATCAGAGGCGGGGAATCAGAGGCGGGGAATCAGAGGGCGGAAAAGAGATGTGGGGAAAGAGAGGCAGAGAAAGAGGCGTGGAAATAGACGCAGGGAAAGAGAGGCAGGGTATCAGATGTGGGGGATCCGAGGCGGGGAATCAGAGGTGGGGAAAGAGATGTGGAGAAAGAGAGGCAGGGAAAGAGGCAAGGAAAGAGAGGCGGGGAAAGAGGCACGGAAAGAGAGGTGGGAAATGAGAGGCGGGGAATCAGAGGCGGGGAATCAGAGTCGTGGTATCAGAAGCGGGGAATTTGAGGTGGAGAATCTGAGGCGGGGAATCAGAGGCGTGGAATCCGAGGCGTGGAATCAGAGGCAGGAAAAGAGATGTGGGGAAAGAGAGGCCGGGAAAGAGGCACGGAAAGAGAGGCGGGAAATCAGAGGCGAGGAATCAGAGGCGGGGAATCAGAGCCGTGGTTTCAGAGGCGGGGAATCAGAGTCATGGTATCAGAGGCGGGGAATCAGAGGCGGGGAATCAGAGGCGGGGAAAGAGATGTGGGAAAAGAGAGGCGGGGAAAGAGGCGCGGAAATAGACGCAGGGAAAGAGAGGCGGGGTATCAGATGTGGGGAATCCGAGGCGGGGAATCAGAGGCGGGGAAAGAGATGTGGGGAAAGAGAGGCAGGGAAAGAGGCGCGGAAATAGACGCAGGGAAAGAGAGGCGGGGTATCAGATGTGGGGAATCTGAGGTGGAAAATCTGAGGCGGGGAATCAGAGGCGTGGAATCCGAGGCGGGGCATCAGAGGCAGGAAAAGAGATGTGGGGAAAGAGAGGCCGGGAAAGAGGCACGGAAAGAGAGGCAGGAAATCAGAGGCGGTGAATCACAGGCGGGGAATCAGAGGCGGGGAATCAGAGTCGTATTATCTGAGGCGGGGAATCGGAGGCAGGGAATCAGAGGCGGGGAAAGAGATGTGGGAAAAGAGAGGCAGAGAAGGAGGCACGAAAATAGTGGCAGGGAAAGACAGGCAGGGAATCAGAGGCGGGGAATCAGAGGCGGGGAATCAGAGGCGGGGAATCAGAGGCGAGGAATCAGAGGCGGGGAATCAGAGGCGGGGAATCAGAGGCGGGGAATCAGAGGCGGGGAATCAGAGGCGGGGAATCAGAGGCGGGGAAGCAGAGGCGGGGAAGCAGAGGCGGGGAAGCAGAGGCGGGGAAGCAGAGGCGGGGAATCAGAGGCGGGGAATTTGAGGTGGGGATTCTGAGGTGGGAAATCAGAGGCTGAGATTGAAAGGGGGAGAATCAGAAGGGGGAAAAGAAATGTGGGGAAAGAGAGGCATGGAAAGAGCCAGGGACTCTGAAGCAGGGAATCGGAGGCAGGGAAACAGAGTCGGAGAAACGGAGGCGGGGAATCAGAAGCGGGGAATCAGAGGGTGGAAAAGAGATGTGGGGAAAGAGAGGCAGGGAAAGAGGCACAAAAATAGTGGCAGGGAAAGAGAGGCGGGGAATCAGGGGCGGGGAATGAGAGGCGGGGAATCAGATGCGTGGAATCAGAGGGGGGAATAGAGATGTGGGAAAAGAGAGGCGGCGAAAGGGAGGCGGGGAAAGAGTCAGAGACTCTGAAACAGGGAATCTGTGTCGGGGAATCAGAGTCGGGGAATCAGAGTCGGGGAATCAGTGTCAGGGAATCAGAGTCGGGGAATCAGAGGTGGGGAATCAGAGGCGGGGAATCAGAGTCGGGGAATCAGAGGCAGGGAATCAGAGGCAGGGAATCAGAGGCGGGGAATCAGAGGCGGGGAAAGAGATGTGGGAAAAGAGAGGCAGGGAAAGAGGCACAAAAATAGTGGCAGGGAATGAGAGGCGGGGAATCAGAGTCATGGTATCGGAGGCGGGGAATCTGAGGCGGGGAATCAGAGGCGGGGAAAGAGATGTGGGAAAAGAGAGGCAGAGAAGGAGGCACAAAAATAGTGGCAGGGAAAGAGAGGCGGGGAATCAGGGGCGGGGAATGAGAGGCGGGGAATCAGAGGCGTGGAATCAGAGGCGGGGAATCAGAGGCGGGGAATCAGAGGCGGGGAATCAGAGTCATGGTATCAGAGGCGGGGAATCTGAGGCGGGGAATCAGAGGCGGGGAAAGAGATGTGGGAAAAGAGAGGCAGGGAAAGAGGCGCGGAAATAGACGCAGGGAAAGAGAGGCGGGGTATCAGATGTGGGGAATCTGAGGTGGAAAATCTGAGGCGGGGAATCAGAGGCGTGGAATCCGAGGCGGGGCATCAGAGGCAGGAAAAGAGATGTGGGGAAAGAGAGGCCGGGAAAGAGGCACGGAAAGAGAGGCAGGAAATCAGAGGCGGTGAATCACAGGCGGGGAATCAGAGGCGGGGAATCAGAGTCGTATTATCTGAGGCGGGGAATCGGAGGCAGGGAATCAGAGGCGGGGAAAGAGATGTGGGAAAAGAGAGGCAGAGAAGGAGGCACGAAAATAGTGGCAGGGAAAGACAGGCAGGGAATCAGAGGCGGGGAATCAGAGGCGGGGAATTTGAGGTGGGGATTCTGAGGTGGGAAATCAGAGGCTGAGATTGAAAGGAGGAGAATCAGAAGGGGGAAAAGAAATGTGGGGAAAGAGAGGCATGGAAAGAGCCAGGGACTCTGAAGCAGGGAATCGGAGTCAGGGAAACAGAGTCGGAGAAACGGAGGCGGGGAATCAGAAGCGGGGAATCAGAGGGTGGAAAAGAGATGTGGGGAAAGAGAGGCAGGGAAAGAGGCGCGGAAATAGACGCAGGGAAAGAGAGGCGGAGTATCAGATGTGGGGAATTCAAGGCGGGGAATCAGAGGCGGGGAAAGAGATGTGGGGAAATAGATGTGGGGAAAGAGAGGCAGGGAAAGAGGCAAGGAAATAGAGGTGGGGAATCAGAGGCAGGGAATCAGAGGCGGAGATCCAGAGGCAGGGAATCTGAGGCGGGGAATCTGAGGCGGGGAATCAGAGGCGTGGAATCAGAGGGGGGAATAGAGATGTGGGAAAAGAGAGGCGGCGAAAGGGAGGCGGGGAAAGAGTCAGAGACTCTGAAACAGGGAATCGGAGTCGGGGAATCAGAGTCGGGGAATCAGAGTCGGGGAATCAGTGTCAGGGAATCAGAGTCGGGGAATCAGAGGTGGGGAATCAGAGGCGGGGAATCAGAGTCGGGGAATCAGAGGCGGAGAATCAGAGGCGGGGAATCAGGCGGGGAATCAGAGGCGGGGAATCAGTGGGCGGAAATGAGATGTGGGAAAAGAGAGGCAGAGAAAGAGGCACGAAAATAGTGGCAGGGAAAGAGAGGCGGGGAATCAGAGGCGGGGAACCACAGGCGGGGAATCAGAGGCTGAAATTAAAAGGGGGTGAATCAGAGGGGGGAAAAGAGATGTGGGGAAAGAAGGGCAGGGAAAGAGCCAGGGAAAGAGCCAGGGAAAGAGCCAGGGACTCTGAAGCAGGGAATCGGAGGCAGGGAAACAGAGGAAGGGAATCAGAGTGGGAGAAATGGAGGCGGGGAATCAGAGGCGGGGATTCAGAGGCGGGGAAGCAGAGGCGGGGAATCAGAGGCAGGGAATCTGAGGCAGGGAATCTGAGGTGGGGAGTCTGTCGGGGAATCAGAGGCGTGGAATCAGAGGGGGGAATAGAGATGTGGGAAAAGAGAGGCGGCGAAAGGGAGGCGGGGAAAGAGTCAGAGACTCTGAAGCAGGGAATCGGAGTCGGGGAATCAGAGTCGGGGAATCAGAGGCGGGGAATCAGAGGCAGGGAATCAGAGGCGGAGAATCAGAGGCGGGGAACCAGAGGCGGGGAATCAGAGGCTGAAATTAAAAGAGGGTGAACCAGAGGGGGGAAAAGAGATGTGGGGAAAGAAGGGCAGGGAAAGAGCCAGGGAAAGAGCCAGGGACTCTGAAGCAGGGAATCGGAGGCAGGGAATCGGAGGCAGGAAAACAGAGGAAGGGAATCAGAGTCGGAGAAATGGAGGCGGGGAATCAGAAGCGGGGAATCAGAAGCGGGGAATCAGAGGACGGAAAAGAGATGTGGCGAAAGAGAGGCAGAGAAAGAGAGGCGGGTTATCAGATGTGTGCAATCCGAGGCAAGGAATCAGAGGCGTGGAATCAGAGGCGTGGAATCTAAGGTGGGGAATCGGAGTCGGGGAATCAGAGTCGTGGAATCAGAGGCGGGGAATCAGAGTCGGGGAATCAGAGGAGGGGAATCAGAGGCGGGGAATCAGAGGCGGGGAATCAGAGGCGGGGAATCAGAGGCGGGGAATCAGAGGCGGGGTATCAGAGGCGGGGTATAAGAGGCGGGGTATCAGAGGAAGAGGAACGGAGGCGTGGAATCAGAGGTGGGGAATCAGAGGCAGGAAAAGAGATGTGGGGAAAGAGAGTCCGGGAGAGAGGCACGGAAAGAGAGGCGGGAAATCAGAGGTGGGGAATCAGAGGCGGGGAATCAGAGGCAGGGAATCAGAGGCGGGGAATCAGAGGCGGGGAATCAGAGGGCGGAAAAGAGATGTGGGGAAAGAGAGGCAGAGAAAGAGGCGTGGAAATAGACGCAGGGAAAGAGAGGCAGGGTATCAGATGTGGGGGATCCGAGGCGGGGAATCAGAGGTGGGGAAAGAGATGTGGAGAAAGAGGGGCAGGGAAAGAGGCAAGGAAAGAGAGGCGGGGAAAGAGGCACGGAAAGAGAGGTGGGAAATGAGAGGCGGGGAATCAGAGGCGGGGAATCAGAGTCGTGGTATCAGAAGCGGGGAATCAGAGTCGTGGTTTCAGAGGCGGGGAATCAGAGGCGGGGAATCAGAGTCATGGTATCAGAGGCGGGGAAAGAGATGTGGGAAAAGAGAGGCGGGGAAAGAGGCGCGGAAATAGACGCAGGGAAAGAGAGGCGGGGTATCAGATGTGGGGAATCTGAGGTGGAAAATCTGAGGCGGGGAATCAGAGGCGTGGAATCCGAGGCGGGGCATCAGAGGCAGGAAAAGAGATGTGGGGAAAGAGAGGCCGGGAAAGAGGCACGGAAAGAGAGGCAGGAAATCAGAGGCGGTGAATCACAGGCGGGGAATCAGAGGCGGGGAATCAGAGTCGTATTATCTGAGGCGGGGAATCGGAGGCAGGGAATCAGAGGCGGGGAAAGAGATGTGGGAAAAGAGAGGCAGAGAAGGAGGCACGAAAATAGTGGCAGGGAAAGAGAGGCAGGGTTTCAGAGGCGGGGAATCAGAGGCGGGGAATCAGAGGCGGGGAATCAGAGACGGGGAATCAGAGGCGGGGAAGCAGAGGCGGGGAAGCAGAGGCGGGGAAGCAGACGCGGGGAAGCAGAGGCGGGGAAGCAGAGGCGGGGAATCAGAGGCGGGGAATTTGAGGTGGGGATTCTGAGGTGGGAAATCAGAGGCTGAGATTGAAAGGGGGAGAATCAGAAGGGGGAAAAGAAATGTGGGGAAAGAGAGGCATGGAAAGAGCCAGGGACTCTGAAGCAGGGAATCGGAGGCAGGGAAACAGAGTCGGAGAAACGGAGGCGGGGAATCAGAAGCGGGGAATCAGAGGGTGGAAAAGAGATGTGGGGAAAGAGAGGCAGGGAAAGAGGCGCGGAAATAGACGCAGGGAAAGAGAGGCGGAGTATCAGATGTGGGGAATTCAAGGCGGGGAATCAGAGGCGGGGAAAGAGATGTGGGGAAAGAGAGGCAGGGAAAGAGGCAAGGAAATAGAGGTGGGGAATCAGAGGCAGGGAATCAGAGGCGGAGATCCAGAGGCAGGGAATCTGAGGCGGCGAATCTGAGGCGGGGAATCAGAGGCGTGGAATCAGAGGGGGGAATAGAGATGTGGGAAAAGAGAGGCGGCGAAAGGGAGGCGGGGAAAGAGTCAGAGACTCTGAAACAGGGAATCGGAGTCGGGGAATCAGAGTCGGGGAATCAGAGTCGGGGAATCAGTGTCGGGGAATCAGAGTCGGGGAATCAGAGGTGGGGAATCAGAGGCGGGGAATCAGAGTCGGGGAATCTGAGGCGGGGAATCAGAGGCAGGGAATCAGAGGCGGGGAATCAGAGGCGGGGAATCAGAGGCGGAGAATCAGAGGCGGGGAATCAGAGGCGGGGAATCAGTGGGCGGAAATGAGATGTGGGAAAAGAGAGGCAGAGAAAGAGGCACGAAAATAGTGGCAGGGAAAGAGAGGCGGGGAATCAGAGGCGGGGAACCACAGGCGGGGAATCAGAGGCTGAAATTAAAAGGGGGTGAATCAGAGGGGGGAAAAGAGATGTGGGGAAAGAAGGGCAGGGAAAGAGCCAGGGAAAGAGCCAGGGACTCTGAAGCAGGGAATCGGAGGCAGGGAAACAGAGGAAGGGAATCAGAGTGGGAGAAATGGAGGCGGGGAATCAGAGGCGGGGAATCAGAGGCGGGGAAGCAGAGGCGGGGAAGCAGAGGCGGGGAATCAGAGGCGGGGAATCTGAGGTGGGGATTCTGAGGCAGGGAATCTGAGGTGGGGAATCTGAGGTGGGGAATCCGAGGATGAGATTCAAAGGGAGAGAATCAGAAGGGGGAAAAGATATGTAGGGAAAGAGAGGCATGGAAAGAGCCAGGGACTCTGAAGCAGGGAATCGGAGGCAGGGAAACAGAGTCGGAGAAACGGAGGCGGGGAATCAGAGGCTGAAATTAAAAGAGGGTGAATCAGAGGGGGGAAAAGAGATGTGGGGAAAGAAGGGCAGGGAAAGAGCCAGGGACTCTGAAGCAGGGAATCGGAGGCAGGGAATCGGTGGCAGGGAAACAGAGGAAGGGAATCAGAGTCGGAGAAATGGAGGCGGGGTATCAGATGTGGGGAATCCGAGGCGGGGAATCAGAGGCGGGGAAAGAGATATGGGGAAAGAGAGGCAGGGAAAGAGGCGCGGAAATAGACGCAGGGAAAGAGAGGCGGGTTATCAGATGTGGGGAATCTGAGGTGGAAAATCTGAGGCGGGGAATCAGAGGCGTGGAATCCGAGGCGGGGCATCAGAGGCAGCAAAAGAGATGTGGGGAAAGAGAGGCCGGGAAGGAGGCACGGAAAGAGAGGCAGGAAATCAGAGGCGGTGAATCACAGGCGGGGAATCAGAGGCGGGGAATCAGAGTCGTATTATCTGAGGTGGGGAATCTGAGGCGGGGAATCAGAGGCGGGGAAAGAGATGTGGGAAAAGAGAGGCAGAGAAGGAGGCACGAAAATAGTGGCAGGGAAAGAGAGGCAGGGAATCAGAGGCGGGGAATCAGAGGCGGGGAATCAGAGGCGGGGAATCAGAGGCGGGGAATCAGAAGCGGGGAATCAGAGGCGGGGAATCAGAGGCGGGGAATCAGAGGCGGGGAATCAGAGGCGGGGAATCAGAGGCGGGGAATCAGAGGCGGGGAATCAGAGGCGGGGAATCAGAGGCGGGGAAGCAGAGGCGGGGAAGCAGAGGCGGGGAAGCAGAGGCGGGGAATCAGAGGCGGGGAATCAGAGGCGGGGAAGCAGAGGCGGGGAAGCAGAGGCGGGGAAGCAGAGGCGGGGAAGCAGACGCGGGGAAGCAGAGGCGGGGAAGCAGAGGCGGGGAATCAGAGGCGGGGAATTTGAGGTGGGGATTCTGAGGTGGGAAATCAGAGGCTGAGATTGAAAGGGGGAGAATCAGAAGGGGGAAAAGAAATGTGGGGAAAGAGAGGCATGGAAAGAGCCAGGGACTCTGAAGCAGGGAATCGGAGGCAGGGAAACAGAGTCGGAGAAACGGAGGCGGGGAATCAGAAGCGGGGAATCAGAGGGTGGAAAAGAGATGTGGGGAAAGAGAGGCAGGGAAAGAGGCGCGGAAATAGACGCAGGGAAAGAGAGGCGGAGTATCAGATGTGGGGAATTCAAGGCGGGGAATCAGAGGCGGGGAAAGAGATGTGGGGAAAGAGAGGCAGGGAAAGAGGCAAGGAAATAGAGGTGGGGAATCAGAGGCAGGGAATCAGAGGCGGAGATCCAGAGGCAGGGAATCTGAGGCGGCGAATCTGAGGCGGGGAATCAGAGGCGTGGAATCAGAGGGGGGAATAGAGATGTGGGAAAAGAGAGGCGGCGAAAGGGAGGCGGGGAAAGAGTCAGAGACTCTGAAACAGGGAATCTGAGTCGGGGAATCAGAGTCGGGGAATCAGAGTCGGGGAATCAGTGTCAGGGAATCAGAGTCGGGGAATCAGAGGTGGGGAATCAGAGGCGGGGAATCAGAGTCGGGGAATCAGAGGCAGGGAATCAGAGGCGGGGAATCAGAGGCGGGGAATCAGAGGCGGGGAATCTGAGGCGGGGAATCAGAGGCGGGGAAAGAGATGTGGGAAAAGAGAGGCAGGGAAAGAGGCAAAAAAATAGTGGCAGGGAAAGAGAGGCGGGGAATCAGGGGCGGGGAATGAGAGGCGGGGAATCAGATGCGTGGAATCAGAGGCGGGGAATCAGAGGCGGGGAATCAGAGTCATGGTATCAGAGGCGGGGAATCTGAGGCGGGGAATCAGAGGCGGGGAAAGAGATGTGGGAAAAGAGAGGCAGGGAAAGAGGCGCGGAAAGAGACGCAGGGAAAGAGAGGCGGGGTATCAGATGTGGGGAATCCGAGGCGGGGAATCAGAGGCGGGAAAAGAGATGTGGGGAAAGAGAGGCAGGGAAAGAGGCGCGGAAATATACGCAGGGAAAGAGAGGCGGGGTATCAGATGTGGGGAATCTGAAGTGGAAAATCTGAGGCGGGGAATCAGAGGCGTGGAATCCGAGGCGGGGCATCAGAGGCAGGAAAAGAGATGTGGGGAAAGAGAGGCCGGGAAAGAGGCACGGAAAGAGAGGCAGGAAATCAGAGGCGGTGAATCACAGGCGGGGAATCACAGGCGGGGAATCAGAGTCGTATTATCTGAGGCGGGGAATCGGAGGCAGGGAATCAGAGGCGGGGAAAGAGATGTGGGAAAAGAGAGGCAGAGAAGGAGACACGAAAATAGTGGCAGGGAAAGAGAGGCGGGGAATCAGAGGCGGGGAATCAGAGGCGGGGAATCAGAGGCGGGGAATCAGAGGCGGGGAATCAGAGGCGGGGAATCAGAGGCGGGGAATCAGAGGCGGGGAATCAGAGGCGGGAAATCAGAGGCGGGGAATCAGAGGCGGGGAAGCAGAGGCGGGGAAGCAGAGGCGGGGAAGCAGAGGCGGGGAATCAGAGGCGGGGAATTTGAGGTGGGGATTCTGAGGTGGGAAATCAGAGGCTGAGATTGAAAGGGGGAGAATCAGAAGGGGGAAAAGAAATGTGGGGACAGAGAGGCATGGAAAGAGCCAGGGACTCTGAAGCAGGGAATCGGAGGCAGGGAAACAGAGTCGGAGAAACGGAGGCGGGGAATCAGAAGCGGGGAATGAGAGGGTGGAAAAGAGATGTGGGGAAAGAGAGGCAGGGAAAGAGGCGCAGAAATAGACGCAGGGAAAGAGAGGCGGAGTATCAGATGTGGGGAATTCAAGGCGGGGAATCAGAGGCGGGGAAAGAGATGTGGGGAAAGAGATGTGGGGAAAGAGAGGCAGGGAAAGAGGCAAGGAAATAGAGGTGGGGAATCAGAGGCAGGGAATCAGAGGCGGAGATCCAGAGGCAGGGAATCTGAGGCGGGGAATCTGAGGCGGGGAATCAGAGGCGTGGAATCAGAGGGGGGAATAGAGATGTGGGAAAAGAGAGGCGGCGAAAGGGAGGCGGGGAAAGAGTCAGAGACTCTGAAACAGGGAATCGGAGTCGGGGAATCAGAGTCGGGGAATCAGAGTCGGGGAATCAGTGTCAGGGAATCAGAGTCGGGGAATCAGAGGTGGGGAATCAGACGCAGGGAATCAGAGTCGGGGAATCAGAGGCAGGGAATCAGAGGCAGGGAATCAGAGGCGGGGAATCAGAGGCGGGGAATCAGAGGCGGAGAATCAGAGGCGGGGAATCAGAGGCGGGGAATCAGTGGGCGGAAATGAGATGTGGGAAAAGAGAGGCAGAGAAAGAGGCACGAAAATAGTGGCAGGGAAAGAGAGGCGGGGAATCAGAGGCGGGGAACCACAGGCGGGGAATCAGAGGCTGAAATTAAAAGGGGGTGAATCAGAGGGGGGTAAAGAGATGTGGGGAAAGAAGGGCAGGGAAAGAGCCAGGGAAAGAGCCAGGGACTCTGAAGCAGGGAATCGGAGGCAGGGAAACAGAGGAAGGGAATCAGAGTGGGAGAAATGGAGGCGGGGAATCAGAGGCGGGGAATCAGAGGCGGGGAATCAGAGGCGGGGAAGCAGAGGCGGGGAAGCAGAGGCGGGGAATCAGAGGCGGGGAATCAGAGTCTGAAATTAAAAGAGGGTGAATCAGAGGGGGGAAAAGAGATGTGGGGAAAGAAGGGCAGGGAAAGAGCCAGGGAAAGAGCCAGGGACTCTGAAGCAGGGAATCGGAGGCAGGGAATCGGAGGCAGGAAAACAGAGGAAGGGAATCAGAGTCGGAGAAATGGAGGCGGGGAATCAGAAGCGGGGAATCAGAAGCGGGGAATCAGAGGACGGAAAAGAGATGTGGGGAAAGAGAGGCAGGGAAAGAGCCAGGGACTCTGAAGCAGGGAATCGGAGGCAGGGAAACAGAGTCGGAGAACGGAGGCGGGGAATCAGAAGCGGGGAATCAGAGGGCGGAAAAGAGATGTGGGGAAAGAGAGGCAGGGAAAGAGGCGCGGAAATAGACGCAGGGAAAGAGAGGCGGGGTATCAGATGTGGGGAATTCAAGGCGGGGAAAGGGATGTGGGGAAAGAGAGGCAGGGAAAGAGGCAAGGAAATAGAGGCGGGGAATCAGAGGTGGGGATTCAGAGGCAGGGAATCAGAGGGGGGAATCAGAGGCAGGGAATCTGAGGCAGGGAATCTGAGGTGGGGAGTCTGTCGGGGAATCAGAGGCGTGGAATCAGAGGGGGGAATAGAGATGTGGGAAAAGAGAGGCGGCGAAAGGGAGGCGGGGAAAGAGTCAGAGACTCTGAAGCAGGGAATCGGAGTCGGGGAATCAGAGTCGGGGAACCAGAGGCGGGGAATAAGAGGCAGGGAATCAGAGGCGGAGAATCAGAGGCGGGGAACCAGAGGCGGGGAATCAGAGGCTGAAATTAAAAGAGGGTGAACCAGAGGGGGGAAAAGAGATGTGGGGAAAGAAGGGCAGGGAAAGAGCCAGGGAAAGAGCCAGGGACTCTGAAGCAGGGAATCGGAGGCAGGGAATCGGAGGCAGGAAAACAGAGGAAGGGAATCAGAGTCGGAGAAATGGAGGCGGGGAATCAGAAGCGGGGAATCAGAAGCGGGGAATCAGAGGACGGAAAAGAGATGTGGCGAAAGAGAGGCAGAGAAAGAGAGGCGGGTTATCAGATGTGTGCAATCCGAGGCAAGGAATCAGAGGCGTGGAATCAGAGGCGTGGAATCTAAGGTGGGGAATCGGAGTCGGGGAATCAGAGTCGTGGAATCAGAGGCGGGGAATCAGAGTCGGGGAATCAGAGGAGGGGAATCAGAGGCGGGGAATCAGAGGCGGGGAATCAGAGGCGGGGAATCAGAGGCGGGGAATCAGAGGCGGGGTATCAGAGGCGGGGTATCAGAGGCGGGGTATCAGAGGCAGAGGAACGGAGGCGTGGAATCAGAGGTGGGGAATCAGAGGGCAGAAAAGAGATGTGGGGAAAGAGAGGCAGAGAAAGAGGCGTGGAAATAGACGCAGTGAAAGAGAGGAGGGGTATCAGATGCGGGGAATCCGAGGCGGGGAATCAGAGGCAGGAAAAGAGATGTGGGGAAAGAGAGTCCGGGAGAGAGGCACGGAAAGAGAGGCGGGAAATCAGAGGTGGGGAATCAGAGGTGGGGAATCAGAGGCGGGGAATCAGAGGCGGGGAATCAGAGGCTTGGACTCAGAGGAGGTGTATCAGAGGCGGAGAAAAGGCGGCGTGGAATCAGAGGTGGGGAATCAGAGGGCGGAAATGCGATGTGGGAAAAGAGAGGCAGAGAAGGAGGCACGAAAATAGTGGCAGGGAAAGAGAGGCAGGGAATCAGAGGCGGTGAATCAGAGGCGGGGAATCAGAGGCGGGGAATCAGAGGGCGGAAAAGAGATGTGGGAAAAGAGAGGCAGAGAAGGAGGCACGAAAATAGTGGCAGGGAAAGAGAGGCAGGGAATCAGAGGCGGGGAATCAGAGGCGGGGAATCAGAGGCGGGGAATCAGAGGCGGGGAATCACAGGCGGGGAACCAGAGGCGGGGAATCAGAGGCTGAAATTAAAAGAGGGTGAATCAGAGGGGGGAAAAGAGATGTGGGGAAAGAAGGGCAGGGAAAGAGCCAGGGAAAGAGCCAGGGACTCTGAAGCAGGGAATCGGAGGCAGGGAATCGGTGGCAGGGAAACAGAGGAAGGGAATCAGAGTCGGAGAAATGTAGGCGGGGAATCAGAAGCGGGGAATCAGAAGCGGGGAATCAGAGGACGGAAAAGAGATGTGGGGAAAGAGAGGCAGAGAAAGAGAGGCGGGGTATCAGATGTGTGCAATCCGAGGCAAGGAATCAGAGGCGGGGAATCAGAGGCGGGGAATCAGAGGCGGGGAATCAGAGTCGGGGAATCAGAGTCGTGGAATCAGAGGCGGGGAATCAGAGGAGGGGAATCAGAGGAGGGGAATCAGAGGCGGGGAATCAGAGGCGGGGAATCAGAGGCGGGGAATCAGAGGGCAGAAAAGAGATGTGGGGAAAGAGAGGCCGGGAAAGAGGCACGGAAAGAGAGGTGGGAAATAAGAGGCGGGGAATCAGAGGCGGGGAATCAGAGGCGGGGAATCAGAGGCGGGGAATCAGAGGAGGTGTATCAGAGGCGGAGAAAATGCGGCGTGGAATCAGAGGTGGGGAATCAGAGGGCGGAAATGAGATGTGGGAAAAGAGAGGCAGAGAAGGAGGCACGAAAATAGTGGCAGGGAAAGAGAGGCAGGGAATCAGAGGCGGGGAATCAGGGGCGGGAAATCAGAGGCGGGGAATCAGAGGCGGGGAATCAGAGGCGGGGAACCAGAGGCGGGGAACCAGAGGCGGGGAATCAGAGGCTGAAATTAAAAGAGGGTGAACCAGAGGGGGGAAAAGAGATGTGGGGAAAGAAGGGCAAGGAAAGAGCCAGGGAAAGAGCCAGGGACTCTGAAGCAGGGAATCGGAGGCAGGGAATAGGAGGCAGGAAAACAGAGGAAGGGAATCAGAGTCGGAGAAATGGAGGCGGGGAATCAGAAGCGGGGAATCAGAAGCGGGGAATCAGAGGACGGAAAAGAGATGTGGCGAAAGAGAAGCAGAGAAAGAGAGGCGGGTTATCAGATGTGTGCAATCCGAGGCAAGGAATCAGAGGCGTGGAATCAGAGGCGTGGAATCTAAGGTGGGGAATCGGAGTCGGGGAATCAGAGTCGTGGAATCAGAGGCGGGGAATCAGAGGAGGGGAATCAGAGGCGGGGAATCAGAGGCGGGGAATCAGAGGCGGGGAATCAGATGCGGGGAATCCGAGGCGGGGAATCAGAGGCAGGAAAAGAGATGTGGGGAAAGAGAGTCCGGGAGAGAGGCACGGAAAGAGAGGCGGGAAATCAGAGGTGGGGAATCAGAGGTGGGGAATCAGAGGCGGGGAATCAGAGGCGGGGAATCAGAGGCTTGGACTCAGAGGAGGTGTATCAGAGGCGGAGAAAAGGCGGCGTGGAATCAGAGGTGGGGAATCAGAGGGCGGAAATGCGATGTGGGAAAAGAGAGGCAGAGAAGGAGGCACGAAAATAGTGGCAGGGAAAGAGAGGCAGGGAATCAGAGGCGGGGAATCAGAGGCGGGGAATCAGAGGCGGGGAATGAGAGGCGGGGAATCAGAGGCGGGGAATCAGAGGCGGGGAATCAGAGGCTGAAATTAAAAGAGGGTGAATCAGAGGGGGGAAAAGAGATGTGGGAAAAGAGAGGCAGAGAAAGAGGCACGAAAATAGTGGCAGGGAAAGAGAGGCGGGGAATCACAGGCGGGGAATCACAGGCGGGGAACCAGAGGCGGGGAATCAGAGGCTGAAATTAAAAGAGGGTGAACCAGAGGGGGGAAAAGAGATGTGGGGAAAGAAGGGCAGGGAAAGAGCCAGGGAAAGAGCCAGGGACTCTGAAGCAGGGAATCGGAGGCAGGGAATCGGAGGCAGGAAAACAGAGGAAGGGAATCAGAGTCGGAGAAATGGAGGCGGGGAATCAGAAGCGGGGAATCAGAAGCGGGGAATCAGAGGACGGAAAAGAGATGTGGCGAAAGAGAGGCAGAGAAAGAGAGGCGGGTTATCAGATGTGTGCAATCCGAGGCAAGGAATCAGAGGCGTGGAATCAGAGGCGTGGAATCTAAGGTGGGGAATCGGAGTCGGGGAATCAGAGTCGTTGAATCAGAGGCGGGGAATCAGAGTCGGGGAATCAGAGGAGGGGAATCAGAGGCGGGGAATCAGAGGCGGGGAATCAGAGGCGGGGAATCAGAGGCGGGGAATCAGAGGCGGGGTATCAGAGGCGGGGTATAAGAGGCGGGGAATCAGAGGAAGAGGAACGGAGGCGTGGAATCAGAGGTGGGGAATCAGAGGGCAGAAAAGAGATGTGGGGAAAGAGAGGCAAAGAAAGAGGCGTGGAAATAGACGCAGTGAAAGAGAGGCGGGGTATCAGATGTGGGGGATCCGAGGCGGGGAATCAGAGGTGGGGAAAGAGATGTGGAGAAAGAGAGGCAGGGAAAGAGGCAAGGAAAGAGAGGCGGGGAAAGAGGCACGGAAAGAGAGGTGGGAAATGAGAGGCGGGGAATCAGAGTCGTATTATCTGAGGTGGGGAATCTGAGGCGGGGAATCAGAGGCGGGGAAAGAGATGTGGGAAAAGAGAGGCAGAGAAGGAGGCACGAAAATAGTGGCAGGGAAAGAGAGGCAGGGATTCAGAGGCGGGGAATCAGAGGCGGGAAATCAGAGGCGGGGAATCAGAGGGCGGAAAAGAGATGTGGGGAAAGAGAGGCAGAGAAAGAGGCGTGGAAATAGACGCAGGGAAAGAGAGGCGGAGTATCAGATGTGGGGGATCCGAGGCGGGGAATCAGAGGTGGGGAAAGAGATGTGGAGAAAGAGAGGCAGGGAAAGAGGCAAGGAAAGAGAGGCGGGGAAAGAGGCACGGAAAGAGAGGTGGGAAATGAGAGGCGGGGAATCAGAGTCGTATTATCTGAGGTGGGGAATCTGAGGCGGGGAATCAGAGGCGGGGAAAGAGATGTGGGAAAAGAGAGGCAGAGAATGAGGCACGAAAATAGTGGCAGGGAAAGAGAGGCAGGGAATCAGAGGCGGGGAATCAGAGGCGGGGAATCAGAGGCGGGGAATCAGAGGCGGGGAATCAGAGGCGGGGAATCAGAGGCGGGGAATCAGAGGCGGGGAATCAGAGGGGGGAATAGAGATGTGGGAAAAGAGAGGCGGCGAAAGGGAGGCGGGGAAAGAGTCAGAGACTCTGAAGCAGGGAATCGGAGTCGGAGAAATGGAGGCGGGGAATCAGAGGCGGGGAATCAGAGGCAGGGAATCAGAGGCGGAGAATCAGAGGCGGGGAATCAGAGGCGGGGAATCAGAGGCGGGGAATCAGAGGCGGGGAATCAGTGGGCGGAAATGAGATGTGGGAAAAGAGAGGCAGAGAAAGAGGCGTGGAAATAGACGCTGTGAAAGCGAGGAGGGGTATCAGATGCGGGGAATCCGAGGCGGGGAATCAGAGGCAGGAAAAGAGATGTGGGGAAAGAGAGGCCGGGAAAGAGGCACGGAAAGAGAGGCGGGAAATCAGAGGTGGGGAATCAGAGGCGGGGAATCAGAGGCAGGGAATCAGAGGCGGGGAATCAGAGGCGGGGAATCAGAGGGCGGAAAAGAGATGTGGGGAAAGAGAGGCAGAGAAAGAGGCGTGGAAATAGACGCAGGGAAAGAGAGGCAGGGTATCAGATGTGGGGGATCCGAGGCGGGGAATCAGAGGTGGGGAAAGAGATGTGGAGAAAGAGAGGCAGGGAAAGAGGCAAGGAAAGAGAGGCGGGGAAAGAGGCACGGAAAGAGAGGTGGGAAATGAGAGGCGGGGAATCAGAGGCGGGGAATCAGAGTCGTGGTATCAGAAGCGGGGAATTTGAGGTGGAGAATCTGAGGCGGGGAATCAGAGGCGTGGAATCCGAGGCGTGGAATCAGAGGCAGGAAAAGAGATGTGGGGAAAGAGAGGCCGGGAAAGAGGCACGGAAAGAGAGGCGGGAAATCAGAGGCGAGGAATCAGAGGCGGGGAATCAGAGCCGTGGTTTCAGAGGCGGGGAATCAGAGTCATGGTATCAGAGGCGGGGAATCAGAGGCGGGGAATCAGAGGCGGGGAAAGAGATGTGGGAAAAGAGAGGCGGGGAAAGAGGCGCGGAAATAGACGCAGGGAAAGAGAGGCGGGGTATCAGATGTGGGGAATCCGAGGCGGGGAATCAGAGGCGGGGAAAGAGATGTGGGGAAAGAGAGGCAGGGAAAGAGGCGCGGAAATAGACGCAGGGAAAGAGAGGCGGGGTATCAGATGTGGGGAATCTGAGGTGGAAAATCTGAGGCGGGGAATCAGAGGCGTGGAATCCGAGGCGGGGCATCAGAGGCAGGAAAAGAGATGTGGGGAAAGAGAGGCCGGGAAAGAGGCACGGAAAGAGAGGCAGGAAATCAGAGGCGGTGAATCACAGGCGGGGAATCAGAGGCGGGGAATCAGAGTCGTATTATCTGAGGCGGGGAATCGGAGGCAGGGAATCAGAGGCGGGGAAAGAGATGTGGGAAAAGAGAGGCAGAGAAGGAGGCACGAAAATAGTGGCAGGGAAAGACAGGCAGGGAATCAGAGGCGGGGAATCAGAGGCGGGGAATCAGAGGCGGGGAATCAGAGGCGAGGAATCAGAGGCGGGGAATCAGAGGCGGGGAATCAGAGGCGGGGAATCAGAGGCGGGGAATCAGAGGCGGGGAATCAGAGGCGGGGAAGCAGAGGCGGGGAAGCAGAGGCGGGGAAGCAGAGGCGGGGAAGCAGAGGCGGGGAATCAGAGGCGGGGAATTTGAGGTGGGGATTCTGAGGTGGGAAATCAGAGGCTGAGATTGAAAGGGGGAGAATCAGAAGGGGGAAAAGAAATGTGGGGAAAGAGAGGCATGGAAAGAGCCAGGGACTCTGAAGCAGGGAATCGGAGGCAGGGAAACAGAGTCGGAGAAACGGAGGCGGGGAATCAGAAGCGGGGAATCAGAGGGTGGAAAAGAGATGTGGGGAAAGAGAGGCAGGGAAAGAGGCACAAAAATAGTGGCAGGGAAAGAGAGGCGGGGAATCAGGGGCGGGGAATGAGAGGCGGGGAATCAGATGCGTGGAATCAGAGGGGGGAATAGAGATGTGGGAAAAGAGAGGCGGCGAAAGGGAGGCGGGGAAAGAGTCAGAGACTCTGAAACAGGGAATCTGTGTCGGGGAATCAGAGTCGGGGAATCAGAGTCGGGGAATCAGTGTCAGGGAATCAGAGTCGGGGAATCAGAGGTGGGGAATCAGAGGCGGGGAATCAGAGTCGGGGAATCAGAGGCAGGGAATCAGAGGCAGGGAATCAGAGGCGGGGAATCAGAGGCGGGGAAAGAGATGTGGGAAAAGAGAGGCAGGGAAAGAGGCACAAAAATAGTGGCAGGGAATGAGAGGCGGGGAATCAGAGTCATGGTATCGGAGGCGGGGAATCTGAGGCGGGGAATCAGAGGCGGGGAAAGAGATGTGGGAAAAGAGAGGCAGAGAAGGAGGCACAAAAATAGTGGCAGGGAAAGAGAGGCGGGGAATCAGGGGCGGGGAATGAGAGGCGGGGAATCAGAGGCGTGGAATCAGAGGCGGGGAATCAGAGGCGGGGAATCAGAGTCATGGTATCAGAGGCGGGGAATCTGAGGCGGGGAATCAGAGGCGGGGAAAGAGATGTGGGAAAAGAGAGGCAGGGAAAGAGGCGCGGAAATAGACGCAGGGAAAGAGAGGCGGGGTATCAGATGTGGGGAATCTGAGGTGGAAAATCTGAGGCGGGGAATCAGAGGCGTGGAATCCGAGGCGGGGCATCAGAGGCAGGAAAAGAGATGTGGGGAAAGAGAGGCCGGGAAAGAGGCACGGAAAGAGAGGCAGGAAATCAGAGGCGGTGAATCACAGGCGGGGAATCAGAGGCGGGGAATCAGAGTCGTATTATCTGAGGCGGGGAATCGGAGGCAGGGAATCAGAGGCGGGGAAAGAGATGTGGGAAAAGAGAGGCAGAGAAGGAGGCACGAAAATAGTGGCAGGGAAAGAGAGGCAGGGAATCAGAGGTGGGGAATCAGAGGCGGGGAATCAGAGGCGGGGAATCAGAGGCGGGAAATCAGAGGCGGGGAAGTAGAGGCGGGGAAGCAGAGGCGGGGAAGCAGAGGCGGGGAAGCAGAGGCGGGGAAGCAGATGGTGGAAAAGAGATGTGGGGAAAGAGAGGCAGGGAAAGAGGCGCGGAAATAGACGCAGGGAAAGAGAGGCGGAGTATCAGATGTGGGGAATTCAAGGCGGGGAATCAGAGGCGGGGAAAGAGATGTGGGGAAAGAGATGTGGGGAAAGAGAGGCAGGGAAAGAGGCAAGGAAATAGAGGTGGGGAATCAGAGGCAGGGAATCAGAGGCGGAGATCCAGAGGCAGGGAATCTGAGGCGGGGAATCTGAGGCGGGGAATCAGAGGCGTGGAATCAGAGGGGGGAATAGAGATGTGGGAAAAGAGAGGCGGCGAAAGGGAGGCGGGGAAAGAGTCAGAGACTCTGAAACAGGGAATCGGAGTCGGGGAATCAGAGTCGGGGAATCAGAGTCGGGGAATCAGTGTCAGGGAATCAGAGTCGGGGAATCAGAGGTGGGGAATCAGAGGCGGGGAATCAGAGTCGGGGAATCAGAGGCGGAGAATCAGAGGCGGGGAATCAGGCGGGGAATCAGAGGCGGGGAATCAGTGGGCGGAAATGAGATGTGGGAAAAGAGAGGCAGAGAAAGAGGCACGAAAATAGTGGCAGGGAAAGAGAGGCGGGGAATCAGAGGCGGGGAACCACAGGCGGGGAATCAGAGGCTGAAATTAAAAGGGGGTGAATCAGAGGGGGGAAAAGAGATGTGGGGAAAGAAGGGCAGGGAAAGAGCCAGGGAAAGAGCCAGGGAAAGAGCCAGGGACTCTGAAGCAGGGAATCGGAGGCAGGGAAACAGAGGAAGGGAATCAGAGTGGGAGAAATGGAGGCGGGGAATCAGAGGCGGGGATTCAGAGGCGGGGAAGCAGAGGCGGGGAATCAGAGGCAGGGAATCTGAGGCAGGGAATCTGAGGTGGGGAGTCTGTCGGGGAATCAGAGGCGTGGAATCAGAGGGGGGAATAGAGATGTGGGAAAAGAGAGGCGGCGAAAGGGAGGCGGGGAAAGAGTCAGAGACTCTGAAGCAGGGAATCGGAGTCGGGGAATCAGAGTCGGGGAATCAGAGGCGGGGAATCAGAGGCAGGGAATCAGAGGCGGAGAATCAGAGGCGGGGAACCAGAGGCGGGGAATCAGAGGCTGAAATTAAAAGAGGGTGAACCAGAGGGGGGAAAAGAGATGTGGGGAAAGAAGGGCAGGGAAAGAGCCAGGGAAAGAGCCAGGGACTCTGAAGCAGGGAATCGGAGGCAGGGAATCGGAGGCAGGAAAACAGAGGAAGGGAATCAGAGTCGGAGAAATGGAGGCGGGGAATCAGAAGCGGGGAATCAGAAGCGGGGAATCAGAGGACGGAAAAGAGATGTGGCGAAAGAGAGGCAGAGAAAGAGAGGCGGGTTATCAGATGTGTGCAATCCGAGGCAAGGAATCAGAGGCGTGGAATCAGAGGCGTGGAATCTAAGGTGGGGAATCGGAGTCGGGGAATCAGAGTCGTGGAATCAGAGGCGGGGAATCAGAGTCGGGGAATCAGAGGAGGGGAATCAGAGGCGGGGAATCAGAGGCGGGGAATCAGAGGCGGGGAATCAGAGGCGGGGAATCAGAGGCGGGGTATCAGAGGCGGGGTATAAGAGGCGGGGTATCAGAGGAAGAGGAACGGAGGCGTGGAATCAGAGGTGGGGAATCAGAGGCAGGAAAAGAGATGTGGGGAAAGAGAGTCCGGGAGAGAGGCACGGAAAGAGAGGCGGGAAATCAGAGGTGGGGAATCAGAGGCGGGGAATCAGAGGCAGGGAATCAGAGGCGGGGAATCAGAGGCGGGGAATCAGAGGGCGGAAAAGAGATGTGGGGAAAGAGAGGCAGAGAAAGAGGCGTGGAAATAGACGCAGGGAAAGAGAGGCAGGGTATCAGATGTGGGGGATCCGAGGCGGGGAATCAGAGGTGGGGAAAGAGATGTGGAGAAAGAGGGGCAGGGAAAGAGGCAAGGAAAGAGAGGCGGGGAAAGAGGCACGGAAAGAGAGGTGGGAAATGAGAGGCGGGGAATCAGAGGCGGGGAATCAGAGTCGTGGTATCAGAAGCGGGGAATCAGAGTCGTGGTTTCAGAGGCGGGGAATCAGAGGCGGGGAATCAGAGTCATGGTATCAGAGGCGGGGAAAGAGATGTGGGAAAAGAGAGGCGGGGAAAGAGGCGCGGAAATAGACGCAGGGAAAGAGAGGCGGGGTATCAGATGTGGGGAATCTGAGGTGGAAAATCTGAGGCGGGGAATCAGAGGCGTGGAATCCGAGGCGGGGCATCAGAGGCAGGAAAAGAGATGTGGGGAAAGAGAGGCCGGGAAAGAGGCACGGAAAGAGAGGCAGGAAATCAGAGGCGGTGAATCACAGGCGGGGAATCAGAGGCGGGGAATCAGAGTCGTATTATCTGAGGCGGGGAATCGGAGGCAGGGAATCAGAGGCGGGGAAAGAGATGTGGGAAAAGAGAGGCAGAGAAGGAGGCACGAAAATAGTGGCAGGGAAAGAGAGGCAGGGTTTCAGAGGCGGGGAATCAGAGGCGGGGAATCAGAGGCGGGGAATCAGAGGCGGGGAATCAGAGGCGGGGAAGCAGAGGCGGGGAAGCAGAGGCGGGGAAGCAGACGCGGGGAAGCAGAGGCGGGGAAGCAGAGGCGGGGAATCAGAGGCGGGGAATTTGAGGTGGGGATTCTGAGGTGGGAAATCAGAGGCTGAGATTGAAAGGGGGAGAATCAGAAGGGGGAAAAGAAATGTGGGGAAAGAGAGGCATGGAAAGAGCCAGGGACTCTGAAGCAGGGAATCGGAGGCAGGGAAACAGAGTCGGAGAAACGGAGGCGGGGAATCAGAAGCGGGGAATCAGAGGGTGGAAAAGAGATGTGGGGAAAGAGAGGCAGGGAAAGAGGCGCGGAAATAGACGCAGGGAAAGAGAGGCGGAGTATCAGATGTGGGGAATTCAAGGCGGGGAATCAGAGGCGGGGAAAGAGATGTGGGGAAAGAGAGGCAGGGAAAGAGGCAAGGAAATAGAGGTGGGGAATCAGAGGCAGGGAATCAGAGGCGGAGATCCAGAGGCAGGGAATCTGAGGCGGCGAATCTGAGGCGGGGAATCAGAGGCGTGGAATCAGAGGGGGGAATAGAGATGTGGGAAAAGAGAGGCGGCGAAAGGGAGGCGGGGAAAGAGTCAGAGACTCTGAAACAGGGAATCGGAGTCGGGGAATCAGAGTCGGGGAATCAGAGTCGGGGAATCAGTGTCGGGGAATCAGAGTCGGGGAATCAGAGGTGGGGAATCAGAGGCGGGGAATCAGAGTCGGGGAATCAGAGGCGGGGAATCAGAGGCAGGGAATCAGAGGCGGGGAATCAGAGGCGGGGAATCAGAGGCGGAGAATCAGAGGCGGGGAATCAGAGGCGGGGAATCAGTGGGCGGAAATGAGATGTGGGAAAAGAGAGGCAGAGAAAGAGGCACGAAAATAGTGGCAGGGAAAGAGAGGCGGGGAATCAGAGGCGGGGAACCACAGGCGGGGAATCAGAGGCTGAAATTAAAAGGGGGTGAATCAGAGGGGGGAAAAGAGATGTGGGGAAAGAAGGGCAGGGAAAGAGCCAGGGAAAGAGCCAGGGACTCTGAAGCAGGGAATCGGAGGCAGGGAAACAGAGGAAGGGAATCAGAGTGGGAGAAATGGAGGCGGGGAATCAGAGGCGGGGAATCAGAGGCGGGGAAGCAGAGGCGGGGAAGCAGAGGCGGGGAATCAGAGGCGGGGAATCTGAGGTGGGGATTCTGAGGCAGGGAATCTGAGGTGGGGAATCTGAGGTGGGGAATCCGAGGATGAGATTCAAAGGGAGAGAATCAGAAGGGGGAAAAGATATGTAGGGAAAGAGAGGCATGGAAAGAGCCAGGGACTCTGAAGCAGGGAATCGGAGGCAGGGAAACAGAGTCGGAGAAACGGAGGCGGGGAATCAGAGGCTGAAATTAAAAGAGGGTGAATCAGAGGGGGGAAAAGAGATATGGGGAAAGAAGGGCAGGGAAAGAGCCAGGGAAAGAGCCAGGGACTCTGAAGCAGGGAATCGGAGGCAGGGAATCGGTGGCAGGGAAACAGAGGAAGGGAATCAGAGTCGGAGAAATGGAGGCGGGGTATCAGATGTGGGGAATCCGAGGCGGGGAATCAGAGGCGGGGAAAGAGATATGGGGAAAGAGAGGCAGGGAAAGAGGCGCGGAAATAGACGCAGGGAAAGAGAGGCGGGTTATCAGATGTGGGGAATCTGAGGTGGAAAATCTGAGGCGGGGAATCAGAGGCGTGGAATCCGAGGCGGGGCATCAGAGGCAGCAAAAGAGATGTGGGGAAAGAGAGGCCGGGAAGGAGGCACGGAAAGAGAGGCAGGAAATCAGAGGCGGTGAATCACAGGCGGGGAATCAGAGGCGGGGAATCAGAGTCGTATTATCTGAGGTGGGGAATCTGAGGCGGGGAATCAGAGGCGGGGAAAGAGATGTGGGAAAAGAGAGGCAGAGAAGGAGGCACGAAAATAGTGGCAGGGAAAGAGAGGCAGGGAATCAGAGGCGGGGAATCAGAGGCGGGGAATCAGAGGCGGGGAATCAGAGGCGGGGAATCAGAGGCGGGGAATCAGAGGCGGGGAATCAGAGGCGGGGAATCAGAGGCGGGGAATCAGAGGCGGGGAATCAGAGGCGGGGAATCAGAGGCGGGGAATCAGAGGCGGGGAAGCAGAGGCGGGGAAGCAGAGGCGGGGAAGCAGAGGCGGGGAATCAGAGGCGGGGAATCAGAGGCGGGGAAGCAGAGGCGGGGAAGCAGAGGCGGGGAAGCAGAGGCGGGGAAGCAGACGCGGGGAAGCAGAGGCGGGGAAGCAGAGGCGGGGAATCAGAGGCGGGGAATTTGAGGTGGGGATTCTGAGGTGGGAAATCAGAGGCTGAGATTGAAAGGGGGAGAATCAGAAGGGGGAAAAGAAATGTGGGGAAAGAGAGGCATGGAAAGAGCCAGGGACTCTGAAGCAGGGAATCGGAGGCAGGGAAACAGAGTCGGAGAAACGGAGGCGGGGAATCAGAAGCGGGGAATCAGAGGGTGGAAAAGAGATGTGGGGAAAGAGAGGCAGGGAAAGAGGCGCGGAAATAGACGCAGGGAAAGAGAGGCGGAGTATCAGATGTGGGGAATTCAAGGCGGGGAATCAGAGGCGGGGAAAGAGATGTGGGGAAAGAGAGGCAGGGAAAGAGGCAAGGAAATAGAGGTGGGGAATCAGAGGCAGGGAATCAGAGGCGGAGATCCAGAGGCAGGGAATCTGAGGCGGCGAATCTGAGGCGGGGAATCAGAGGCGTGGAATCAGAGGGGGGAATAGAGATGTGGGAAAAGAGAGGCGGCGAAAGGGAGGCGGGGAAAGAGTCAGAGACTCTGAAACAGGGAATCTGAGTCGGGGAATCAGAGTCGGGGAATCAGAGTCGGGGAATCAGTGTCAGGGAATCAGAGTCGGGGAATCAGAGGTGGGGAATCAGAGGCGGGGAATCAGAGTCGGGGAATCAGAGGCAGGGAATCAGAGGCGGGGAATCAGAGGCGGGGAATCAGAGGCGGGGAATCTGAGGCGGGGAATCAGAGGCGGGGAAAGAGATGTGGGAAAAGAGAGGCAGGGAAAGAGGCACAAAAATAGTGGCAGGGAAAGAGAGGCGGGGAATCAGGGGCGGGGAATGAGAGGCGGGGAATCAGATGCGTGGAATCAGAGGCGGGGAATCAGAGGCGGGGAATCAGAGTCATGGTATCAGAGGCGGGGAATCTGAGGCGGGGAATCAGAGGCGGGGAAAGAGATGTGGGAAAAGAGAGGCAGGGAAAGAGGCGCGGAAAGAGACGCAGGGAAAGAGAGGCGGGGTATCAGATGTGGGGAATCCGAGGCGGGGAATCAGAGGCGGGAAAAGAGATGTGGGGAAAGAGAGGCAGGGAAAGAGGCGCGGAAATATACGCAGGGAAAGAGAGGCGGGGTATCAGATGTGGGGAATCTGAAGTGGAAAATCTGAGGCGGGGAATCAGAGGCGTGGAATCCGAGGCGGGGCATCAGAGGCAGGAAAAGAGATGTGGGGAAAGAGAGGCCGGGAAAGAGGCACGGAAAGAGAGGCAGGAAATCAGAGGCGGTGAATCACAGGCGGGGAATCAGAGGCGGGGAATCAGAGTCGTATTATCTGAGGCGGGGAATCGGAGGCAGGGAATCAGAGGCGGGGAAAGAGATGTGGGAAAAGAGAGGCAGAGAAGGAGACACGAAAATAGTGGCAGGGAAAGAGAGGCGGGGAATCAGAGGCGGGGAATCAGAGGCGGGGAATCAGAGGCGGGGAATCAGAGGCGGGGAATCAGAGGCGGGGAATCAGAGGCGGGGAATCAGAGGCGGGGAATCAGAGGCGGGAAATCAGAGGCGGGGAATCAGAGGCGGGGAAGCAGAGGCGGGGAAGCAGAGGCGGGGAAGCAGAGGCGGGGAATCAGAGGCGGGGAATTTGAGGTGGGGATTCTGAGGTGGGAAATCAGAGGCTGAGATTGAAAGGGGGAGAATCAGAAGGGGGAAAAGAAATGTGGGGAAAGAGAGGCATGGAAAGAGCCAGGGACTCTGAAGCAGGGAATCGGAGGCAGGGAAACAGAGTCGGAGAAACGGAGGCGGAGAATCAGAAGCGGGGAATGAGAGGGTGGAAAAGAGATGTGGGGAAAGAGAGGCAGGGAAAGAGGCGCAGAAATAGACGCAGGGAAAGAGAGGCGGAGTATCAGATGTGGGGAATTCAAGGCGGGGAATCAGAGGCGGGGAAAGAGATGTGGGGAAAGAGATGTGGGGAAAGAGAGGCAGGGAAAGAGGCAAGGAAATAGAGGTGGGGAATCAGAGGCAGGGAATCAGAGGCGGAGATCCAGAGGCAGGGAATCTGAGGCGGGGAATCTGAGGCGGGGAATCAGAGGCGTGGAATCAGAGGGGGGAATAGAGATGTGGGAAAAGAGAGGCGGCGAAAGGGAGGCGGGGAAAGAGTCAGAGACTCTGAAACAGGGAATCGGAGTCGGGGAATCAGAGTCGGGGAATCAGAGTCGGGGAATCAGTGTCAGGGAATCAGAGTCGGGGAATCAGAGGTGGGGAATCAGACGCAGGGAATCAGAGTCGGGGAATCAGAGGCAGGGAATCAGAGGCAGGGAATCAGAGGCGGGGAATCAGAGGCGGGGAATCAGAGGCGGAGAATCAGAGGCGGGGAATCAGAGGCGGGGAATCAGTGGGCGGAAATGAGATGTGGGAAAAGAGAGGCAGAGAAAGAGGCACGAAAATAGTGGCAGGGAAAGAGAGGCGGGGAATCAGAGGCGGGGAACCACAGGCGGGGAATCAGAGGCTGAAATTAAAAGGGGGTGAATCAGAGGGGGGTAAAGAGATGTGGGGAAAGAAGGGCAGGGAAAGAGCCAGGGAAAGAGCCAGGGACTCTGAAGCAGGGAATCGGAGGCAGGGAAACAGAGGAAGGGAATCAGAGTGGGAGAAATGGAGGCGGGGAATCAGAGGCGGGGAATCAGAGGCGGGGAATCAGAGGCGGGGAAGCAGAGGCGGGGAAGCAGAGGCGGGGAATCAGAGGCGGGGAATCAGAGTCTGAAATTAAAAGAGGGTGAATCAGAGGGGGGAAAAGAGATGTGGGGAAAGAAGGGCAGGGAAAGAGCCAGGGAAAGAGCCAGGGACTCTGAAGCAGGGAATCGGAGGCAGGGAATCGGAGGCAGGAAAACAGAGGAAGGGAATCAGAGTCGGAGAAATGGAGGCGGGGAATCAGAAGCGGGGAATCAGAAGCGGGGAATCAGAGGACGGAAAAGAGATGTGGGGAAAGAGAGGCAGGGAAAGAGCCAGGGACTCTGAAGCAGGGAATCGGAGGCAGGGAAACAGAGTCGGAGAACGGAGGCGGGGAATCAGAAGCGGGGAATCAGAGGGCGGAAAAGAGATGTGGGGAAAGAGAGGCAGGGAAAGAGGCGCGGAAATAGACGCAGGGAAAGAGAGGCGGGGTATCAGATGTGGGGAATTCAAGGCGGGGAAAGGGATGTGGGGAAAGAGAGGCAGGGAAAGAGGCAAGGAAATAGAGGCGGGGAATCAGAGGTGGGGATTCAGAGGCAGGGAATCAGAGGGGGGGAATCAGAGGCAGGGAATCTGAGGCAGGGAATCTGAGGTGGGGAGTCTGTCGGGGAATCAGAGGCGTGGAATCAGAGGGGGGAATAGAGATGTGGGAAAAGAGAGGCGGCGAAAGGGAGGCGGGGAAAGAGTCAGAGACTCTGAAGCAGGGAATCGGAGTCGGGGAATCAGAGTCGGGGAACCAGAGGCGGGGAATAAGAGGCAGGGAATCAGAGGCGGAGAATCAGAGGCGGGGAACCAGAGGCGGGGAATCAGAGGCTGAAATTAAAAGAGGGTGAACCAGAGGGGGGAAAAGAGATGTGGGGAAAGAAGGGCAGGGAAAGAGCCAGGGAAAGAGCCAGGGACTCTGAAGCAGGGAATCGGAGGCAGGGAATCGGAGGCAGGAAAACAGAGGAAGGGAATCAGAGTCGGAGAAATGGAGGCGGGGAATCAGAAGCGGGGAATCAGAAGCGGGGAATCAGAGGACGGAAAAGAGATGTGGCGAAAGAGAGGCAGAGAAAGAGAGGCGGGTTATCAGATGTGTGCAATCCGAGGCAAGGAATCAGAGGCGTGGAATCAGAGGCGTGGAATCTAAGGTGGGGAATCGGAGTCGGGGAATCAGAGTCGTGGAATCAGAGGCGGGGAATCAGAGTCGGGGAATCAGAGGAGGGGAATCAGAGGCGGGGAATCAGAGGCGGGGAATCAGAGGCGGGGAATCAGAGGCGGGGAATCAGAGGCGGGGTATCAGAGGCGGGGTATCAGAGGCGGGGTATCAGAGGCAGAGGAACGGAGGCGTGGAATCAGAGGTGGGGAATCAGAGGGCAGAAAAGAGATGTGGGGAAAGAGAGGCAGAGAAAGAGGCGTGGAAATAGACGCAGTGAAAGAGAGGAGGGGTATCAGATGCGGGGAATCCGAGGCGGGGAATCAGAGGCAGGAAAAGAGATGTGGGGAAAGAGAGTCCGGGAGAGAGGCACGGAAAGAGAGGCGGGAAATCAGAGGTGGGGAATCAGAGGTGGGGAATCAGAGGCGGGGAATCAGAGGCGGGGAATCAGAGGCTTGGACTCAGAGGAGGTGTATCAGAGGCGGAGAAAAGGCGGCGTGGAATCAGAGGTGGGGAATCAGAGGGCGGAAATGCGATGTGGGAAAAGAGAGGCAGAGAAGGAGGCACGAAAATAGTGGCAGGGAAAGAGAGGCAGGGAATCAGAGGCGGTGAATCAGAGGCGGGGAATCAGAGGCGGGGAATCAGAGGGCGGAAAAGAGATGTGGGAAAAGAGAGGCAGAGAAGGAGGCACGAAAATAGTGGCAGGGAAAGAGAGGCAGGGAATCAGAGGCGGGGAATCAGAGGCGGGGAATCAGAGGCGGGGAATCAGAGGCGGGGAATCAGAGGCGGGGAATCACAGGCGGGGAACCAGAGGCGGGGAATCAGAGGCTGAAATTAAAAGAGGGTGAATCAGAGGGGGGAAAAGAGATGTGGGGAAAGAAGGGCAGGGAAAGAGCCAGGGAAAGAGCCAGGGACTCTGAAGCAGGGAATCGGAGGCAGGGAATCGGTGGCAGGGAAACAGAGGAAGGGAATCAGAGTCGGAGAAATGGAGGCGGGGAATCAGAAGCGGGGAATCAGAAGCGGGGAATCAGAGGACGGAAAAGAGATGTGGGGAAAGAGAGGCAGAGAAAGAGAGGCGGGGTATCAGATGTGTGCAATCCGAGGCAAGGAATCAGAGGCGGGGAATCAGAGGCGGGGAATCAGAGGCGGGGAATCAGAGTCGGGGAATCAGAGTCGTGGAATCAGAGGCGGGGAATCAGAGGAGGGGAATCAGAGGAGGGGAATCAGAGGCGGGGAATCAGAGGCGGGGAATCAGAGGCGGGGAATCAGAGGGCAGAAAAGAGATGTGGGGAAAGAGAGGCCGGGAAAGAGGCACGGAAAGAGAGGTGGGAAATAAGAGGCGGGGAATCAGAGGCGGGGAATCAGAGGCGGGGAATCAGAGGCGGGGAATCAGAGGAGGTGTATCAGAGGCGGAGAAAATGCGGCGTGGAATCAGAGGTGGGGAATCAGAGGGCGGAAATGAGATGTGGGAAAAGAGAGGCAGAGAAGGAGGCACGAAAATAGTGGCAGGGAAAGAGAGGCAGGGAATCAGAGGCGGGGAATCAGAGGCGGGAAATCAGAGGCGGGGAATCAGAGGGCGGAAAAGAGATGTGGGGAAAGAGAGGCAGAGAAAGAGGCGTGGAAATAGACGCAGGGAAAGAGAGGCGGGGTATCAGATGTGGGGGATCCGAGGCAGGGAATCAGAGGTGGGGAAAGAGATGTGGAGAAAGAGAGGCAGGGAAAGAGGCAAGGAAAGAGAGGCGGGGAAAGAGGCACGGAAAGAGAGGTGGGAAATGAGAGGCGGGGAATCAGAGTCGTATTATCTGAGGTGGGGAATCTGAGGCGGGGAATCAGAGGCGGGGAAAGAGATGTGGGAAAAGAGAGGCAGAGAATGAGGCACGAAAATAGTGGCAGGGAAAGAGAGGCAGGGAATCAGAGGCGGGGAATCAGAGGCGGGGAATCAGAGGCGGGGAATAAGAGGCGGGGAATCAGGGCGGGGAATCAGATGCGGGGAATCAGAGGCGGGGAATCAGAGGCGGAGAATCAGAGGCGGGGAATCAGAGGCGGGGAATCAGAGGCGGGGAATCAGAGGCGGGGAATCAGAGGCGGGGAATCAGAGGCGGGGAAGCAGAGGCGGGGAATCAGAGGCGGGGAATCAGAGGCGGGGAATCAGAGGCGGAGAATCAGAGGCGGGGAATCAGAGGCGGGGAAAGAGATGTGGGAAAAGAGAGGCAGAGAAAGAGGCGTGGAAATAGACGCAGTGAAAGCGAGGAGGGGTATCAGATGCGGGGGATCCGAGGCGGGGAATCAGAGGTGGGGAAAGAGATGTGGAGAAAGAGAGGCAGGGAAAGAGGCAAGGAAAGAGAGGCGGGGAAAGAGGCACGGAAAGAGAGGTGGGAAATGAAAGGCGGGGAATCAGAGGCGGGGAATCAGAGTCGTGGTATCAGAAGCAGGAAAAGAGATGTGGGGAAAGAGAGGCCGGGAAAGAGGCACGGAAAGAGAGGCGGGAAATCAGAGGCGAGGAATCAGAGGCGGGGAATCAGAGTCGTGGTTTCAGAGGCGGGGAATCAGAGGCGGGGAATCAGAGTCATGGTATCAGAGGCGGGGAATCAGAGGCGGGGAATCAGAGGCGGGGAAAGAGATGTGGGAAAAGAGAGGCGGGGAAAGAGGCGCGGAAATAGACGCAGGGAAAGAGAGGCGGGGTATCAGATGTGGGGAATCCGAGGCGGGGAATCAGAGGCGGGGAAAGAGATGTGGGGAAAGAGAGGCAGGGAAAGAGGCGCGGAAATAGACGCAGGGAAAGAGAGGCGGGGTATCAGATGTGGGGAATCTGAGGTGGAAAATCTGAGGCGGGGAATCAGAGGCGTGGAATCCGAGGCGGGGCATCAGAGGCAGGAAAAGAGATGTGGGGAAAGAGAGGCCGGGAAGGAGGCACGGAAAGAGAGGCAGGAAATCAGAGGCGGTGAATCACAGGCGGGGAATCAGAGGCGGGGAATCAGAGTCGTATTATCTGAGGCGGGGAATCGGAGGCAGGGAATCAGAGGTGGGGAAAGAGATGTGGGAAAAGAGAGGCAGAGAAGGAGGCACGAAAATAGTGGCAGGGAAAGAGAGGCAGGGAATCAGAGGCGGGGAATCAGAGGCGGGGAATCAGAGGCGGGGAATCAGAGGCGGGGAAGCAGAGGCGGGGAAGCAGAGGCGGGGAAGCAGACGCGGGGAAGCAGAGGCGGGGAATCAGAGGCGGGGAATTTGAGGTGGGGATTCTGAGGTGGGAAATCAGAGGCTCAGATTGAAAGGGGGAGAATCAGAAGGGGGAAAAGAAATGTGGGGAAAGAGAGGCATGGAAAGAGCCAGGGACTCTGAAGCAGGGAATCGGAGGCAGGGAAACAGAGTCGGAGAAACGGAGGCGGGGAATCAGAAGCGGGGAATCAGAGGGTGGAAAAGAGATGTGGGGAAAGAGAGGCAGGGAAAGAGGCGCGGAAATAGACGCAGGGAAAGAGAGGCGGAGTATCAGATGTGGGGAATTCAAGGCGGGGAATCAGAGGCGGGGAAAGAGATGTGGGGAAAGAGAGGCAGGGAAAGAGGCAAGGAAATAGAGGTGGGGAATCAGAGGCAGGGAATCAGAGGCGGAGATCCAGAGGCAGGGAATCTGAGGCGGCGAATCTGAGGCGGGGAATCAGAGGCGTGGAATCAGAGGGGGGAATAGAGATGTGGGAAAAGAGAGGCGGCGAAAGGGAGGCGGGGAAAGAGTCAGAGACTCTGAAACAGGGAATCTGAGTCGGGGAATCAGAGTCGGGGAATCTGAGTCGGGGAATCAGTGTCAGGGAATCAGAGTCGGGGAATCAGAGGTGGGGAAAGAGATGTGGGAAAAGAGAGGCAGAGAATGAGGCACGAAAATAGTGGCAGGGAAAGAGAGGCAGGGAATCAGAGGCGGGGAATCACAGGCGGGGAACCAGAGGCGGGGAACCAGAGGCTGAAATTAAAAGAGGGTGAATCAGAGGACGGAAAAGAGATGTGGGGAAAGAGAGGCAGAGAAAGAGAGGCGGGGTATCAGATGTGTGCAATCCGAGGCAAGGAATCAGAGGCGGGGAATCAGAGGCGGGGAATCAGAGGCGTGGAATCAGAGGCGGGGAATCTAAGGTGGGGAATCGGAGTCGGGGAATCAGAGTCGTGGAATCAGAGGCGGGGAATCAGAGGAGGAGAATCAGAGGAGGAGAATCAGAGGCGGGGAATCAGAGTCGGGGAATCAGAGGCGGGGAATCAGAGGCGGGGAATCAGAGGCGGGGAATCAGAGGTGGGGAATCAGAGGGCAGAAAAGAGATGTGGGGAAAGAGAGGCAGAGAAAGAGGCGTGGAAATAGACGCAGTGAAAGAGAGGAGGGGTATCAGATGCGGGGAATCCGAGGCGGGGAATCAGAGGCAGGAAAAGAGATGTGGGGAAAGAGAGGCCGGGAAAGAGGCACGGAAAGAGAGGTGGGAAATCAGAGGTGGGGAATCAGAGGCGGGGAATCAGAGGCGGGGAATCAGAGGCTTGGACTCAGAGGAGGTGTATCAGAGGCGGAGAAAAGGCGGCGTGGAATCAGAGGTGGGGAATCAGAGGGCGGAAATGAGATGTGGGAAAAGAGAGGCAGAGAAGGAGGCACGAAAATAGTGGCAGGGAAAGAGAGGCAGGGAATCAGAGGCGGGGAATCAGAGGCGGGAAATCAGAGGCGGGGAATCAGAGGGCGGAAAAGAGATGTGGGGAAAGAGAGGCCGGGAAAGAGGCACGGAAAGAGAGGCGGGAAATCAGAGGCGAGGAATCAGAGGCGGGGAATCAGAGTCGTGGTTTCAGAGGCGGGGAATCAGAGGCGGGGAATCAGAGGCGGGGAATCAGAGGCGGGGAAAGAGATGTGGGAAAAGAGAGGCGGGGAAAGAGGCGCGGAAATAGACGCAGGGAAAGAGAGGCGGGGTATCAGATGTGGGGAATCCGAGGCGGGGAATCAGAGGCGGGGAAAGAGATGTGCGAAAAGAGAGGCGGGGAAAGAGGCGCGGAAATAGACGCAGGGAAAGAGAGGCGGGGTATCAGATGTGGGGAATCTGAGGTGGAAAATCTGAGGCGGGGAATCAGAGGCGTGGAATTCGAGGCGGGGCATCAGAGGCAGGAAAAGAGATGTGGGGAAAGAGAGGCCGGGAAGGAGGCACGGAAAGAGAGGCAGGAAATCAGAGGCGGTGAATCACAGGCGGGGAATCAGAGGCGGGGAATCAGAGTCGTATTATCTGAGGCGGGGAATCGGAGGCAGGGAATCAGAGGCGGGGAAAGAGATGTGGGAAAAGAGAGGCAGAGAAGGAGGCACGAAAATAGTGGCAGGGAAAGAGAGGCAGGGAATCAGAGGCGGGGAATCAGAGGCGGGGAATCAGAGGCGGGGAATCAGAGGCGGGGAATCAGAGGCGGGGAAAGAGATGTGGGAAAAGAGAGGCAGAGAATGAGGCACGAAAATAGTGGCAGGGAAAGAGAGGCAGGGAATCAGAGGCGGGGAATCAGAGGCGGGGAATCAGAGGCGGAGAATCAGAGGCTGGGAATCAGAGGCGGGGAATCAGTGGGCGGAAATGAGATGTGGGAAAAGAGAGGCAGAGAAAGAGGCACGAAAATAGTGGCAGGGAAAGAGAGGCGGGGAATCAGAGGCGGGGAACCACAGGCGGGGAATCAGAGGCTGAAATTAAAAGGGGGTGAATCAGAGGGGGGAAAAGAGATGTGGGGAAAGAAGGGCAGGGAAAGAGCCAGGGAAAGAGCCAGGGAAAGAGCCAGGGACTCTGAAGCAGGGAATCGGAGGCATGGAAACAGAGGAAGGGAATCAGAGTGGGAGAAATGGAGGCGGGGAATCAGAGGCGGGGAATCAGAGGCGGGGAATCAGAGGCGGGGAATCAGAGGCGGGGAATCAGAGGCGGGGAATCTGAGGTGGGGATTCTGAGGCAGGGAATCTGAGGTGGGGAATCTGAGGTGGGGAATCCGAGGCTGAGATTCAAAGGGAGAGAATCAGAAGGGGGAAAAGATATGTAGGGAAAGAGAGGCATGGAAAGAGCCAGGGACTCTGAAGCAGGGAATCGGAGGCAGGGAAACAGAGTCGGAGAACGGAGGCGGGGAATCAGAAGCGGGGAATCAGAGGGCGGAAAAGAGATGTGGGGAAAGAGAGGCAGGGAAAGAGGCGCGGAAATAGACGCAGGGAAAGAGAGGCGGGGTATCAGATGTGGGGAATTCAAGGCGGGGAAAGAGATGTGGGGAAAGAGAGGCAGGGAAAGAGGCAAGGAAATAGAGGCGGGGAATCAGAGGTGGGGATTCAGAGGCAGGGAATCAGAGGGGGGGAATCAGAGGCAGGGAATCTGAGGTGGGGAGTCTGTCGGGGAATCAGAGGCGTGGAATCAGAGGGGGGAATAGAGATGTGGGAAAAGAGAGGCGGCGAAAGGGAGGCGGGGAAAGAGTCAGAGACTCTGAAGCAGGGAATCGGAGTCGGGGAATCAGAGTCGGGGAACCAGAGGCGGGGAATAAGAGGCAGGGAATCAGAGGCAGGGAATCGGAGGCTGAAATTAAAAGAGGGTGAACCAGAGGGGGGAAAAGAGATGTGGGGAAAGAAGGGCAGGGAAAGAGCCAGGGAAAGAGCCAGGGACTCTGAAGCAGGGAATCGGAGGCAGGGAATCGGAGGCAGGAAAACAGAGGAAGGGAATCAGAGTCGGAGAAATGGAGGCGGGGAATCAGAAGCGGGGAATCAGAAGCGGGGAATCAGAGGACGGAAAAGAGATGTGGCGAAAGAGAGGCAGAGAAAGAGAGGCGGGTTATCAGATGTGTGCAATCCGAGGCAAGGAATCAGAGGCGTGGAATCAGAGGCGTGGAATCTAAGGTGGGGAATCGGAGTCGGGGAATCAGAGTCGTGGAATCAGAGGCGGGGAATCAGAGTCGGGGAATCAGAGGAGGGGAATCAGAGGGCAGAAAAGAGATGTGGGGAAAGAGAGGCAGAGAAAGAGGCGTGGAAATAGACGCAGTGAAAGAGAGGAGGGGTATCAGATGCGGGGAATCCGAGGCGGGGAATCAGAGGCAGGAAAAGAGATGTGGGGAAAGAGAGTCCGGGAGAGAGGCACGGAAAGAGAGGCGGGAAATCAGAGGTGGGGAATCAGAGGTGGGGAATCAGAGGCGGGGAATCAGAGGCGGGGAATCAGAGGCTTGGACTCAGAGGAGGTGTATCAGAGGGGGAGAAAAGGCGGCGTGGAATCAGAGGTGGGGAATCAGAGGGCGGAAATGCGATGTGGGAAAAGAGAGGCAGAGAAGGAGGCACGAAAATAGTGGCAGGGAAAGAGAGGCAGGGAATCAGAGGCGGTGAATCAGAGGCGGGGAATCAGAGGCGGGGAATCAGAGGCGGGGAATCAGAGGGCGGAAAAGAGATGTGGGAAAAGAGAGGCAGAGAAGGAGGCACGAAAATAGTGGCAGGGAAAGAGAGGCAGGGAATCAGAGGCGGGGAATCAGAGGCGGGGAATCAGAGGCGGGGAATGAGAGGCGGGGAATCAGAGGCGGGGAATCAGAGGCTGAAATTAAAAGAGGGTGAATCAGAGGGGGGAAAAGAGATGTGGGAAAAGAGAGGCAGAGAAAGAGGCACGAAAATAGTGGCAGGGAAAGAGAGGCGGGGAATCACAGGCGGGGAATCACAGGCGGGGAACCAGAGGCGGGGAATCAGAGGCTGAAATTAAAAGAGGGTGAATCAGAGGGGGGAAAAGAGATGTGGGGAAAGAAGGGCAGGGAAAGAGCCAGGGAAAGAGCCAGGGACTCTGAAGCAGGGAATCGGAGGCAGGGAATCGGTGGCAGGGAAACAGAGGAAGGGAATCAGAGTCGGAGAAATGGAGGCGGGGAATCAGAAGCGGGGAATCAGAAGCGGGGAATCAGAGGACGGAAAAGAGATGTGGGGAAAGAGAGGCAGAGAAAGAGAGGCGGGGTATCAGATGTGTGCAATCCGAGGCAAGGAATCAGAGGCGGGGAATCAGAGGAGGGGAATCAGAGGCGGGGAATCAGAGGCGTGGAATCGGAGTCGGGGAATCAGAGTCGTGGAATCAGAGGCGGGGAATCAGAGGAGGAGAATCAGAGGAGGAGAATCAGAGGCGCGGAATCAGAGGAGGGGAATCAGAGGAGGGGAATCAGAGGCGGGGAATCAGAGGCGGGGAATCAGAGGCGGGGAATCAGAGGGCAGAAAAGAGATGTGGGGAAAGAGAGGCAGAGAAAGAGGCGTGGAAATAGACGCAGTGAAAGAGAGGAGGGGTATCAGATGCGGGGAATCCGAGGCGGGGAATCAGAGGCAGGAAAAGAGATGTGGGGAAAGAGAGGCCGGGAAAGAGGCACGGAAAGAGAGGTGGGAAATAAGAGGCGGGGAATCAGAGGCGGGGAATCAGAGGCGGGGAATCAGAGGAGGTGTATCAGAGGCGGAGAAAAGGCGGCGTGGAATCAGAGGTGGGGAATCAGAGGGCGGAAATGAGATGTGGGAAAAGAGAGGCAGAGAAGGAGGCACGAAAATAGTGGCAGGGAAAGAGAGGCAGGGAATCAGAGGCGGGGAATCAGAGGCGGGAAATCAGAGGCGGGGAATCAGAGGGCGGAAAAGAGATGTGGGGAAAGAGAGGCAGAGAAAGAGGCGTGGAAATAGACGCAGGGAAAGAGAGGCGGGGTATCAGATGTGGGGGATCCGAGGCGGGGAATCAGAGGTGGGGAAAGAGATGTGGAGAAAGAGAGGCAGGGAAAGAGGCAAGGAAAGAGAGGCGGGGAAAGAGGCACGGAAAGAGAGGTGGGAAATGAGAGGCGGGGAATCAGAGTCGTATTATCTGAGGTGGGGAATCTGAGGCGGGGAATCAGAGGCGGGGAAAGAGATGTGGGAAAAGAGAGGCAGAGAATGAGGCACGAAAATAGTGGCAGGGAAAGAGAGGCGGGGAATCAGAGGCGGGGAATCAGAGGCGGGGAATCAGAGGCGGGGAATCAGAGGCGGGGAATCAGAGGCGGGGAATCAGAGGCGGGGAATCAGAGGCGGGGAATCAGGGCGGGGAATCAGGGCGGGGAATCAGATGCGGGGAATCAGAGGCGGGGAATCAGAGGCGGAGAATCAGAGGCGGGGAATCAGAGGCGGGGAATCAGAGGCGGGGAATCAGAGGCGGGGAATCAGAGGAGGGGAATCAGAGGCGGGGAAGCAGAGGCGGGGAATCAGAGGCGGGGAATCAGAGGCGGGGAATCAGAGGCGGAAAATCAGAGGCGGGGAATCAGAGGCGGGGAAAGAGATGTGGGAAAAGAGAGGCAGAGAAAGAGGCGTGGAAATAGACGCAGTGAAAGCGAGGAGGGGTATCAGATGCGGGGGATCCGAGGCGGGGAATCAGAGGTGGGGAAAGAGATGTGGAGAAAGAGAGGCAGGGAAAGAGGCAAGGAAAGAGAGGCGGGGAAAGAGGCACGGAAAGAGAGGTGGGAAATGAGAGGCGGGGAATCAGAGGCGGGGAATCAGAGTCGTGGTATCAGAAGCAGGAAAAGAGATGTGGGGAAAGAGAGGCCGGGAAAGAGGCACGGAAAGAGAGGCGGGAAATCAGAGGCGAGGAATCAGAGGCGGGGAATCAGAGTCGTGGTTTCAGAGGCGGGGAATCAGAGGCGGGGAATCAGAGTCATGGTATCAGAGGCGGGGAATCAGAGGCGGGGAATCAGAGGCGGGGAAAGAGATGTGGGAAAAGAGAGGCGGGGAAAGAGGCGCGGAAATAGACGCAGGGAAAGAGAGGCGGGGTATCAGATGTGGGGAATCCGAGGCGGGGAATCAGAGGCGGGGAAAGAGATGTGGGGAAAGAGAGGCAGGGAAAGAGGCGCGGAAATAGACGCAGGGAAAGAGAGGCGGGGTATCAGATGTGGGGAATCTGAGGTGGAAAATCTGAGGCGGGGAATCAGAGGCGTGGAATCCGAGGCGGGGCATCAGAGGCAGGAAAAGAGATGTGGGGAAAGAGAGGCCGGGAAGGAGGCACGGAAAGAGAGGCAGGAAATCAGAGGCGGTGAATCACAGGCGGGGAATCAGAGGCGGGGAATCAGAGGCGGGGAAAGAGATGTGGGAAAAGAGAGGCAGAGAAGGAGGCACGATAATAGTGGCAGGGAAAGAGAGGCAGGGAATCAGAGGCGGGGAATCAGAGGCGGGGAATCAGAGGCGGGGAATCAGAGGCGGGGAATCAGAGGCGGGGAAGCAGAGGCGGGGAAGCAGAGGCGGGGAAGCAGAGGCGGGGAAGCAGACGCGGGGAAGCAGAGGCGGGGAAGCAGACGCGGGGAATCAGAGGCGGGGAATTTGAGGTGGGGATTCTGAGGTGGGAAATCAGAGGCTCAGATTGAAAGGGGGAGAATCAGAAGGGGGAAAAGAAATGTGGGGAAAGAGAGGCATGGAAAGAGCCAGGGACTCTGAAGCAGGGAATCGGAGGCAGGGAAACAGAGTCGGAGAAACGGAGGCGGGGAATCAGAGGGTGGAAAAGAGATGTGGGGAAAGAGAGGCAGGGAAAGAGGCGCGGAAATAGACGCAGGGAAAGAGAGGCGGAGTATCAGATGTGGGGAATTCAAGGCGGGGAATCAGAGGCGGGGAAAGAGATGTGGGGAAAGAGAGGCAGGGAAAGAGGCAAGGAAATAGAGGTGGGGAATCAGAGGCAGGGAATCAGAGGCGGAGATCCAGAGGCAGGGAATCTGAGGCGGCGAATCTGAGGCGGGGAATCAGAGGCGTGGAATCAGAGGGGGGAATAGAGATGTGGGAAAAGAGAGGCGGCGAAAGGGAGGCGGGGAAAGAGTCAGAGACTCTGAAACAGGGAATCTGAGTCGGGGAATCAGAGTCGGGGAATCAGAGTCGGGGAATCAGAGTCGGGGAATCAGTGTCAGGGAATCAGAGTCGGGGAATCAGAGGTGGGGAAAGAGATGTGGGAAAAGAGAGGCAGAGAATGAGGCACGAAAATAGTGGCAGGGAAAGAGAGGCAGGGAATCAGAGGCGGGGAATCACAGGCGGGGAACCAGAGGCGGGGAACCAGAGGCTGAAATTAAAAGAGGGTGAATCAGAGGACGGAAAAGAGATGTGGGGAAAGAGAGGCAGAGAAAGAGAGGCGGGGTATCAGATGTGTGCAATCCGAGGCAAGGAATCAGAGGCGGGGAATCAGAGGCGGGGAATCAGAGGCGTGGAATCAGAGGCGGGGAATCTAAGGTGGGGAATCGGAGTCGGGGAATCAGAGTCGTGGAATCAGAGGCGGGGAATCAGAGGAGGAGAATCAGAGGAGGAGAATCAGAGGCGGGGAATCAGAGTCGGGGAATCAGAGGAGGGGAATCAGAGGCGGGGAATCAGAGGCGGGGAATCAGAGGCGGGGAATCAGAGGCGGGGAATCAGAGGTGGGGAATCAGAGGGCAGAAAAGAGATGTGGGGAAAGAGAGGCAGAGAAAGAGGCGTGGAAATAGACGCAGTGAAAGAGAGGAGGGGTATCAGATGCGGGGAATCCGAGGCGGGGAATCAGAGGCAGGAAAAGAGATGTGGGGAAAGAGAGGCCGGGAAAGAGGCACGGAAAGAGAGGTGGGAAATCAGAGGTGGGGAATCAGAGGCGGGGAATCAGAGGCGGGGAATCAGAGGCTTGGACTCAGAGGAGGTGTATCAGAGGCGGAGAAAAGGCGGCGTGGAATCAGAGGTGGGGAATCAGAGGGCGGAAATGAGATGTGGGAAAAGAGAGGCAGAGAAGGAGGCACGAAAATAGTGGCAGGGAAAGAGAGGCAGGGAATCAGAGGCGGGGAATCAGAGGCGGGAAATCAGAGGCGGGGAATCAGAGGGCGGAAAAGAGATGTGGGGAAAGAGAGGCAGAGAAAGAGAGGCAGGGAAAGAGAGGCGGGGAAAGAGGCACGGAAAGAGAGGTGGGAAATAAGAGGCGGGGAATCAGAGTCGTATTATCTGAGGTGGGGAATCTGAGGCGGGGAATCAGAGGCGGGGAAAGAGATGTGGGAAAAGAGAGGCAGAGAATGAGGCACGAAAATAGTGGCAGGGAAAGAGAGGCAGGGAAAGAGAGGCGGGGAATCAGAGGCGGGGAATCAGAGGCGGGGAATCAGAGGCGGGGAATCAGAGGCGGGGAAGCAGAGGCGGGGAATCAGAGGCGGGGAATCAGAGGGGGGAATAGAGATGTGAGAAAAGAGAGGCGGCGAAAGGGAGGCGGGGAAAGAGTCAGAGACTCTGAAGCAGGGAATCGGAGTCGGAGAAATGGAGGCAGGGAATCAGAGGCGGGGAATCAGAGGCAGGGAATCAGAGGCGGAGAATCAGAGGCGGGGAATCAGAGGCGGGGAATCAGAGGCGGGGAATCAGAGGCGGGGAATCAGTGGGCGGAAATGAGATGTGGGAAAAGAGAGGAAGAGAAAGAGGCGTGGAAATAGACGCAGTGAAAGCGAGGAGGGGTATCAGATGCGGGGAATCCGAGGCGGGGAATCAGAGGCAGGAAAAGAGATGTGGGGAAAGAGAGGCCGGGAAAGAGGCACGGAAAGAGAGGCGGGAAATCAGAGGTGGGGAATCAGAGGCGGGGAATCAGAGGCAGGGAATCAGAGGCGGGGAATCAGAGGCGGGGAATCAGAGGGCGGAAAAGAGATGTGGGGAAAGAGAGGCAGAGAAAGAGGCGCGGAAATAGACGCAGGGAAAGAGAGGCAGGGTATCAGATGTGGGGGATCCGAGGCGGGGAATCAGAGGTGGGGAAAGAGATGTGGAGAAAGAGAGGCAGGGAAAGAGGCAAGGAAAGAGAGGCGGGGAAAGAGGCACGGAAAGAGAGGTGGGAAATGAGAGGCGGGGAATCAGAGGCGGGGAATCAGAGTCGTGGTATCAGAAGCGGGGAATTTGAGGTGGAGAATCTGAGGCGGGGAATCAGAGGCGTGGAATCCGAGGCGTGGAATCAGAGGCAGGAAAAGAGATGTGGGGAAAGAGAGGCCGGGAAAGAGGCACGGAAAGAGAGGCGGGAAATCAGAGGCGAGGAATCAGAGGCGGGGAATCAGAGTCGTGGTTTCAGAGGCGGGGAATCAGAGGCGGGGAATCAGAGGCGGGGAAAGAGATGTGGGAAAAGAGAGGCGGGGAAAGAGGCGCGGAAATAGACGCAGGGAAAGAGAGGCGGGGTATCAGATGTGGGGAATCCGAGGCGGGGAATCAGAGGCGGGGAAAGAGATGTGGGGAAAGAGAGGCAGGGAAAGAGGCGCGGAAATAGACGCAGGGAAAGAGAGGCGGGGTATCAGATGTGGGGAATCTGAGGTGGAAAATCTGAGGCGGGGAATCAGAGGCGTGGAATCCGAGGCGGGGCATCAGAGGCAGGAAAAGAGATGTGGGGAAAGAGAGGCCGGGAAAGAGGCACGGAAAGAGAGGCAGGAAATCAGAGGCGGTGAATCAGAGGCGGGGAATCAGAGGCGGGGAATCAGAATCGTATTATCTGAGGCGGGGAATCGGAGGCAGGGAATCAGAGGCGGGGAAAGAGATGTGGGAAAAGAGAGGCAGAGAAGGAGGCACGAAAATAGTGGCAGGGAAAGAGAGGCAGGGAATCAGAGGCGGGGAATCAGAGGCGGGGAATCAGAGGCGGGGAATCAGAGGCGGGGAATCAGAGGCGGGGAATCAGAGGCGGGGAATCAGAGGCGGGGAATCAGAGGCGGGGAATCAGAGGCGGGGAATCAGAGGCGGGGAATCAGAGGCGGGGAATCAGAGGCGGGGAAGCAGAGGCGGGGAAGCAGAGGCGGGGAAGCAGACGCGGGGAAGCAGAGGCGGGGAAGCAGAGGCGGGGAATCAGAGGCGGGGAATTTGAGGTGGGGATTCTGAGGTGGGAAATCAGAGGCTGAGATTGAAAGGGGGAGAATCAGAAGGGGGAAAAGAAATGTGGGGAAAGAGAGGCATGGAAAGAGCCAGGGACTCTGAAGCAGGGAATCGGAGGCAGGGAAACAGAGTCGGAGAAACGGAGGCGGGGAATCAGAAGCGGGGAATCAGAGGGTGGAAAAGAGATGTGGGGAAAGAGAGGCAGGGAAAGAGGCGCGGAAATAGACGCAGGGAAAGAGAGGCGGAGTATCAGATGTGGGGAATTCAAGGCGGGGAATCAGAGGCGGGGAAAGAGATGTGGGGAAAGAGATGTGGGGAAAGAGAGGCAGAGAATGAGGCACGAAAATAGTGGCAGGGAAAGAGAGGCAGGGAATCAGAGGCGGGGAATCAGAGGCGGGGAATCAGAGGCGGGGAATCAGAGGCGGGGAATCAGAGGCGGGGAATTTGAGGTGGGGATTCTGAGGTGGGAAATCAGAGGCTGAGATTGAAAGGGGGAGAATCAGAAGGGGGAAAAGAAATGTGGGGAAAGAGAGGCATGGAAAGAGCCAGGGACTCTGAAGCAGGGAATCGGAGGCAGGGAATCAGAGGCGGAGAATCAGAGGCGGGGAATCAGAGGCGGGGAATCAGAGGCGGGGAATCAGAGGCGGGGAATCAGTGGGCGGAAATGAGATGTGGGAAAAGAGAGGAAGAGAAAGAGGCGTGGAAATAGACGCAGTGAAAGCGAGGAGGGGTATCAGATGCGGGGAATCCGAGGCGGGGAATCAGAGGCAGGAAAAGAGATGTGGGGAAAGAGAGGCCGGGAAAGAGGCACGGAAAGAGAGGCGGGAAATCAGAGGTGGGGAACCAGAGGCGGGGAACCAGAGGCTGAAATTAAAAGAGGGTGAATCAGAGGACGGAAAAGAGATGTGGGGAAAGAGAGGCAGAGAAAGAGAGGCGGGGTATCAGATGTGTGCAATCCGAGGCAAGGAATCAGAGGCGGGGAATCAGAGGCGGGGAATCAGAGGCGTGGAATCAGAGGCGGGGAATCTAAGGTGGGGAATCGGAGTCGGGGAATCAGAGTCGTGGAATCAGAGGCGGGGAATCAGAGGAGGAGAATCAGAGGAGGAGAATCAGAGGCGGGGAATCAGAGTCGGGGAATCAGAGGAGGGGAATCAGAGGCGGGGAATCAGAGGCGGGGAATCAGAGGCGGGGAATCAGAGGCGGGGAATCAGAGGTGGGGAATCAGAGGGCAGAAAAGAGATGTGGGGAAAGAGAGGCAGAGAAAGAGGCGTGGAAATAGACGCAGTGAAAGAGAGGAGGGGTATCAGATGCGGGGAATCCGAGGCGGGGAATCAGAGGCAGGAAAAGAGATGTGGGGAAAGAGAGGCCGGGAAAGAGGCACGGAAAGAGAGGTGGGAAATCAGAGGTGGGGAATCAGAGGCGGGGAATCAGAGGCGGGGAATCAGAGGCTTGGACTCAGAGGAGGTGTATCAGAGGCGGAGAAAAGGCGGCGTGGAATCAGAGGTGGGGAATCAGAGGGCGGAAATGAGATGTGGGAAAAGAGAGGCAGAGAAGGAGGCACGAAAATAGTGGCAGGGAAAGAGAGGCAGGGAATCAGAGGCGGGGAATCAGAGGCGGGAAATCAGAGGCGGGGAATCAGAGGGCGGAAAAGAGATGTGGGGAAAGAGAGGCAGAGAAAGAGAGGCAGGGAAAGAGAGGCGGGGAAAGAGGCACGGAAAGAGAGGTGGGAAATAAGAGGCGGGGAATCAGAGTCGTATTATCTGAGGTGGGGAATCTGAGGCGGGGAATCAGAGGCGGGGAAAGAGATGTGGGAAAAGAGAGGCAGAGAATGAGGCACGAAAATAGTGGCAGGGAAAGAGAGGCAGGGAAAGAGAGGCGGGGAATCAGAGGCGGGGAATCAGAGGCGGGGAATCAGAGGCGGGGAATCAGAGGCGGGGAAGCAGAGGCGGGGAATCAGAGGCGGGGAATCAGAGGGGGGAATAGAGATGTGAGAAAAGAGAGGCGGCGAAAGGGAGGCGGGGAAAGAGTCAGAGACTCTGAAGCAGGGAATCGGAGTCGGAGAAATGGAGGCAGGGAATCAGAGGCGGGGAATCAGAGGCAGGGAATCAGAGGCGGAGAATCAGAGGCGGGGAATCAGAGGCGGGGAATCAGAGGCGGGGAATCAGAGGCGGGGAATCAGTGGGCGGAAATGAGATGTGGGAAAAGAGAGGAAGAGAAAGAGGCGTGGAAATAGACGCAGTGAAAGCGAGGAGGGGTATCAGATGCGGGGAATCCGAGGCGGGGAATCAGAGGCAGGAAAAGAGATGTGGGGAAAGAGAGGCCGGGAAAGAGGCACGGAAAGAGAGGCGGGAAATCAGAGGTGGGGAATCAGAGGCGGGGAATCAGAGGCAGGGAATCAGAGGCGGGGAATCAGAGGCGGGGAATCAGAGGGCGGAAAAGAGATGTGGGGAAAGAGAGGCAGAGAAAGAGGCGCGGAAATAGACGCAGGGAAAGAGAGGCAGGGTATCAGATGTGGGGGATCCGAGGCGGGGAATCAGAGGTGGGGAAAGAGATGTGGAGAAAGAGAGGCAGGGAAAGAGGCAAGGAAAGAGAGGCGGGGAAAGAGGCACGGAAAGAGAGGTGGGAAATGAGAGGCGGGGAATCAGAGGCGGGGAATCAGAGTCGTGGTATCAGAAGCGGGGAATTTGAGGTGGAGAATCTGAGGCGGGGAATCAGAGGCGTGGAATCCGAGGCGTGGAATCAGAGGCAGGAAAAGAGATGTGGGGAAAGAGAGGCCGGGAAAGAGGCACGGAAAGAGAGGCGGGAAATCAGAGGCGAGGAATCAGAGGCGGGGAATCAGAGTCGTGGTTTCAGAGGCGGGGAATCAGAGGCGGGGAATCAGAGGCGGGGAAAGAGATGTGGGAAAAGAGAGGCGGGGAAAGAGGCGCGGAAATAGACGCAGGGAAAGAGAGGCGGGGTATCAGATGTGGGGAATCCGAGGCGGGGAATCAGAGGCGGGGAAAGAGATGTGGGGAAAGAGAGGCAGGGAAAGAGGCGCGGAAATAGACGCAGGGAAAGAGAGGCGGGGTATCAGATGTGGGGAATCTGAGGTGGAAAATCTGAGGCGGGGAATCAGAGGCGTGGAATCCGAGGCGGGGCATCAGAGGCAGGAAAAGAGATGTGGGGAAAGAGAGGCCGGGAAAGAGGCACGGAAAGAGAGGCAGGAAATCAGAGGCGGTGAATCAGAGGCGGGGAATCAGAGGCGGGGAATCAGAATCGTATTATCTGAGGCGGGGAATCGGAGGCAGGGAATCAGAGGCGGGGAAAGAGATGTGGGAAAAGAGAGGCAGAGAAGGAGGCACGAAAATAGTGGCAGGGAAAGAGAGGCAGGGAATCAGAGGCGGGGAATCAGAGGCGGGGAATCAGAGGCGGGGAATCAGAGGCGGGGAATCAGAGGCGGGGAATCAGAGGCGGGGAATCAGAGGCGGGGAATCAGAGGCGGGGAATCAGAGGCGGGGAATCAGAGGCGGGGAATCAGAGGCGGGGAATCAGAGGCGGGGAAGCAGAGGCGGGGAAGCAGAGGCGGGGAAGCAGACGCGGGGAAGCAGAGGCGGGGAAGCAGAGGCGGGGAATCAGAGGCGGGGAATTTGAGGTGGGGATTCTGAGGTGGGAAATCAGAGGCTGAGATTGAAAGGGGGAGAATCAGAAGGGGGAAAAGAAATGTGGGGAAAGAGAGGCATGGAAAGAGCCAGGGACTCTGAAGCAGGGAATCGGAGGCAGGGAAACAGAGTCGGAGAAACGGAGGCGGGGAATCAGAAGCGGGGAATCAGAGGGTGGAAAAGAGATGTGGGGAAAGAGAGGCAGGGAAAGAGGCGCGGAAATAGACGCAGGGAAAGAGAGGCGGAGTATCAGATGTGGGGAATTCAAGGCGGGGAATCAGAGGCGGGGAAAGAGATGTGGGGAAAGAGATGTGGGGAAAGAGAGGCAGAGAATGAGGCACGAAAATAGTGGCAGGGAAAGAGAGGCAGGGAATCAGAGGCGGGGAATCAGAGGCGGGGAATCAGAGGCGGGGAATCAGAGGCGGGGAATCAGAGGCGGGGAATTTGAGGTGGGGATTCTGAGGTGGGAAATCAGAGGCTGAGATTGAAAGGGGGAGAATCAGAAGGGGGAAAAGAAATGTGGGGAAAGAGAGGCATGGAAAGAGCCAGGGACTCTGAAGCAGGGAATCGGAGGCAGGGAAACAGAGTCGGAGAAACGGAGGCGGGGAATCAGAAGCGGGGAATCAGAGGGTGGAAAAGAGATGTGGGGAAAGAGAGGCAGGGAAAGAGGTGCGGAAATAGACGCAGGGAAAGAGAGGCGGAGTATCAGATGTGGGGAATTCAAGGCGGGGAATCAGAGGCGGGGAAAGAGATGTGGGGAAAGAGAGGCAGGGAAAGAGGCAAGGAAATAGAGGTGGGGAATCAGAGGCAGGGAATCAGAGGCGGAGATCCAGAGGCAGGGAATCTGAGGCGGCGAATCTGAGGCGGGGAATCAGAGGCGTGGAATCAGAGGGGGGAATAGAGATGTGGGAAAAGAGAGGCGGCGAAAGGGAGGCGGGGAAAGAGTCAGAGACTCTGAAACAGGGAATCTGAGTCGGGGAATCAGAGTTGGGGAATCAGAGTCGGGGAATCAGTGTCAGGGAATCAGAGTCGGGGAATCAGAGGTGGGGAATCAGAGGCGGGGAATCAGAGTCGGGGAATCAGAGGCAGGGAATCAGAGGCGGGGAATCAGAGTCGGGGAATCAGAGGCAGGGAATCAGAGGCAGGGAATCAGAGGCGGGGAATCTGAGGCGGGGAATCAGAGGCGGGGAAAGAGATGTGGGAAAAGAGAGGCAGGGAAAGAGGCACAAAAATAGTGGCAGGGAAAGAGAGGCGGGGAATCAGGGGCGGGGAATGAGAGGCGGGGAATCAGAGGCGTGGAATCGGAGGCGGGGAATCAGAGGCAGGAAAAGAGATGTGGGGAAAGAGAGGCCGGGAAAGAGGCACGGAAAGAGAGGCAGGAAATCAGAGGCGGTGAATCAGAGTCGTATTATCTGAGGCGGGGAATCGGAGGCAGGGAAACAGAGGCGGGGAAAGAGATGTGGGAAAAGAGAGGCAGAGAAGGAGGCACAAAAATAGTGGCAGGGAAAGAGAGGCGGGGAATCAGGGGCGGGGAATGAGAGGCGGGGAATCAGAGGCGTGGAATCAGAGGCGGGGAATCAGAGGCTTGGACTCAGAGGAGGTGTATCAGAGGCGGAGAAAAGGCGGCGTGGAATCAGAGGTGGGGAATCAGAGGGCGGAAATGAGATGTGGGAAAAGAGAGGCAGAGAAGGAGGCACGAAAATAGTGGCAGGGAAAGAGAGGCAGGGAATCAGAGGCGGGGAATCAGAGGCGGGAAATCAGAGGCGGGGAATCAGAGGGCGGAAAAGAGATGTGGGGAAAGAGAGGCAGAGAAAGAGGCGTGGAAATAGACGCAGGGAAAGAGAGGCGGGGTATCAGATGTGGGGGATCCGAGGCGGGGAATCAGAGGTGGGGAAAGAGATGTGGAGAAAGAGAGGCAGGGAAAGAGGCAAGGAAAGAGAGGCGGGGAAAGAGGCACGGAAAGAGAGGTGGGAAATGAGAGGCGGGGAATCAGAGTCGTATTATCTGAGGTGGGGAATCTGAGGCGGGGAATCAGAGGCGGGGAAAGAGATGTGGGAAAAGAGAGGCAGAGAATGAGGCACGAAAATAGTGGCAGGGAAAGAGAGGCAGGGAATCAGAGGCGGGGAATCAGAGGCGGGGAATCAGAGGCGGGGAATCAGAGGCGGGGAATTTGAGGTGGGGATTCTGAGGTGGGAAATCAGAGGCTGAGATTGAAAGGGGGAGAATCAGAAGGGGGAAAAGAAATGTGGGGAAAGAGAGGCATGGAAAGAGCCAGGGACTCTGAAGCAGGGAATCGGAGGCAGGGAAACAGAGTCGGAGAAACGGAGGCGGGGAATCAGAAGCGGGGAATCAGAGGGTGGAAAAGAGATGTGGGGAAAGAGAGGCAGGGAAAGAGGTGCGGAAATAGACGCAGGGAAAGAGAGGCGGAGTATCAGATGTGGGGAATTCAAGGCGGGGAATCAGAGGCGGGGAAAGAGATGTGGGGAAAGAGAGGCAGGGAAAGAGGCAAGGAAATAGAGGTGGGGAATCAGAGGCAGGGAATCAGAGGCGGAGATCCAGAGGCAGGGAATCTGAGGCGGCGAATCTGAGGCGGGGAATCAGAGGCGTGGAATCAGAGGGGGGAATAGAGATGTGGGAAAAGAGAGGCGGCGAAAGGGAGGCGGGGAAAGAGTCAGAGACTCTGAAACAGGGAATCTGAGTCGGGGAATCAGAGTTGGGGAATCAGAGTCGGGGAATCAGTGTCAGGGAATCAGAGTCGGGGAATCAGAGGTGGGAAATCAGAGGCGGGGAATCAGAGTCGGGGAATCAGAGGCAGGGAATCAGAGGCAGGGAATCAGAGGCGGGGAATCAGAGGCGGGGAATCAGAGGCGGGGAATCAGAGTCGTGGTTTCAGAGGCGGGGAATCAGAGGCGGGGAATCAGAGGCGGGGAATCAGAGTCGTGGTTTCAGAGGCGGGGAATCTGAGGCGGGGAATCAGAGGCGGGGAAAGAGATGTGGGAAAAGAGAGGCAGGGAAAGAGGCACAAAAATAGTGGCAGGGAAAGAGAGGCGGGGAATCAGGGGCGGGGAATGAGAGGCGGGGAATCAGAGGCGTGGAATCGGAGGCGGGGAATCAGAGGCAGGAAAAGAGATGTGGGGAAAGAGAGGCCGGGAAAGAGGCACGGAAAGAGAGGCAGGAAATCAGAGGCGGTGAATCAGAGGCGGGGAATCAGAGGCGGGGAATCAGAGTCGTATTATCTGAGGCGGGGAATCGGAGGCAGGGAAACAGAGGCGGGGAAAGAGATGTGGGAAAAGAGAGGCAAAGAAGGAGGCACAAAAATAGTGGCAGGGAAAGAGAGGCGGGGAATCAGGGGCGGGGAATGAGAGGCGGGGAATCAGAGGCGTGGAATCAGAGGCGGGGAATCAGAGGCTTGGACTCAGAGGAGGTGTATCAGAGGCGGAGAAAAGGCGGCGTGGAATCAGAGGTGGGGAATCAGAGGGCGGAAATGAGATGTGGGAAAAGAGAGGCAGAGAAGGAGGCACGAAAATAGTGGCAGGGAAAGAGAGGCATGGAATCAGAGGCGGGGAATTAGAGGCGGGTAATCAGAGGCGGGGAATCAGAGGGCGGAAAAGAGATGTGGGGAAAGAGAGGCAGAGAAAGAGGCGTGGAAATAGACGCAGGGAAAGAGAGGCGGGGTATCAGATGTGGGGGATCCGAGGCGGGGAATCAGAGGTGGGGAAAGAGATGTGGAGAAAGAGAGGCAGGGAAAGAGGCAAGGAAAGAGAGGCGGGGAAAGAGGCACGGAAAGAGAGGTGGGAAATGAGAGGCGGGGAATCAGAGTCGTATTATCTGAGGTGGGGAATCTGAGGCGGGGAATCAGAGGCGGGGAAAGAGATGTGGGAAAAGAGAGGCAGAGAATGAGGCACGAAAATAGTGGCAGGGAAAGAGAGGCAGGGAATCAGAGGCGGGGAATCAGAGGCGGGGAATCAGAGGCGGGGAATCAGAGGCGGGGAATCAGAGGCGGGGAATCAGAGGCGGGGAATAAGAGGCGGGGAATCAGAGGCGGAGAATCAGAGGCGGGGAATCAGAGGCGGGGAATCAGAGGCGGGGAATCAGAGGTGGGGAATCAGAGGCGGGGAATCAGAGGCGGGGAAGCAGAGGCGGGGAATCAGAGGCGGGGAATCAGAGGCGGGGAATCAGAGGCGCAGAATCAGAGGCGGGGAATCAGAGGCGGGGAAAGAGATGTGGGAAAAGAGAGGCAGAGAAAGAGGCGTGGAAATAGACGCAGTGAAAGCGAGGAGGGGTATCAGATGCGGGGGATCCGAGGCGGGGAATCAGAGGTGGGGAAAGAGATGTGGAGAAAGAGAGGCAGGGAAAGAGGCAAGGAAAGAGAGGCGGGGAAAGAGGCACGGAAAGAGAGGTGGGAAATGAGAGGCGGGGAATCAGAGTCGTGGTATCAGAAGCAGGAAAAGAGATGTGGGGAAAGAGAGGCCGGGAAAGAGGCACGGAAAGAGAGGCGGGAAATCAGAGGCGAGGAATCAGAGGCGGGGAATCAGAGTCGTGGTTTCAGAGGCGGGGAATCAGAGGCGGGGAATCAGAGTCATGGTATCAGAGGCGGGGAATCAGAGGCGGGGAATCAGAGGCGGGGAAAGAGATGTGGGAAAAGAGAGGCGGGGAAAGAGGCGCGGAAATAGACGCAGGGAAAGAGAGGCGGGGTATCAGATGTGGGGAATCCGAGGCGGGGAATCAGAGGCGGGGAAAGAGATGTGGGGAAAGAGAGGCAGGGAAAGAGGCGCGGAAATAGACGCAGGGAAAGAGAGGCGGGGTATCAGATGTGGGGAATCTGAGGTGGAAAATCTGAGGCGGGGAATCAGAGGCGTGGAATTCGAGGCGGGGCATCAGAGGCAGGAAAAGAGATGTGGGGAAAGAGAGGCCGGGAAGGAGGCACGGAAAGAGAGGCAGGAAATCAGAGGCGGTGAATCACAGGCGGGGAATCAGAGGCGGGGAATCAGAGGCGGGGAAAGAGATGTGGGAAAAGAGAGGCAGAGAATGAGGCACGAAAATAGTGGCAGGGAAAGAGAGGCAGGGAATCAGAGGCGGGGAATCAGAGGCGGGGAATCAGAGGCGGGGAATCAGAGGCGGGGAATCAGAGGCGGGGAATCAGAGGCGGGGAAGCAGAGGCGGGGAAGCAGAGGCGGGGAAGCAGACGCGGGGAAGCAGAGGCGGGGAAGCAGAGGCGGGGAATCAGAGGCGGGGAATTTGAGGTGGGGATTCTGAGGTGGGAAATCAGAGGCTCAGATTGAAAGGGGGAGAATCAGAAGGGGGAAAAGAAATGTGGGGAAAGAGAGGCATGGAAAGAGCCAGGGACTCTGAAGCAGGGAATCGGAGGCAGGGAAACAGAGTCGGAGAAACGGAGGCGGGGAATCAGAAGCGGGGAATCAGAGGGTGGAAAAGAGATGTGGGGAAAGAGAGGCAGGGAAAGAGGCGCGGAAATAGACGCAGGGAAAGAGAGGCGGAGTATCAGATGTGGGGAATTCAAGGCGGGGAATCAGAGGCGGGGAAAGAGATGTGGGGAAAGAGAGGCAGGGAAAGAGGCAAGGAAATAGAGGTGGGGAATCAGAGGCAGGGAATCAGAGGCGGAGATCCAGAGGCAGGGAATCTGAGGCGGGGAATCAGAGGCGTGGAATCAGAGGGGGGAATAGAGATGTGGGAAAAGAGAGGCGGCGAAAGGGAGGCGGGGAAAGAGTCAGAGACTCTGAAACAGGGAATCTGAGTCGGGGAATCAGAGTTGGGGAATCAGAGTCGGGGAATCAGTGTCAGGGAATCAGAGTCGGGGAATCAGAGGTGGGGAATCAGATGCGGGGAATCAGAGTCGGGGAATCAGAGGCAGGGAATCAGAGGCAGGGAATCAGAGGCGGGGAATCAGAGGCGGGGAATCAGAGGCGGGGAATCAGAGTCGTGGTTTCAGAGGCGGGGAATCTGAGGCGGGGAATCAGAGGCGGGGAAAGAGATGTGGGAAAAGAGAGGCAGGGAAAGAGGCACAAAAATAGTGGCAGGGAAAGAGAGGCGGGGAATCAGGGGCGGGGAATGAGAGGCGGGGAATCAGAGGCGTGGAATCGGAGGCGGGGAATCAGAGGCAGGAAAAGAGATGTGGGGAAAGAGAGGCCGGGAAAGAGGCACGGAAAGAGAGGCAGGAAATCAGAGGCGGTGAATCAGAGGCGGGGAATCAGAGGCGGGGAATCAGAGTCGTATTATCTGAGGCGGGGAATCGGAGGCAGGGAAACAGAGGCGGGGAAAGAGATGTGGGAAAAGAGAGGCAGAGAAGGAGGCACAAAAATAGTGGCAGGGAAAGAGAGGCGGGGAATCAGGGGCGGGGAATGAGAGGCGGGGAATCAGAGGCGTGGAATCAGAGGCGGGGAATCAGAGGCGGGGAATCAGAGTCATGGTATCAGAGGCGGGGATTCTGAGGCGGGGAATCAGAGGCGGGGAAAGAGATGTGGGAAAAGAGAGGCAGGGAAAGAGGCGCGGAAATAGACGCAGGGAAAGAGAGGCGGGGTATCAGATGTGGGGAATCCGAGGCGGGGAATCAGAGGCGGGGAAAGAGATGTGGGGTAAGAGAGGCAGGGAAAGAGGCGCGGAAATAGACGCAGGGAAAGAGAGGCGGGGTATCAGATGTGGGGAATCTGAGGTGGAAAATCTGAGGCGGGGAATCAGAGGCAGGAAAAGAGATGTGGGGAAAGAGAGGCCGGGAAAGAGGCACGGAAAGAGAGGCAGGAAATCAGAGGCGGTGAATCACAGGCGGGGAATCAGAGGCGGGGAATCAGAGTCGTATTATCTGAGGCGGGGAATCGGAGGCAGGGAATCAGAGGCGGGGAAAGAGATGTGGGAAAAGAGAGGCAGAGAAGGAGGCACGAAAATAGTGGCAGGGAAAGAGAGGCAGGGAATCAGAGGCGGGGAATCAGAGGCGGGGAAAGAGATGTGGGAAAAGAGAGGCAGGGAAAGAGGCACAAAAATAGTGGCAGGGAAAGAGAGGCGGGGAATCAGGGGCGGGGAATGAGAGGCGGGGAATCAGATGCGTGGAATCAGAGGCGGGGAATCAGAGGCGGGGAATCTGAGGCGGTGAATCAGAGGCGGGGAAAGAGATGTGGGAAAAGAGAGGCAGGGAAAGAGGCGCGGAAAGAGACGCAGGGAAAGAGAGGCGGGGTATCAGATGTGGGGAATCCGAGGCGGGGAATCAGAGGCAGGGAAAGAGATGTGGGGAAAGAGAGGCGGAAATAGACGCAGGGAAAGAGAGGCGGGGTATCAGATGTGGGGAATCTGAAGTGGAAAATCTGAGGCGGGGAATCAGAGGCGTGGAATCCGAGGCGGGGCATCAGAGGCAGGAAAAGAGATGTGGGGAAAGAGAGGCCGGGAAAGAGGCACGGAAAGAGAGGCAGGAAATCAGAGGCGGTGAATCACAGGCGGGGAATCAGAGGCGGGGAATCAGAGTCGTATTATCTGAGGCGGGGAATCGGAGGCAGGGAATCAGAGGCGGGGAAAGAGATGTGGGAAAAGAGAGGCAGAGAAGGAGGCACGAAAATAGTGGCAGGGAAAGAGAGGCGGGGAATCAGAGGCGGGGAATCAGAGGCGGGGAATCAGAGGCGGGGAATCAGAGGCGGGGAATCAGAGGCGGGGAATCAGAGGCGGGGAATCAGAGGCGGGGAATCAGAGGCGGGAAATCAGAGGCGGGGAATCAGAGGCGGGGAATCAGAGGCGGGGAAGCAGAGGCGGGGAAGCAGAGGCGGGGAAGCAGACGCGGGGAATCAGAGGCGGGGAATCAGACGCGGGGAATCAGAGGCGGGGAATCAGAGGCGGGGAATCAGAGGCGGGGAATCAGAGGCGGGGAATCAGAGGAGGAGAATCAGAGGCGGGGAATCAGAGTCGGGGAATCAGAGGAGGGGAATCAGAGGCGGAGATCCAGAGGCAGGGAATCTGAGGCGGCGAATCTGAGGCGGGGAATCAGAGGCGTGGAATCAGAGGGGGGAATAGAGATGTGGGAAAAGAGAGGCGGCGAAAGGGAGGCGGGGAAAGAGTCAGAGACTCTGAAACAGGGAATCTGAGTCGGGGAATCAGAGTCGGGGAATCAGAGTCGGGGAATCAGTGTCAGGGAATCAGAGTCGGGGAATCAGAGGTGGGGAATCAGAGGCGGGGAATCAGAGTCGGGGAATCAGAGGCAGGGAATCAGAGGCAGGGAATCAGAGGCGGGGAATCAGAGGCGGGGAATCAGAGGCGGGGAATCAGAGTCGTGGTTTCAGAGGCGGGGAATCAGAGGCGGGGAATCAGAGGCGGGGAAAGAGATGTGGGAAAAGAGAGGCAGGGAAAGAGGCACAAAAATAGTGGCAGGGAAAGAGAGGCGGGGAATCAGGGGCGGGGAATGAGAGGCGGGGAATCAGATGCGTGGAATGAGAGGCGGGGAATCAGAGGCGGGGAATCTGAGGCGGGGAATCAGAGGCGGGGAAAGAGATGTGGGAAAAGAGAGGCAGGGAAAGAGGCGCGGAAAGAGACGCAGGGAAAGAGAGGCGGGGTATCAGATGTGGGGAATCCGAGGCGGGGAATCAGAGGCGGGGAAAGAGATGTGGGGAAAGAGAGGCAGGGAAAGCGGCGCAGAAATAGACGCAGGGAAAGAGAGGCGGGGTATCAGATGTGGGGAATCTGAAGTGGAAAATCTGAGGCGGGGAATCAGAGGCGTGGAATCCGAGGCGGGGCATCAGAGGCAGGAAAAGAGATGTGGGGAAAGAGAGGCCGGGAAAGAGGCACGGAAAGAGAGGCAGGAAATCAGAGGCGGTGAATCACAGGCGGGGAATCAGAGGCGGGGAATCAGAGTCGTATTATCTGAGGCGGGGAATCGGAGGCAGGGAATCAGAGGCGGGGAAAGAGATGTGGGAAAAGAGAGGCAGAGAAGGAGGCACGAAAATAGTGGCAGGGAAAGAGAGGCGGGGAATCAGAGGCGGGGAATCAGAGGCGGGGAATCAGAGGCGGGGAATCAGAGGCGGGGAATCAGAGGCGGGGAATCAGAGGCGGGGAATCAGAGGCGGGAAATCAGAGGCGGGAAATCAGAGGCGGGCAATCAGAGGCGGGCAATCAGAGGCGGGGAAGCAGAGGCGGGGAAGCAGAGGCGGGGAAGCAGAGGCGGGGAATCAGAGTCGGGGAATCAGAGGCGGGGAATTTGAGGTGGGGATTCTGAGGTGGGAAATCAGAGGCTGAGATTGAAAGGGGGAGAATCAGAAGGGGGAAAAGAAATGTGGGGAAAGAGAGGCATGGAAAGAGCCAGGGACTCTGAAGCAGGGAATCGGAGGCAGGGAAACAGAGTCGGAGAAACGGAGGCGGGGAATCAGAAGCGGGGAATCAGAGGGTGGAAAAGAGATGTGGGGAAAGAGAGGCAGGGAAAGAGGCGCGGAAATAGACGCAGGGAAAGAGAGGCGGAGTATCAGATGTGGGGAATTCAAGGCGGGGAATCAGAGGCGGGGAAAGAGATGTGGGGAAAGAGATGTGGGGAAAGAGAGGCAGGGAAAGAGGCAAGGAAATAGAGGTGGGGAATCAGAGGCAGGGAATCAGAGGTGGAGATCCAGAGGCAGGGAATCTGAGGCGGGGAATCTGAGGCGGGGAATCAGAGGCGTGGAATCAGAGGGGGGAATAGAGATGTGGGAAAAGAGAGGCGGCGAAAGGGAGGCGGGGAAAGAGTCAGAGACTCTGAAACAGGGAATCGGAGTCGGGGAATCAGAGTCGGGGAATCAGAGTCGGGGAATCACTGTCAGGGAATCAGAGTCGGGGAATCAGAGGTGGGGAATCAGAGGCGGGGAATCAGAGTCGGGGAATCAGAGGCAGGGAATCAGAGGCGGGGAAGCAGAGGCGGGGAAGCAGAGGCGGGGAAGCAGAGGCGGGGAAGCAGAGGCGGGGAATCAGAGGCGGGGAATTTGAGGTGGGGATTCTGAGGTGGGAAATCAGAGGCTGAGATTGAAAGGGGGAGAATCAGAAGGGGGAAAAGAAATGTGGGGAAAGAGAGGCGTGGAAAGAGCCAGGGACTCTGAAGCAGGGAATCGGAGGCAGGGAAACAGAGTCGGAGAAACGGAGGCGGGGAATCAGAAGCGGGGAATCAGAGGGTGGAAAAGAGATGTGGGGAAAGAGAGGCAGGGAAAGAGGCGCGGAAATAGACGCAGGGAAAGAGAGGCGGAGTATCAGATGTGGGGAATTCAAGGCGGGGAATCAGAGGCGGGGAAAGAGATGTGGGGAAAGAGAGGCAGGGAAAGAGGCAAGGAAATAGAGGTGGGGAATCAGAGGCAGGGAATCAGAGGCGGAGATCCAGAGGCAGGGAATCTGAGGCGGCGAATCTGAGGCGGGGAATCAGAGGCGTGGAATCAGAGGGGGGAATAGAGATGTGGGAAAAGAGAGGCGGCGAAAGGGAGGCGGGGAAAGAGTCAGAGACTCTGAAACAGGGAATCTGAGTCGGGGAATCAGAGTCGGGGAATCAGAGTCGGGGAATCAGTGTCAGGGAATCAGAGTCGGGGAATCAGAGGTGGGGAATCAGAGGCGGGGAATCAGAGTCGGGGAATCAGAGGCAGGGAATCAGAGGCAGGGAATCAGAGGCGGGGAATCAGAGGCGGGGAATCAGAGTCGTGGTTTCAGAGGCGGGGAATCTGAGGCGGGGAATCAGAGGCGGGGAAAGAGATGTGGGAAAAGAGAGGCAGGGAAAGAGGCACAAAAATAGTGGCAGGGAAAGAGAGGCGGGGAATCAGGGGCGGGGAATGAGAGGCGGGGAATCAGATGCGTGGAATGAGAGGCGGGGAATCAGAGGCGGGGAATCTGAGGCGGGGAATCAGAGGCGGGGAATCAGAGGCGGGGAAAGAGATGTGGGAAAAGAGAGGCAGGGAAAGAGGCGCGGAAAGAGACGCAGGGAAAGAGAGGCGGGGTATCAGATGTGGGGAATCCGAGGCGGGGAATCAGAGGCGGGGAAAGAGATGTGGGGAAAGAGAGGCAGGGAAAGAGGCGCAGAAATAGACGCAGGGAAAGAGAGGCGGGGTATCAGATGTGGGGAATCTGAAGTGGAAAATCTGAGGCGGGGAATCAGAGGCGTGGAATCCGAGGCGGGGCATCAGAGGCAGGAAAAGAGATGTGGGGAAAGAGAGGCCGGGAAAGAGGCACGGAAAGAGAGGCAGGAAATCAGAGGCGGTGAATCACAGGCGGGGAATCAGAGGCGGGGAATCAGAGTCGTATTATCTGAGGCGGGGAATCGGAGGCAGGGAATCAGAGGCGGGGAAAGAGATGTGGGAAAAGAGAGGCAGAGAAGGAGGCACGAAAATAGTGGCAGGGAAAGAGAGGCGGGGAATCAGAGGCGGGGAATCAGAGGCGGGGAATCAGAGGCGGGGAATCAGAGGCGGGGAATCAGAGGCGGGAAATCAGAGGCGGGCAATCAGAGGCGGGGAATCAGAGGCGGGGAAGCAGAGGCGGGGAAGCAGAGGCGGGGAAGCAGAGGCGGGGAATCAGAGTCGGGGAATCAGAGGCGGGGTATTTGAGGTGGGGATTCTGAGGTGGGAAATCAGAGGCTGAGATTGAAAGGGGGAGAATCAGAAGGGGGAAATGAAATGTGGGGAAAGAGAGGCATGGAAAGAGCCAGGGACTCTGAAGCAGGGAATCGGAGGCAGGGAAACAGAGTCGGAGAAACGGAGGCGGGGAATCAGAAGCGGGGAATCAGAGGGTGGAAAAGAGATGTGGGGAAAGAGAGGCAGGGAAAGAGGCGCGGAAATAGACGCAGGGAAAGAGAGGCGGAGTATCAGATGTGGGGAATTCAAGGCGGGGAATCAGAGGCGGGGAAAGAGATGTGGGGAAAGAGATGTGGGGAAAGAGAGGCAGGGAAAGAGGCAAGGAAATAGAGGTGGGGAATCAGAGGCAGGGAATCAGAGGCGGAGATCCAGAGGCAGGGAATCTGAGGCGGGGAATCTGAGGCGGGGAATCAGAGGCGTGGAATCAGAGGGGGGAATAGAGATGTGGGAAAAGAGAGGCGGCGAAAGGGAGGCGGGGAAAGAGTCAGAGACTCTGAAGCAGGGAATCGGAGTCGGGGAATCAGAGGCGGGGAATCAGAGGCGGGGAATCAGAGGCTTGGACTCAGAGGAGGTGTATCAGAGGCGGGGAAAAGGCGGCGTAGAATCAGAGGTGGGGAATCAGAGGGCGGAAATGAGATGTGGGAAAAGAGAGGCAGAGAAGGAGGCACGAAAATAGTGGCAGGGAAAGAGAGGCAGGGAATCAGAGGCGGGGAATCAGAGGCGGGGAATCAGAGGCGGGGAATCAGAGACGTGGTATCAGAAGCGGGGAATTTGAGGTGGAGAATCTGAGGCGGGGAATCAGAGGCGGGGAATCAGAGGCAGGGAATCTGAGTCGTGGTATCAGAGGCAGGGAATCTGAGGCGGGGAATTAGAGGCTGGGAAAGAGATGTGGGAAAAGAGAGGCAGAGAAGGAGGCACAAAAATAGTGGCAGAGAAAGAGAGGCGGGGAATCAGGGGCGGGGAATCCAAGGCGGGGAATCAGAGGCGGGGATTCAGAGGGGGGGAATCAGAGGCGGGGAATCAGAGGCGGGGAATCAGAGGCGGGGAATCAGAGGCGGGGAATCAGAGGCGGGGAATCAGAGGCGGGGAATCAGAGGCGGGGAATCAGAGGCGGGGAATTAGAGGTAAGGAATCTGAGGTGGTGAATCAAAGGATGAGATTCAAAGGGGGTGAATCAGAGGGGGGAAAAGAGATGTGGGGAAATAGAAGCCGGGAAAGAGCCAGAGACGCTGAAGCAGGGAATCGGAGGCAGGGAAACAGAGGCAGGGAATCAGAGTCGGAAAAACGGAGGTGGGGAATCAGAAGCGGAGAAACAGAGGGCGGAAAAGAGATGTGGGGAAAGAGAGGCAGAGAAAGAGGCGCGGAAATAGACGCAGGGAAAGAGAGGCAGGGTATCAGATGTGGGGGATCTGAGGCGGGAAATCAGAGGTGGGGAAAGAGTGGAGAAAGAGAGGCAGGGAAGGAGGCAAGGAAAGAGAGGCGGGGAAAGAGGCACGGAAAGAGAGGTGGGAAATCAGAGGCGGGGAATCTGAGGCGGGGAATCATAGGCTGGGAAAGAGATGTGGGAAAAGAGAGGCAGAGAAGGAGGCACAAAAATAGTGGCAGGGAAAGAGAGGCGGGGAATCAGAGGCGGAGAATCAGAGGCGGGGAATCAGAAGCGGGGAATCAGAGGGCGGAAAAGAGATGTGGGGAAAGAGAGGCAGGGAAAGAGGCGCGGAAATAGACGCAGGGAAAGAGAGGCGGGGTATCAGATGTGGGGAATCCGAGGCGGGGAATCCGAGGCGGGGAATCCGAGGCGGGGAATCCGAGGCGGGGAATCCGAGGCGGGGAATCCGAGGCGGGGAATCAGAGGCGGGGAATCAGAGGCGGGGAATCAGAGGCGGGGAATCAGAGGCGGGGAATCAGAGGGGTGGAATCAGAGACGGGGAATCTGAGGTGGGGAATCTGAGGCGGGGAATCAGGCGGGGATTCAGAGGCGGGGATTCAGAGGGGGGAATAGAGATGTGGGAATGGAGAGGCGGGGAAAGAGCCAGGGACTGAAGCAGGGAATCGGAGTCGGGGAATCAGAGTCGGGGAATCAGAGTCGGGGAATCAGAGGCGGGGAATTAGAGGCGGGGAATCAGAGGCGGGGAATCAGAGGCGGGGAATCAGAGGCGGGGAATCAGAGGCGGGGAATCAGAGGCGGGGAATCAGAGGCGGGGAATCAGAGGCGGGGAATCAGAGGCGGGGTATCAGAGGCGGGGAATCAGAGGGTGGAAAAGAGATGTGGGGAAAGAGAGGCAGAGAAAGAGGCATGGAAATAGACGCAGTGAAAGAGAGGAGGGGTATCAGATGCGGGGAATCCGAGGCGGGGAATCAGAGGCAGGAAAAGAGATGTGGGGAAAGAGAGGCCGGGAAAGAGGCACGGAAAGAGAGGCGGGAAATCAGAGGTGGGGTATCAGAGGCGAGGAATCAGAGGCGGGGAATCAGAGGCGGGAAATCAGAGGCTTGGACTCAGAGGAGGTGTATCAGAGGCGGAGAAAAGGCGGCGTGGAATCAGAGGCGGGGAATCAGAGGCGGGGAATTTGAGGTGGGGAATAAGAGGCGGGGAATCAGAGGGCAGAAAAGAGATGTGGGGAAAGAGAGGCAGGGAAAGAGGCGCGGAAATAGACGCAGGGAAAGAGAGGCGGGGTATCAGATGTGGGGAATTCAAGGCGGGGAATCAGAGGTGGGGAAAGAGATGTGGGGAAAGAGAGGCCGGGAAAGAGGCACGGAAAGAGAGGCGGGAAATCAGAGGCGGGGAACCAGAGGCGGGGAACCAGAGGCGGGGAATCAGAGGCGGGGAATCAGAGTCGGGGAATCAGAGGCGGGGAATCAGAGTCGGGGAATAAGAGGCGGGGAATCAGAAGCGGGGAATCAGAGGGCGGAAAAGAGATGTGGGGAAAGAGAAGCAGGGAAAGAGGCGCGGAAATAGACGAAGGGAAAGAGAGGCGGGGTATCAGATGTGGGGAATCCGAGGCGGGGAAAGAGATGTGGGGAAAGAGAGGCAGGGAAAGAGGCACGGAAAGAGAGGCGGGAAATCAGAGGCGGGGAATCAGAGGCGGGGAATCAGAGGCGGGGAATCAGAGGCGGGGAATCAGAGGCGGGGAATCAGAGGCGTGGAATCCGAGGCGGGGCATCAGAGGCAGGAAAAGTGATGTGGGGAAAGAGAGGCCGGGAAAGAGGCACGGAAAGAGAGGCGGGAAATCAGAGGCGGTGAATCACAGGCGGGGAATCAGAGGCGGGGAATCAGAGTCGTATTATCTGAGGTGGGGAATCTGAGGCGGGGAATCAGAGGCGGGGAAAGAGATGTGGGAAAAGAGAGGCAGAGAAGGAGGCACGAAAATAGTGGCAGGGAAAGAGAGGCAGGGAATCAGAGGCGGGGAATCAGAGGCGGGGAATCAGAGGCGGGGAATCAGAGGCGGGGAAGCAGAGTCGTATTATCTGAGGTGGGGAATCTGAGGCGGGGAATCAGAGGCGGGGAAAGAGATGTGGGAAAAGAGAGGCAGAGAAGGAGGCACGAAAATAGTGGCAGGGAAAGAGAGGCAGGGAATCAGAGGCGGGGAAGCAGAGGCGGGGAATCAGAGGCGGGGAATCAGAGGGGGGAATAGAGATGTGGGAAAAGAGAGGCGGTGAAAGGGAGGCGGGGAAAGAGTCAGAGACTCTGAAGCAGGGAATTGGAGTCAAAGAAATGGAGGCGGGGAATCAGTGGCGGAGAATCAGAGGCAGGGAATCAGAGGCGGGGAATCAGAGGCGGGGAATCAGAGGCGGGGAATCAGAGGCGGGGAATCAGAGGCGGGGAATCAGAGGCGGGGAATCAGTGGGCGGAAATGAGATGTGGGAAAAGAGAGGCAGAGAAAGAGGCACGAAAATAGTGGCAGGGAAAGAGAGGCGGGGAATCAGAGGCGGGGAATCACAGGCGGGGAACCAGAGGCGGGGAATCAGAGGCTGAAATTAAAAGAGGGTGAATCAGAGGGGGGAAAAGAGATGTGGGGAAAGAAGGGCAGGGAAAGACCCAGGGAAAGAGCCAGGGACTCTGAAGCAGGGAATCGGAGGCAGGGAATCGGAGGCAGGGAAACAGAGGAAGGGAATCAGAGTCGGAGAAATGGAGGCGGAGAATCAGAAGCGGGGAATCAGAGGCGGGGAATCAGAGGCGGGGTATCAGAGGCGGGGTATCAGAGGCAGAGGAACGGAGGCGTGGAAATAGACGCAGTGAAAGAGAGGAGGGGTATCAGATGCGGGGAATCCGAGGCGGGGAATCAGAGGCAGGAAAAGAGATGTGGGGAAAGAGAGGCCGGGAAGGAGGCACGGAAAGAGAGGCGGGAAATCAGAGGTGGGAAATCAGAGGCGGGGAATCAGAGGCTTGGACTCAGAGGAGGTGTATCAGAGGCGGGGAAAAGGCGGCGTAGAATCAGAGGTGGGGAATCAGAGGGCGGAAATGAGATGTGGGAAAAGAGAGGCAGAGAAGGAGGCACGAAAATAGTGGCAGGGAAAGAGAGGCAGGGAATCAGAGGCGGGGAATCAGAGGCGGGGAATCAGAGGCGGGGAATCAGAGGGCGGAAAAGAGATGTGGGGAAAGAGAGGCAGAGAAAGAGGCGTGGAAATAGACGCAGGGAAAGAGAGGCGGGGTATCAGATGTGGGGGATCCGAGGCGGGGAATCAGAGGTGGGGAAAGAGATGTGGAGAAAGAGAGGCAGGGAAAGAGGCAAGGAAAGAGAGGCGGGGAAAGAGGCACGGAAAGAGAGGTGGGAAATGAGAGGCGGGGAATCAGAGGCGGGGAATCAGAGTCGTGGTATTAGAAGCGGGGAATTTGAGGTGGAGAATCTGAGGCGGGGAATCAGAGGCGTGGAATCCGAGGCGGGGAATCAGAGGCAGGAAAAGAGATGTGGGGAAAGAGAGGCCGGGAAAGAGGCACGGAAAGAGAGGCGGGAAATCAGAGGCGAGGAATCAGAGGCGGGGAATCAGAGTCGTGGTTTCAGAGGCGGGGAATCTGAGGCGGGGAATCAGAGGCTGGGAAAGACATGTGGGAAAAGAGAGTCAGAGAAGGAGGCACAAAAATAGTGGCAGGGAAAGAGAGGCAGGGAATCAGAGGCGGGGAATCAGAGGCGGGGAATCAGAGTCATGGTATCAGAGGCGGGGAATCTGAGGCGGGGAATCAGAGGCGGGGAAAGAGATGTGGGAAAAGAGAGGCAGGGAAAGAGGCGCGGAAATAGACGCAGGGAAAGAGAGGCGGGGTATCAGATGTGGGGAATCCGAGGCGGGGAATCAGAGGCGGGGAAAGAGATGTGGGGAAAGATAGGTAGGGAAAGAGGCGCGGAAATAGACGCAGGGAAAGAGAGGCGGGGTATCAGATGTGGGGAATCTGAGGTGGAAAATCTGAGGCGGGGAATCAGAGGCGTGGAATCTGAGGCGGGGCATCAGAGGCAGGAAAAGAGATGTGGGGAAAGAGAGGCCGGGAAAGAGGCATGGAAAGAGAGGCAGGAAATCAGAGGCGGTGAATCACAGGCGGGGAATCAGAGGCGGGGAATCAGAGTCGTATTATCTGTGGCGGGGAATCGGAGGCAGGGAATCAGAGGCGGGGAATCAGAGGCGGGGAATCAGAGGCGGGGAATCAGAGGCGGGGAATCAGAGGCGGGGAATCAGAGGCGGGGAATCAGAGGCGGGGAAGCAGAGGCGGGGAAGCAGAGGCGGGGAAGCAGAGGCGGGGAATCAGAGGCGGGGAATCAGAGGCGGGGAATTTGAGGTGGGGATTCTGAGGTGGGAAATCAGAGGCTGAGATTGAAAGGGGGAGAATCAGAAGGGGGAAAAGAAATGTGGGGAAAGAGAGGCATGGAAAGAGCCAGGGACTCTGAAGCAGGGAATCGGAGGCAGGGAAACGGAGTCGGAGAAACGGAGGCGGGGAATCAGAAGCGGGGAATCAGAGGGTGGAAAAGAGATGTGGGGAAAGAGAGGCAGGGAAAGAGGCGCGGAAATAGACGCAGGGAAAGAGAGGCGGAGTATCAGATGTGGGGAATTCAAGGCGGGGAATCAGAGGCGGGGAAAGGGATGTGGGGAAAGAGAGGCAGGGAAAGAGGCAAGGAAATAGAGGTGGGGAAGCAGAGGCAGGGAATCAGAGGCAGGGAATCAGAGGCGGGGAATCTGAGGCGGGGAATCAGAGGCGTGGAATCAGAGGGGGGAATAGAGATGTGGGAAAAGAGAGGCGGCGAAAGGGAGGCGGGGAAAGAGTCAGAGACTCTGAAACAGGGAATCGGAGTCGGGTAATCAGAGTCGGGGAATCAGAGTCGGGGAATCAGTGTCAGGGAATCAGTGTCGGGGAATCAGAGTCGGGGAATCAGAGTCGGGGAATCAGAGGTGGGGAATCAGAGGCGGGGAATCAGAGGCGGGGAATCAGAGGCGGGGAATCAGAGGCGGGGAATCAGAGGCGGGGAATCAGAGGCGGAGAATCAGAGGCGGGGAATCAGTGGGCGGAAATGAGATGTGGGAAAAGAGAGGCAGAGAAAGAGGCACGAAAATAGTGGCAGGGAAAGAGAGGCGGGGAATCAGAGGCGGGGAATCAGAGGCGGGGAATCAGAGGCGGGGAAGCAGAGGCGGGGAATCAGAGGCGGGGAAACAGAGGCGGGGAATCTGAGGTGGGGATTCTGAGGCAGGGAATCGGAGGCAGGGAAACAGAGTCGGAGAACAGAGGCGGGGAATCAGAAGCGGGGAATCAGAGGGCGGAAAAGAGATGTGGGTAAAGAGAGGCAGGGAAAGAGACGAGGAAATAGACGCAGGGAAAGAGAGGCGGGGTATCAGATGTGGGGAATTCAAGGCGGGGAAAGAGATGTGGGGAAAGAGAGGCAGTGAAAGAGGCAAGGAAAGAGAGGCGGGGAAAGAGGCACGGAAAGAGAGGCGGGGAAAGAGGCACGGAAAGAGAGGCGGGAAATCAGAGTCGTGGTATCAGAGGTGGGGAATCAGAGGCGGGGAATCAGAGGCGGGGAATCAGAGGCGGGGAATCAGAGGCGGGGAAGCAGAGGCGGGGAATCAGAGGCGGGGAATCAGAGGGGGGAATAGAGATGTGGGAAAAGAGAGGCGGTGAAAGGGAGGCGGGGAAAGAGTCAGAGACTCTGAAGCAGGGAATTGGAGTCGAAGAAATGGAGGCGGGGAATCAGTGGCGGAGAATCAGAGGCGGGGAATCAGAGACGGGGAATCATAGGCGGGGAATCAGTGGGCGGAAATGAGATGTGGGAAAAGAGAGGCAGAGAAAGAGGCACGAAAATAGTGGCAGGGAAAGAGAGGCGGGGAATCAGAGGCGGGGAATCACAGGCGGGGATCCAGAGGCGGGGAATCAGAGGCTGAAATTAAAAGAGGGTGAATCAGAGGGGGGAAAAGAGATGTGGGGAAAGAAGGGCAGGGAAAGAGCCAGGGAAAGAGCCAGGGACTCTGAAGCAGGGAATCGGAGGCAGGGAATCGGAGGCAGGGAAACAGAGGAAGGGAATCAGAGTCGGAGAAATGGAGGCGGAGAATCAGAAGCGGGGAATCAGAAGCGGGGAATCAGAGTCGGGGAATCAGAGTCGTGGAATCAGAGGAGGGGAATCAGAGGCGGGGAATCAGAGGCGGGGAATCAGAGGCGGGGAATCAGAGGCGGGGTATCAGAGGCGGGGTATCAGAGGCGGGGTATCAGAGGCAGAGGAACGGAGGCGTGGAAATAGACGCAGTGAAAGAGAGGAGGGGTATCAGATGCGGGGAATCCGAAGCGGGGAATCAGAGGCAGGAAAAGAGATGTGGGGAAAGAGAGGCCGGGAAGGAGGCACGGAAAGAGAGGCGGGAAATCAGAGGTGGGGATTCAGAGGCGGGGAATCAGAGGCGGGGAATCAGAGGCTTGGACTCAGAGGAGGTGTATCAGAGGCGGGGAAAAGGCGGCGTAGAATCAGAGGTGGGGAATCAGAGGGCGGAAATGAGATGTGGGAAAAGAGAGGCAGAGAAGGAGGCACGAAAATAGTGGCAGGGAAAGAGAGGCAGGGAATCAGAGGCGGGGAATCAGAGGCGGGGAATCAGAGGCGTGGAATCAGAGGGCGGAAAAGAGATGTGGGGAAAGAGAGGCAGAGAAAGAGGCGTGGAAATAGACGCAGGGAAAGAGAGGCGGGGTATCAGATGTGGGGGATCCGAGGCGGGGAATCAGAGGTGGGGAAAGAGATGTGGAGAAAGAGAGGCAGGGAAAGAGGCAAGGAAAGAGAGGCGGGGAAAGAGGCACGGAAAGAGAGGTGGGAAATGAGAGGCGGGGAATCAGAGGCGGGGAATCAGAGCTGGGGAATCAGAGGCCGGGAATCAGAGTTGGGGAATCAGAGGCGGGGAATCAGAGGCAGGAAAAGAGATGTGGGGAAAGAGAGGCCGGGAAAGAGGCACGGAAAGAGAGGCGGGAAATCAGAGGCGGGGAATCAGAGGCTGGGAAAGACATGTGGGAAAAGAGAGGCAGAGAAGGAGGCACAAAAATAGTGGCAGGGAAAGAGAGGCGGGGAATCAGGGGCGGGGAATCAGAGGCGGGGAATCAGAGGCGGGGAATCAGAGGCGGGGAATCAGAGTCATGGTATCAGAGGCGGGGAATCTGAGGCGGGGAATCAGAGGCGGGGAAAGAGATGTGGGAAAAGAGAGGCAGGGAAAGAGGCGCGGAAATAGACGCAGGGAAAGAGAGGCGGGGTATCAGATGTGGGGAATCCGAGGCGGGGAATCAGAGGCGGGGAAAGAGATGTGGGGAAAGAGAGGCAGGGAAAGAGGCGCGGAAATAGACGCAGGGAAAGAGAGGCGGGGTATCAGATGTGGGGAATCTGAGGTGGAAAATCTGAGGCGGGGAATCAGAGGCGTGGAATCCGAGGCGGGGCATCAGAGGCAGGAAAAGAGATGTGGGGAAAGAGAGGCCGGGAAAGAGGCACGGAAAGAGAGGCAGGAAATCAGAGGCGGTGAATCACAGGCGGGGAATCAGAGGCGGGGAATCAGAGTCGTATTATCTGAGGCGGGGAATCGGAGGCAGGGAATCAGAGGCGGGGAATCAGAGGCGGGGAATCAGAGGCGGGGAATCAGAGGCGGGGAATCAGAGGCGGGAAATCAGAGGCGGGGAATCAGAGGCGGGGAATCAGAGGCGGGGAATCAGAGGCGGGGAATCAGAGGCGGGGAAGCAGAGGCGGGGAAGCAGAGGCGGGGAAGCAGAGGCGGGGAAGCAGAGGCGGGGAAGCAGAGGCGGGGAAGCAGAGGCGGGGAAGCAGAGGCGGGGAAGCAGAGGCGGGGAATCAGAGGCGGGGAATCAGAGGCGGGGAATCAGAGGCGGGGAATCTGAGGTGGGGATTCTGAGGTGGGAAATCAGAGGCTGAGATTGAAAGGGGGAGAATCAGAAGGGGGAAAAGAAATGTGGGGAAAGAGAGGCATGGAAAGAGCCATGGACTCTGAAGCAGGGAATCGGAGGCAGGGAAACAGAGTCGGAGAAACGGAGGCGGGGAATCAGAAGCGGGGAATCAGAGGGTGGAAAAGAGATGTGGGGAAAGAGAGGCAGGGAAAGAGGCGCGGAAATAGACGCAGGGAAAGAGAGGCGGAGTATCAGATGTGGGGAATTCAAGGCGAGGAATCAGAGGCGGGGAAAGAGATGTGGGGAAAGAGAGGCAGGGAAAGAGGCAAGGAAATAGAGGTGGGGAAGCAGAGGCAGGGAATCAGAGGCGGAGATCCAGAGGCAGGGAATCTGAGGCGGGGAATCTGAGGCGGGGAATCAGAGGCGTGGAATCAGAGGCGTGGAATCAGAGGGGGGAATAGAGATGTGGGAAAAGAGAGGCGGCGAAAGGGAGGCGGGGAAAGAGTCAGAGACTCTGAAACAGGGAATCGGAGTCGGGTAATCAGAGTCGGGGAATCAGTGTCAGGGAATCAGAGTCGGGGAATCAGAGGTGGGGAATCAGAGGCGGGGAATCAGAGTCGGGGAATCAGAGGCAGGGAATCAGAGGCGGGGAATCAGAGGCGGGGAATCAGAGGCGGAGAATCAGAGGCGGGGAATCAGAGGCGGGGAATCAGTGGGCGGAAATGAGATGTGGGAAAAGAGAGGCAGAGAAAGAGGCACGAAAATAGTGGCAGGGAAAGAGAGGCGGGGAAAGAGAGGCGGGGAACCACAGGCGGGGAATCAGAGGCTGAAATTAAAAGGGGGTGAATCAGAGGGGGGAAATGAGATGTGGGAAAAGAGAAGCCGGGAAAGAGCCAGAGACTCTGAAGCAGGGAATCGGAGGCGGGGAAACAGAGGCAGGGAATCAGAGGGCGGAAAAGAGATGTGGGGAAAGAGAGGCAGAGAAAGAGGCGTGGAAATAGACGCAGGGAAAGAGAGGCGGGGTATCAGATGTGGGGGAACTGAGGCGGGGAATCAGAGGTGGGGAAAGAGATGTGGAGAAAGAGAGGCAGGGAAAGAGGCAAGGAAAGAGAGGCGGGGAAAGAGGCACGGAAAGAGAGGTGGGAAATCAGAGGCGGGGAATCAGAGGCGGGGAATCAGTCGTGGTATCAGAAGCGGGGAATTTGAGGTGGAGAATTTGAGGCGGGGAATCAGAGGCGTGGAATCCGAGGCGGGGAATCCGAGGCGGGGAATCAGAGGCGGGGAATCAGAGGCGGGGAATCAGAGGATGAGAATCAGAGGAGGGGAATCAGAGTCGGGGAATCAGAGGCGGGGAATCAGAGGCGGGGAATCAGAGGCGGGGAATCAGAGGCGGGGAATCAGAGGCGGGGAATCAGAGGCGGGGAATCAGAGGCGGGGAATCAGAGGCGGGGAATCAGAGGCGGGGAATCAGAGGCGGGGAATCAGAGGCGGGGAATCAGAGGCGGGGAATCAGAGGCGGGGAATCAGAGGCGGGGAATCAGAGGCGGGGTATCAGAGGCGGGGTATCAGAGGCGGGGTATCAGAGGCAGAGGAACGGAGGCGTGGAAATAGACGCAGTGAAAGAGAGGAGGGGTATCAGATGCGGGGAATCCGAGGCGGGGAATCAAGGCAGGAAAAGAGATGTGGGGAAAGAGAGTCCGGGAAAGAGGCACGGAAAGAGAGGCGGGAAATCAGAGGTGGGGAATCAGAGGCAGGGAATCAGAGGCGGGGAATCAGAGGCGGGGAATCAGAGGCGGGGAATCAGAGGCGGGGAATCAGAGGCGGGGAATCAGAGGCGGGGAATCAGAGGCGGGGAATCAGAGGCGGGGAATCAGAGGCGGGGAATCAGAGGCAGGGAATCAGAGGCGGGGAATCAGAGTCGGGTTATCAGAGGCGGGGAATCAGAGGCAGAGGAACGGAGGCGTGGAATCAGAGGTGGGGAATCAGAGGGCAGAAAAGAGATGTGGGGAAAGAGAGGCAGAGAAAGAGGCGTGGAAATAGACGCAGTGAAAGAGAGGAGGGGTATCAGATGCGGGGAATCCGAGGCGGGGAATCAGAGGAAGGAAAAGAGATGTGGGGAAAGAGAGTCCGGCAAAGAGGCACGGAAAGAGAGGCGGGAAATCAGAGGTGGGGAATCAGAGGCGGGGAATCAGAGGCGGGGAATCAGAGGCGGGGAATCAGAGGCTTGGACTCAGAGGAGGTGTATCAGAGGCGGAGAAAAGGCGGCGTGGAATCAGAGGTGGGGAATCAGAGGGCGGAAATGAGATGTGGGAAAAGAGAGGCAGAGAAGGAGGCACGAAAATAGTGGCAGGGAAAGAGAGGCGGGGAATCAGAGGCGGGGAATCAGAGGCGGGGAATCAGAGGCGGGGAATCAGAGGCGGGGAATCAGAGGCGGGGAATCAGACGGCGGAAAAGAGATGTGGGGAAAGAGAGGCAGAGAAAGAGGCGTGGAAATAGACGCAGGGAAAGAGAGGCGGGGTATCAGATGTGGGGGATCCGAGGCGGGGAATCAGAGGTGGGGAAAGAGATGTGTCGAAAGAGAGGCAGGGAAAGAGGCAAGGAAAGAGAGGCGGGGAAAGAGGCACGGAAAGAGAGGTGGGAAATGAGGGGCGGGGAAGCAGAGGCGGGGAATCAGAGTCGTGGTATCAGAAGCGGGGAATTTGAGGTGGAGAATCTGAGGCGGGGAATCAGAGGCGGGGAATCTGAGGCGGGGAATCAGAGGCTGGGAAAGACATGTGGGAAAAGAGAGGCAGAGAAGGAGGCACAAAAATAGTGGCAGGGAAAGAGAGGCAGGGAATCAGAGGCGGGGAATCAGAGGCGGGGAATCAGAGGCGGGGAATCAGAGGCGGGGAATCAGAGGCGGGGAATCAGAGGCGGGGAACCAGAGGCGGGGAATCAGAGGCTGAAATTAAAAGAGGGTGAATCAGAGGGGGGAAAAGAGATGTGGGGAAAGAAGGGCAGGGAAAGAGCCAGGGAAAGAGCCAGGGACTCTGAAGCAGGGAATCGGAGGCAGGGAATCGGTGGCAGGGAAACAGAGGAAGGGAATCAGAGTCGGAGAAATGGAGGCGGGGAATCAGAAGCGGGGAATCAGAAGCGGGGAATCAGAGGACGGAAAAGAGATGTGGGGAAAGAGAGGCAGAGAAAGAGAGGCGGGGTATCAGATGTGTGCAATCCGAGGCAAGGAATCAGAGGCGTGGAATCAGAGTCGTGGAATCAGAGGCGGTGAATCAGAGGAGGAGAATCAGAGGAGGAGAATCAGAGGCGGGGAATCAGAGTCGGGGAATCAGAGGCGGGGAATCAGAGGCGGGGAATCAGAGGAGGGGAATCAGAGGCGGGGAATCAGAGGCGGGGAATCAGAGGCGGGGAATCAGAGGCGGGGAATCAGAGGTGGGGAATCAGAGGGCAGAAAAGAGATGTGGGGAAAGAGAGGCAGAGAAAGAGGCGTGGAAATAGACGCAGTGAAAGAGAGGAGGGGTATCAGATGCGGGGAATCAGAGGCGGGGAATCAGAGGCTTGGACTCAGAGGAGGTGTATCAGAGGCGGAGAAAAGGCGGCGTGGAATCAGAGGTGGGGAATCAGAGGGCGGAAATGAGATGTGGGAAAAGAGTGGCAGAGAAGGAGGCACGAAAATAGTGGCAGGGAAAGAGAGGCAGGGAATCAGAGGCGGGGAATCAGAGGCGGGGAAGCAGAGGCGGGGAATCAGAGGCGGGGAATCAGAGGGGGGAATAGAGATGTGGGAAAAGAGAGGCGGCGAAAGGGAGGCGGGGAAAGAGTCAGAGACTCTGAAGCAGGGAATCGGAGTCGGAGAAATGGAGGCGGGGAATCAGATGTGGGGGATCCGAGGCGGGGAATCAGAGGTGGGGAAAGAGATGTGGAGAAAGAGAGGCAGGGAAAGAGGCAAGGAAAGAGAGGCGGGGAAAGAGGCACGGAAAGAGAGGTGGGAAATGAGAGGCGGGGAATCAGAGGCGGGGAACCAGAGGCGGGGAATCAGAGGCTGAAATTAAAAGAGTGTGAATCAGAGGGGGGAAAAGAGATGTGGGGAAAGAAGGGCAGGGAAAGAGCCAGGGAAAGAGCCAGGGACTCTGAAGCAGGGAATCGGAGGCAGGGAATCGGTGGCGGGGAATCAGAGGCGGGGAATCAGAGGCGGGGAATCAGAGGAGGAGAATCAGAGGAGGAGAATCAGAGGCGGGGAATCAGAGTCGGGGAATCAGAGGAGGGGAATCAGAGCAGGGGAATCAGAGGCGGGGAATCAGAGGCGGGGAATCAGAAGCGGGGAATCAGAGGCGGGGAATCAGAGGGCGGAAAAGAGATGTGAGGAAAGAGAGGCAGAGAAAGAGGCGTGGAAATAGACGCAGGGAAAGAGAGGCGGGGTATCAGATGTGGGGGATCCGAGGCTGGGAATCAGAGGTGGGGAAAGAGATGTGGAGAAAGAGAGGCAGGGAAAGAGGCAAGGAAAGAGAGGCGGGGAAAGAGGCACGGAAAGAGAGGTGGGAAATCAGAGGCAGGAAATCAGAGGCGGTGAATCAGAGGCGGGGAATCAGAGGCGGGGAATCAGAGGCGGGGAATCAGAAGCGGGGAATCAGAGGCGGGGTATCAGAGGCAGAGGAACGGAGGCGTGGAATCAGAGGTGGGGAATCAGAGGGCAGAAAAGAGATGTGGGGAAATAGACGCAGGGAAAGAGAGGCGGGGTATCAGATGTGGGGAATTCAAGGCGGGGAATCAGAGGCGGGGAAAGAGATGTGGGGAAAGAGAGGCAGGGAAAGAGGCAAGGAAATAGAGGCGGGGAATCAGAGGTGTGGACTCAGAGTCGGGGAATCAGAGGCGGGGAATCAGAGTCGGGGAATCAGAGGCGGGGAATCAGAGGCGGGGAATCAGAGGCGGGGAATCAGAGGCGGGGAATCAGAGGCGGGGAATCAGAGGCGGGGAATCAGAGGCGGGGAATCAGAGGCAGGGAATCTGAGGCGGGGAATCTGAGGTGGGGAATCTGAGGCGGGGAATCAGAGGCGGGGAATCAGAGGCGTGGAATCAGAGGCGGGGAGTCAGAGGCGGGGAGTCAGAGGCGGGGAGTCAGAGGCGGGGAATCAGAGTCGGGGAATCAGAGGAGGAGAATCAGAGGAGGAGAATCAGAGGCGGGGAATCAGAGGCGGGGAATCAGAGGCGGGGAATCAGAGGCGTGGAATCAGAGGGGGGAATAGAGATGTGGGAAAAGAGAGGCGGCGAAAGGGAGGCGGGGAAAGAGTCAGAGACTCTGAAGAAGGGAATCGGAGTCGGGGAATCATCAGAGTCGGGGAATCAGAGTTGGGGAATCAGAGGTGGGGAATCAGAGGCGGGGAATCAGAGGCGGGGAATCTGAGGTGGGGAATCTGAGGTGGGGAATCTGAGGCGGGGAATCAGAGGCGTGGAATCAGAGGCGGGGAGTCAGAGGCGGGGAGTCAGAGGCGGGGAGTCAGAGGCGGGGAATCAGAGTCGGGGAATCAGAGGCGGGGAATCAGAGGCAGGGAATCAGAGGCGGGGAATCAGTGGGCGGAAATGAGATGTGGGAAAAGAGAGGCAGAGAAAGAGGCAGGAAAATAGTGGCAAGGAAAGAGAGGTGGGGAATCAGAGGCGGGGAATCAGAGGCGGGGAACCAGAGGCGGGGAATCAGAGGCTGAAATTAAAAGGGGGTGAATCAGAGGGGGGAAAAGAGATGTGGGGAAAGAAGGGCAGGGAAAGAGCCAGGGAAAGAGCCAGGGACTCTGAAGCAGGGAATCGGAGGCAGGGAAACAGAGGAAGGGAATCAGAGTCGGAGAAATGGAGGCGGGGAATCAGAAGCGGGCAATCAGAGGCGGGGAATCAGAGGACGGAAAAGAGATGTGGGGAAAGAGAGGCAGAGAAAGAGAGGCGGGGTATCAGATGTGTGCAATCCGAGGCAGGGAATCAGAGGCGTGGAATCAGAGGCGGGGAATCAGAGACGTGGAATCAAAGGCGGGGAATCTGAGGTGGGGAAGCTGAGGCGAGGAATCAGAGACGTGGAATCAGGGGTGTGGAATCAGAGGCAAGGATTCAGTGGGGGGAATAGAGATGTGGGAAAAGAAAGGCGGGGAAAGAGCCAGGGACTCTGAAGCAGGGAATCGGAGTCGGGGAATCAGAGGTGGGGAATCAGAGTGCGGAAAAGAGATGTGGGGAAAGAGAGGCAGAGAAAGAGGCGTGGAAATAAACGCAAGGAAAGAGAGGCGGGTAATCAGAGGTGGGGAATCAGAGGCGGGGAACCAGAGGCGGGGAATCAGAGGCATGGAATGAGAGGCGTGGAATCAGAGGCGTTGATTCAGAAGGGGGAAAAGAGAGGCGGGGAAAGAGCCAGGAACTCTGAAGCAGGGAATCGGAGTCGGGGAATCAGAGGCGGGAAAGAGAGGCAGGGAATCAGAGGCGGGAAAGAGAGGCAGAGAATCAGAGGCGGGGACTCAGAGGTGGGGTAAGGGAGGCAGGGAATCAGAGTCAGGGAATCGGAGGAGGAGTATCAAAGGCGGGGAATCAGAGGTGGGGAAGAGGGGGGAAACGGAGGTGGATAAACAGAGGCGGGGAAACGGCGGCGGCGAAACAGGCAGGGAAACAGCGGCGTTGGAACAGATGGTTGGAAGTAGAATGGACGAAAGAGAGGTGGAGAAATCGAGGAAGGGAAACAGAGGAGTAGGAGAGACGGGGAAAAAGAGGTGGGGAAAGAGTGCGGTGGAAAAAGAGAAGTGATAAGAGATGGGTAGAATCTAAAGTGGAGAAACAGAGGTGTGGAATTAGTCTGGTTGAAAAAGAGAAGCGGAAAGCGGGGTAGAAACAGAGTTGGGGAAATGGAGGGGTGGAAACAGAGGTGTTAAAAATGAGGTAGGGGAAGAGAAGGCTGGGTACAGGGTCAATAGGCAATTACTTGAAGGTGTGGATAAGCAGAGGGACTTTGGGGTTCAAATCCAAACATCCCTCAACGTTGTTGCCACACAGGTTAGTTATAGGATAGTCATGAAGGCCAATGGGATGCTGAGCTTCATTAACTTTTCTACGTGGTCGTGCGTCAAAATGAGGCCATTTTGGTAAGAAAGCGCAGGAAATTACTACGATCACAGGAATGGCCTCCACGTGCATCCTCGAGCAATATCTACATGGTAATTTTATGGAAACAAATGACAACGTGACCAAATATCCAATCACATTTATAAAAATAGCACTGGCCTTAGCGAAAAAATGGATCACGATGTCCGACTCCCCTCTACTTATAACACACTGGGCTGTGGAAATGAACAGCTGTTACCTACGGAAAAAAATCACATAAACATTACCCTTTGGTAAAGGTCTGTCAGCCATACCTGGACCACAAAAGGGGCCCAGACACAATAATAAAAAGGAACAATAGAATTCTATAAAACTTTTAAAGATTTATTAATTCCTCCCCTCCTGGAAGTAATCAACCAGATTGATAAAACACAAAGCTTACCAGATTCATGCAAAACAGCAATAATTACAGTAATACCAAAGACAGGGAAAGATCCACTCGCACCAGCGTCATATAGACCAATATCTTTACTTCACACAGATTGTAAGATAATAGCTAAACTATTAGCAAACAGATTAGCCGACTATGTACCAAAAATAGTAAATCTAGACCAAACTGGATTTATTAAAAAAGATGAACAACAGACAATATTTGTAAATTTATTAACTTAATTCATGCAGTAGAAGGAAATAAAGCTCCATCAGTAGCGGTTGCTTTAGATGCAGAGAAGCCCTTTGACAGAGTAGAATGGAATTATTTATTCAAAGTACTACAAAAATTCAGTTTACCAGAGAAATATATTCATTGGATTAAAGCATTATATAAGGGGCCATTGGCGAAAGTGACAGTAAATGGATATATATCAAAGCAACAAGATCAACAAGGCAGGGTTGCCCACTATCGCCCTTATTGTTCGCGTTAGCCATAGAACCACTAGCAGAATTGATAAGAACAGAAAATAAAATAAAAAGGATAAAAATAAAAGACAAGGAATATGAAATCAGTTTATTTGCAGATGACGTTATGGTATACTTAACAGAACCAGAAATAGCAATAAAAGAATTACATAACACATTGAAGGAATATGGAGAAGTGTCGGGATACAAGATTAACGCAAATAAAAGTGAAGCAATGCCAATGAATAATGCGGATTTCTCAAAATTTAAGAAAGAATCACCATTCAGATGGCAAATGCAAGCAATACGATACCTAGGTATACAAATAAATAAAAACCTCGGCCATCTATATAAACTCAATTATTATCCACTAATGAAAAAATTACAGGATGACTTAGAGCATTGGAAAGACTTACCACTAACACTAATAGGAAGGATAAACTGTATTAAAATGAACATTTTCCCAAGGATACAATACCTATTTTAGGCATTGCCAATACACTTGACGGAGAAATTCTTCAAGGAGTTAAAGAAAATAATAAGAAAATTTTTATGGAAAGGGGGGAAACCGAGGATAGCACTAGATAAATTAACAGAATGGTATAAACAAGGAGGCTTACAACTGCCAAACTTTAAAAATTATTATAGAGCCGCACAATTAAGATACCTATCAGATTTTTATCAAACAAGGGAAAAGCCAGATTGGACTAGATTAGAACTAGATAAAATAGGGGAGAAGATACCCGAACATATATTATATAAATGGGATGAAAAATTGGTACAACGTAGAAATTCTCCAGTATTACATCATCTGCTCAATATTTGGAAGAAGATTCATGTAGAAAGGAATAAAACAAATTACCAACTACCAAAACTAATACTGATGCAAAATCAGCTAATCCCTTTTACAATAGATAACCTTTCCTTTAGAGAATGGGAGAAAAAAGGGATCAAAAGAATAGAAAATTCTGTGCAATTTGACAAGTGTGACAAGTCTTACAAAATCTCTTTCCATCCTTTTCCAAATTAGGTCAGTAGAATTGTTTCATCATTTCCTTTTCCCAAAGGTGCCCACCCAAATGTGTTTTATGAGCCATGTTCAAAATCTCATCTCTATAGGCTGTAGGATCTATAACCCAATGAACCTCTGCCCATTCTTCATTATCCAATATCGCATTATATTTTCTCATCAATAAACCTCCTTTGAAATAATATCCAACTGGCCCTTTTTAATTCCTTCACCAGAGAATGGTTTCTATCCATCTCCATTTTGTTTTTCTATCAATTTTCCTCGAAGTTCTGAAAAATCCTTTTGCCAACTGCTGCTCACTGTCACAAACTTTTAAATCATTTTAGACATCACTGCCCTCACTGTCACAACTTTCAAATTTAAAATCAGAATCAGAATTCTGACTGAAGAAAATATTTAAAATGACTGGTGATTCACAGCTTGACTCTTTGATCTCTTCATTAGTTTGCTTCTGTACCTGACAGCTTGTTTCTTTCAGCTGCTGACTCTCTCAAGCTTTCTTGAAATCAATTGTCCAATATCTTCTTCACTGACCAAGGTTTTCAACATAACTGCCAACTTCCGTTGTTCAACTTTTAACCTCCAGAACTTTCATCTCCTTAGCAATAAGCAACAACTCCTCCTTTTTCAGATCTGAAAAGTTTGGTGATTCCAAACACATTTTTAATTTCTATTTGGACAAGTTCACTTGGCCCACACTTAAGTTTTGTTTCCAAAACACACTCATCTGTACTTTGTGCAGAATCTCACTTCATATTGGGGTTTAAAACATTCACATTCTGCAGAAACTGACAAAGTTTCCACTTTCAAATCGACACAGATTGGAGTTGCCAAACATGGACCAAAATCCATCGCTGTACTTGAACCCCACACACACAATAAGCCTTTTAATGAGCTTGGGAAATCAGTTTACTAATAAATCACAAAAACTCCAAAGATTTCAGATCCCAAAACTCCAAATCGCAAGGACAAGCCCAAAATATGTTATGAACTAACAACCTTTTTAATTATGTTTGGGATTAAAGGACCTTTTGACAAGAATGTGCTAAAAAGCATTTAAATCCATTTATGCCTCTGAGAAGTCTGCTTTCCTCAGAATTAAAATGGCCTGCATTTGTACAGGTGCTTCTGAACAAACACCTATTGTTTTCAATATCTCAAGAACATCATAAATCCTTTTCACCTTCTTGCATGTTTGTCTCAACTGCCTTCTGTTTGCGATCTCCAAGAACAATCTGTGTTTAAAATGCTAATGCTTTGTCCTTGTGCCCCTGAAATATCCAAGCTAACTGATCAAGTATACAGGTACAATATTTTACCTCTGTAATTTACTTTACTAAGACATTTTTATATACGAGAAATATTAAATTAATATTAAAGGTTAACACAACTCCGTGACATATCTGAATAGTCAAGGTATTAAAGGTGAGTGGGAGAATGGATCAGTTCATGATGGAATGGACACAATGGGCCAAACGGCCTACTTCTGCTCCTGTATCTTATTGTCTCATATTTTACAAAGCACAGATGTTTTTTTCAACCCCAATTTGTAAATCACAGTTTTGGCTTTTGGAATGTAAATTGCACACATTTTTGCACAGCAAAGATATCGGTTTTGACCCAAAAACAGGACATATTTTGAAAAATACAACTTTTGTCTTTTTTTAGCAAAACACTCCATACTTTCCTTCAAAACACAACCTTCAGTTTTTGTTTATTAGAACCTCCACTTCTCCCAAAACAACCATTGTACACAAATTCTCCAAAACACCACAACCATTCCTTAATTGGGGAACACTTCCCCAAAATATTGGCAACATTTATGCTGGCATTGCTCGAACGCCCTAATCAGAGTGACCCACAGTCGCCAGGAGTGGGTGCTGCCACGCGAGCCATCATTCAAGTAAATGGCTCACGAGACTATCTTGTGACTTGAAGTCAAGCTGGTGTAAATACGATCAGTAACTCTCTCTCTGTTTTGTGCAAAGAATCTTGCATATAAGAACTAAAGAGAGTTGGGGTGTGGTTTGGTGAAACTCTGTGTCCTTCATTAATTCTCTGAGTCAACTCAAAGTGGGAGTTCGATTCCTCATCTACGTGTGCAGCCCAGACAGTTTGGGCACAGTTACACCAGGTGGACACATTGCCCAAAGCCTTTGGGATCAGCATTGTGGTGCACACAATAATCACGTCAAATAGGATGGAGTGATTAAACACCTTCAATGACCAAAAACCTGAGCATTACTGATACACGACTGGGCCAGGTTCAGAGGGGGCAAGTCCGGGAAATCCAGGGTGGAGCTAAGGGAGAGGTTGGAGAAGGTCAGGTAGATATGGACTGGCCAGTCCATACATCTATATAAAAGCCTTTCACCACTTTGAGATAAAACCCAACGAGGTGATGTGGCGACACAGAGCACATACTGTACTTTATGACATACATAGTTCATAGTGTCCATCACAGGTTCAGCCTGTCGGGTGGTCTTGTGATGCTCTGTGGCTTCCGAGGCACTGGGCCCTCCCAATTTTGTGCCAGCTCCCCTTCTCGCTTCAGTCTGTCTACGGACCTGAATCATTAACTGACCATCTCTCTCCATGGACACTGCCTAACCTGCTGAGTTCCTCCAGCTTCATTCTTTATTCCTCATTCTGGTGGTCCTTCACCTAAAGGCAGAATGGGCTCACAGGGAGAAACAGCCTCCTGCTCCTACTTTATTCTGTGTTGGGGAAAACCTATTCTAAATCCTCGTTCACTCCTTGAGGTGATCGGTCCTTGGCATCTGTTGGCCCTTGTACAGAACAAAGGCCACTCTTCTGCCTCTCACCCTGAAAGGACTCAGTTCAACCTTGTGCCATTTGGGGGATTAGTATTGGGGGAGTGTCAGGTATTGAAGGTTGGGGGTAAGACGTGGGTTTGTTGGTGGATCAGTTAAAGGTTATCTGCCCTCTCATTTCAACTGAATCCACATAGACCTGCATCATTCTGTGTCATATTAAGCCCTGACCACACAAATCCCCCCCATTCACTTTCCAATTTGATGAAGGGTGCAGAATATTAGCTGGATCTTGTTCTGATAATTGCGATGAAGACATCATCACACAGATTTTGCCAGGAAGCTAGGAGAGAGAGTGACCAAGGACATTTCAGACAGGAATCAATTCTCAACTCCTCGACTGAGTCTCATATCCTAATGCCTGCCCCATCTCTAAAACAATAGTGCGAATTGACTACAGCTGGAGCCACTTTCAGGTGCATTCTACGTCAAGAATCAGTCTGCAGAAGCGGAAACAGCCCTGTGGAATGTTCTTTCAGGTGGCACCCTGAAAGGGACAGCTGCAGGAGAGGCGCCTCAGAGCGCACTCCAGCTCCTGTCAGCACGGGAGATCAGGGCAGGTGCGGCTGGCTCAGGATGTTGGGGCAGAGGAGGCTGTCAGACAGCAGTGATGGGTGGTGTCGGGCGCGGTGATGGAGGCTCTCGGGTAAGGTGAATGGGGCTGTCGGACGCGGGAACGGTGAGTTGTCGGGCATGAGGAGGGGGGCTGTCAGGCGCGGGGATTTGGGTCCCTGGCTGATTATCATCAGGCGGCTGCATTCAGGTTCCTCGGGGGAATTGCTCAGACACGGAGATTATACCTCCCGAAGGAAGATTGGTAAGTACTCCTCCGAGCCGCATCAGGCTCTTTCACATGGCCTCCATACAGCCGTATTCGGGTAGAATATGTGACTTTTCATTGGGGTATTCTGGCCACCTGAAGGAGGCTCATCAGGCCTGATCCAAAGGCTGCAAGAAGCCTTCAGCACCACTCAGTCCCAGAATGGCATTTTCTGCTTTGAACTGTTAGCCACCATTGTCAACTTCAAGAATTTAAAATTACTATGAAACTAGACATTTACATATGTAAATTGGAAACCAGAAATCAGACAGGCAGAGAATGATTACCAATGTGTACTGTGAGCAACCCTTCCAGATTTCTGTTGAAATTTTGTAGACCAGAAGGATGTTCTTAATTATAACGGGCACATGAGATTAAATTGCCAACAACAAATCCTTTCTATGTCTTGAGGAAGAGGATGTGCAAAATGTAAAGCAGAAGCTGTACCAATGCCTTCCAAGAAATGTTATCCAATTTGTTGGCAGGAAAATGTCTTAAAAGCTCTACCATGTGACTGTGTTCTTTAACTCCCGTTCAAACATTAATAGTGAGGTGAGTCTGTTCACCCACCACTGGTACCCCTCATTCTTACTGGCATGACTCAATAAAGACTGTGTTTTAGAGTTTGTGGTTTGTTACTGTACCTTTTTGTACCTTGACAGGAAATCGACTTCAACAAGGGTGAGAAAAAAAAACACTCAAACCCCTTACATGGTGACAGATTGAAACTGGGTTACTGTCACTAAGAACATTCTTCCAAACATGCCAAGATCAAAATTCAATTGATTGTCATGGTATAAAGTGCAATATTACACAAAATTCACTTCATTCAGACATAAAGCAGACAGGGTCACATTAGCAGGAAGTTAGACATAGTGTTCCTTGCAGTCAAGAGGAAAAGAGAATTCCCTGAGTCCCCTACAGCCCCCAAACCCAGCCCTTGCCCACAAACACCCAGCCCCCTGCCCCCAAAATCCAGCACAAACCATCAAATGCAGTCGCCTTGTTTAGAAAAGGTAATGGGGAGAATCTTGGGAATTATAGACCAGTATAGGATCTATGAGCATTTGCAGAAGTACAGACTTCTCAAGGACAGTCAACATGCCTTTGTGATGGTAAGGTCATGCCTCATAAGTCTAAATGAGTTTTATTTGAGGGGGGTAACAAAGGAAATGAATGAGGCTCGTGTGGTAGATATGGTCTACATGGATTTTAGCAAGAATTTGACGAGACTCATCAGAAAGTAATTTGGCAAAGGATCAGGGTATCTTTGGCTGTGGATAAAAAATTGTCTTGTTGGAAGAAAGCAGAGAGCAGTGGAGTGCCACAAAGATCTGTTCTGGGACCCCTGCACTTGGTGATTTTTATAAATGACCTGGATGGAGGGGCAGAAGATGGGTCAGTAAGTCTGCAGATGATGTGAAGGTTGGAGGAGTTGTGGATGAAGCTGAAGGTTGTCGAAGGATACAAGAGGATACAGACAGGATGCAGATTTGGGCAGAAAAGTTGCAGATGGATTTCAATCCAGGTAAGTGTGAGGTGATGCATTTTGGAAGTACAAACCAGAAGGCTGGGTACAAGGTTACCAGTCGGTTTCTTGAGTGTGGATAAACTGAGGGAATTTGGGGTTCAAATCCAAACATCCCTCAAGGTTTCCGCTCAGGTTGATAGGATAGTTATGAAGGCCAATGGGATGATGAGCTTCATTAAACTTTTCTACGTGGTCTTGCGTGAAAGTGAGGCCATTTTGGCAGGAAAGCGCAGAAAAATTAACCACGATCACAGGAGTGGCCTCCACGTGAGACCTGGAGCAATATCTTCATGGAAACAAGCGACAACTTAACCAAATATCTAATATCATTTATAAAAATAGCACTGGCCTTCACGAAAAGATGTATCACGATCAACTGGATGTCCGATAGCACGCTGGGCTGGGGAAATGAACTGCTGTTACCTACGGAAAAAAAAATCACATAAACGTGACCCTTTGGTAAAGGTCTGTCAGCTGTACCTGGACCACATAGGGGCCCAGACACTAATATAAATGAACAATAAAAGGGGATAAAAGTAACCATTATATAAACCAAAACCAAGTTTCCCCAACTGGACTCATCTACTTGTAATCTCTGAAAATGTGGATATGAAAACAAACTGCAATAGAGAGAGAAAAAATTCAAAGTGCAAAAGGAAGAGTCTTTAAATGAATCCCTGAATGTGTGTTGAGTCTCGTGGTGAAGGGGTAGCAGCTATTCCTGAACCTGGCTATACCTCTTTCCTGATGGGAGCAGTGAGAACAGAGCGGGTGATGTGGATCCTTGATTGCTGCTGCTCTCTGACAGCAGCGTTCCCTGCAAATGTTCTCAATGGTGGAGGGTTTTTACCTGAGATGTCCTGGGCGGTGTCCATACTTTTGCAGAGCTTTTTGCTCAGGGGTATTGGTGTCACAACAGCTCAAACCTACTACAAACTGAACCTTTCACCCCTCACACCCGTAAACCCACTATTTTTCTTGCATCAATGTGCCTGCCTAAATGTTAAAGGTCCCTATTATTCCAGACTCCACCATCCTGCCCGGCCATGTGCTCCAGGCACCCGCAGCCTTCTGCACGTTCTCTTTCTACAAGTCCTTCAGCAGCCTTGTGTTTCCTCAGCACTGCCTGCTCCTCCACCAAGCTCTGCCACAAATCCATTCACTATGAGCTTCCTGCATCACTCCAGAGAAAAGCCCAAGGTTTCTCTCTCTGAATATTGCATTTACTTCATTCTGAAGGGCTGAATTCCTGCAGCTTCCCAATCAAACATCTGCAATCGCCTTTAAATTGTGCCGCTCTGCACAGATTTGTGCCACCTGCTTTTAAACAGGTTAAATCCTATGGGCATTCTGACAGTGTCCTTCCACTCTCTCTCTCTCTCACTCTACCGGTGGAACTAAATCCTTCTGCTCAAATTGTTGCTTGGTCTGGGCTTCTGTCCTTTTGCCTGGATTCTCATCCTCTGCTATTTCAGTCTGAACCTTGCCGTCAGCCCGAGGAATAAAAACGTGTGGATATGGATCGGAATTCTTTCTGGCTGAAGCATCTCAAACACTGCTCTCATCTTCGTGTGTACACAGCTAGAGACAAGAACAAATCTTAGAAACATAGAAAAATAGGTGCAGAAGTAGGCCATTTAGCCCTTCAAGCCTACACCACCATTCAATATGATCATGGCTGATCAGTACTCGGTTCCTGTCTTCTCCCCATACCCCCTGATCCTCTTAGCCACAAGGGCCAAATCTAACCTACTCAACAAACACATTCTTCTGAATAACTGGGTGCTCATCAATGCTTTCAAAGCTCTGGATCCCCAGCACAATTTGCATCATTGTGCACGCAGACGAGTGCCCCAGAGTGGTCGATGCTGAATTTTTTTTTAAATTTAACCCTTGAATAAAATTAATCTTGACCTGGAGCACCTTTTACCATCTCGATCCTCTCTCTCCTTCCACATCATCCCTCTCCACCACTCCCCTGGGATAGGTGCAGAAGGTAGCATCTTAAACCGGAAAGTCTGAAGTTGCTGAGGTTGGGTGCAATGCACAGACGTGCTGGAGAACCTCAGCTGGTCACACCGCATCCTAAAGAGGTAAAGGACAACCAACATTTCATGCCTGGGCCCTCCGTCAGGAATGCCCGGAATGTTCCTGTGGTTGCGGTGTGACCCCCTGAGTCTCTCCAGCACATTAGTGCATTTGCAGGGAGTAGAAATCCTTTTCAGTAATGACTTTGGGAGTAAAATCCTGGGCAGCATAAGATCTGACTGATGAAGGAATTCTAATCCACTCGAGGTGAAGCGCCCTGTGCCATGTAACAGAGAGCTCGGAAAATGTTATCTGCAGTCACCGCAATCAAAGATATATTTTCATTTTTAATTGCACGGCGAATACTAATTCGACAACCAACACCTTCATCCCCACCATGAAAAAAGGTCAAGTACGTAACAGTCATCCCTGTGGGCAGGATTCTAGCGGAGTTGAAAATCCGTGGGTGCCCGTATCTTGTCCTGAGTCACTGTGAAATCCATCTCCAGGATGTTGGCACTTTATTCCTGTGTGTTTTTTTGAACCTTGCTTAGTGCTAGGTGTTTGAATTAAGATTTTTCCATTAGTTTTTCCTTTTGAATTGAACATTACAATATATGTTAATGCACTTTCCAAAGTGTTTTACAATGTAAACAATATTTTAAAGAAAAATCTGAAGACTTCACCATCTGAGATGCAGGAACTAATCTGTGGCTTCAGCGGGTCTGCGCCCAGGGTTATTTGGATTAGTTGAAACAGGACCGTCTTCCAATGTCTGCAGTGAAACTGGGAGAAAGAGGGTTGGGCTGTCGGTGTCATAGTTAATGACGTCTCATTACAGAACTGAAAGCTTTCAGTCTGTGGTGAACTGATATTCTCATCCCACTGACCAGCATCCCTTCCTGCTCATTCCCATCCATGGGTCCGGGACTCCCTCGCCCTCACGGGTCCCCCTCACACTCGCAGTTCCCCGATCGCCTCAACCACACGGATCCCCTCAACCACGTGGATTAACACCCCCACCTTCAGCCTCGCGGGTCCCCCTCAGATTTCTGGGTCCACGTCCCCGTCCCCCCTCAGCCTTCCGGGTCCCCGTCCCCGTCCCCCCACAGCCTTCCGGGTCCCCGTCCCCCCTCAGCCTTCCGGGTCCCCGTCCCCCCTCAGCCTTCCGGGTCCCCGTCCCCCCTCAGCCTTCCGGGTCCCCGTCCCCCCTCAGCCTTCCGGGTCCCCGTCCCCCCTCAGCCTTCCGGGTCCCCGTCCCCCCTCAGCCTTCCGGGTCCCCGTCCCCCCTCAGCCTTCCGGGTCCCCGTCCCCCCTCAGCCTTCCGGGTCCCCGTCCCCCCTCAGCCTTCCGGGTCCCCGTCCCCCCTCAGCCTTCCGGGTCCCCGTCCCCCCTCAGCCTTCCGGGTCCCCGTCCCCCCTCAGCCTTCCGGGTCCACGTCCCCCCTCAGCCTTCCGGGTCCCCGTCCCCCCTCAGCCTTCCGGGTCCCCGTCCCCCCTCAGCCTTCCGGGTCCCCGTCCCCCCTCAGCCTTCTGGGTCCTGATCACCCTCACCCTTCTGGGTCCTGATCACCCTCACCCTTCTGGGTCCTGATCACCCTCACCCTTCTGGGTCCTGATCACCCTCACCCCTCTGGGTCCTGATCACCCTCACCCCTCTGGGTCCTGATCACCCTCACCCCTCTGGGTCCTGATCACCCTCACCCCTCTGGCGGGACCCCGTCACCCTTCTGGGTCATTGTCCCCTCTCCCAGCAGCCTCAGCATTCCACTGCCCCCCTCAGCCTCGCGAGTCCCCGACCCCCCCCCTCAGCCTCGCGGGTCCCCGACGCCCCCCTCAGCCTCGCGGGTCCCCGACACCTCCCCTCAGCCTCTCGGGCCCCGACCCCCCCCTCAGCCTCGCGGCCCCCGCCCCCCCACCTCAGGCTCGCGGCCCCCGCCCCCCGACCTCAGGCTCGCGGCCCCCGCCCCCCCACCTCCGCCTCGCGGCCCCCGACCCACCTCCAACCTCGCGGGCCCCGACCCCCCCTCAGCCTCGCCGCCCCCGACCCCCCCCCTCAGCCTCGCGGGTCCCCGACCCCCCCTCAGCCTCGCGGGTCCCCCGACCCCCCCTCAGCCTCGAGGGTCCCCGACCCCCCCCTCAGCCTCGCGGGTCCCTGACACCCCGCCCTCAGCCTCGCGGGTCCCCCGACCCCCCCCTCAGCCTCGCGGGTCCCCCGACCCCCCTCAGCCTCGCGGGTCCCCCGACCCCCCTCAGCCTCGCCGGTCCCCCGACCCCCCTCAGCCTCGCGGGTCCCCCGACCCCCCTCAAACTCGCGGGTCCCCCGACCCCCCTCAGCCTCGCGTGTCCCGATCCCCGAGCCCCCCCGACCCCCCTCAGCCTCGCAGGTCCCGATCCCCGAGCCCCCCCTCAGCCTCGCGGGCCCCGACACACCCTCAGTCTCGCGGGTCCCCCGACCCCCCTCAGTCTCGCGGGCCCGACCCCCCTCAGCCTCGCGGGCCCCGACCCCCCCTTCAGCCTCGCGGGCCCCGACCCCCCCTCAGCCTCGCCGCCCCCGACCCCCCCCCTCAGCCTCGCGGGTCCCCGACCCCCCCTCAGCCTCGCGGGTCCCCCGACCCCCCCTCAGCCTCGAGGGTCCCCGACCCCCCCCTCAGCCTCGCGGGTCCCTGACACCCCGCCCTCAGCCTCGCGGGTCCCCCGACCCCCCCCTCAGCCTCGCGGGTCTCCCGACCCCCCTCAGCCTCGCGGGTCCCCCGACCCCCCTCAGCCTCGCCGGTCCCCCGACCCCCCTCAGCCTCGCGGGTCCCCCGACCCCCCTCAAACTCGCGGGTCCCCCGACCCCCCTCAGCCTCGCGTGTCCCGATCCCCGAGCCCCCCCGACCCCCCTCAGCCTCGCAGGTCCCGATCCCCGAGCCCCCCCTCAGCCTCGCGGGCCCCGACACACCCTCAGTCTCGCGGGTCCCCCGACCCCCCTCAGTCTCGCGGGCCCGACCCCCCTCAGCCTCGCGGGCCCCGACCCCCCCTTCAGCCTCGCGGGCCCCGACCCCCCCCTCAGCCTCGCGGGCCCCGACCCCCCCCTCAGCCTCGCGGGCCCCGACCCCCCCCTCAGCCTCGCGGGCCCCGACCCCCCCCTCAGCCTCGCGGGGCCCGACCCCCCCCTCAGCCTCGCGGGCCCCGAATCCCCCCCTCAGCCTCGCGGGCCCCGACCCCCCCTCAGCCTCGAGGGCCTCGACCCCCCTCAGCCTTGCGGCCCCCGCCCCCACCCCTTCAGCCTCGCGGCCCCCGAACCCCCTTCAACCTCGCGGCCCCCAGCCCCCCTCAGATTCACGGGCCCCAAACCCCCCCTCAGCCTCGCGAGCCCCGACCCCCCCCCCCTCAGCTTCGCGGGCCCCGACCCCCCCCCTCAGCCTCGCGGACCCCGCCCCCCAACCTCAGGCTCGCGGCCCCCGCCCCCCCACCTCAGCCTCGCGGCCTCCGACCCCCCTCCAACCTCGCGGCCCCCGACCCCCCTCAGCCTCGCGTGTCCCGATCACCGAGCCCCCCCGACCCCCCTCAGCCTCGCGGGTCCCGATCCCCGAGCCCCCCCTCAGTCTCGCGGCCCCTGACCCCCCTCCAACCTCGCGGGCCCCGACCCCCCTCAACCTCGCCGCCCCCAACCCCCCCTCAGCCTCACGGGTCCTGACCCCCCCCTCAGCCTCACGGGTCCAGACCCCCCCCCTCAGCCTCACGGGTCCAGACCCCCCCCCTCAGCCTCACGGGTCCAGACCCCCCTCTCAGCCTCACGGTCCCCCTAGCCCCCCTCAGCCTCGCGGGCCCCGAACCCCCCCTCAGCCTCGCGTCCCCGAACCCCCCCTCAGCCTCGCGGGCCCCGAACCCCCCTCAGCCTCGCGGGCCCCGACCCCCCCTCAGCCTCGCGGCCCCCGCCCCCCTCCCTTCAGCCTCGTGGCCCCCGAACCCCCTTCAGCCTCTCGGCCCCCGACCCCCCTCAGCCTCGCGGCCCCCGCCCCCCCACCTCAGGCTCGTGGCCCCCGACCCCCCTCCAACCTCGCGGGCCCCGACCCCCCTCAGCCTCGCCGCCCCCGACCCGCCCCCTCAGCCTCGCGGGCCCGGAACCCCCGTCAGCCTCACGGGTACAGACCCCCCCCCTCAGCCTCGCGGGCCCCGAACCCCCGACAGCCTCACGGGTATAGACCCCCCCCCCTCAGCCACGCGGGCCCCGACCCCCCCCCTGAGCCTCGCGGACCCCGACCCCCCCCCTGAGCCTCACGGGTCCAGACCCCCCCCTCAGCCTCACGGGTCCAGACCCCCCTCTCAGCCTCATGGTCCCCGAACCACCCTCAGCCTCGCGGGCCCCTACCCCCCCCTCAGCCTCGCGGGCCCCGAACCACCCTCAGCCTCGCGGGCCCCGAACCACCCTCAGCCTCGCGGGCCCCTACCCCCCCCTCAGCCTCACGGGTCCAGACCCCCCTCAGCCTCGCCGGTCCCGATCCCCGAGCCCCCCCTCAGTCTCGCGGCCCCCGACCCCCCTCCAACCTCGCGGGCCCCGACCCCCCTCAGCCTCGCCGCCCCCGACCCCCCCCTCAGCCTCACGGGTCCAGACCCCCCCCTCAGCCTCACGGGTCCAGACCCCCCTATCAGCCTCATGGTCCCCGAACCCCCCTCAGCCTCGCGGGCCCCTACCCCCCCCTCAGCCTCGCGGGACCCGACCCCCCCCTCAGCCTCGCGGCCCCCGGCCCCCGCCCCCCTCCCTTCAGCCTCGCGGCCCCCGAACCCCCTTCAGCCTCGCGGCCCCCGAACCCCCCCTCAGCCTCACGAGCCCCGAAACCCCCCTCAGCCTCGCGGGCCCCGAAACCCCCCCTCAGCCTCGCGGGCCCCGAAGCCCCCCTCAGCCTCGCGGCCCCCGCCCCCCCCCCTCAGCCTCGCCGCCCCCGACCCGCCCCCTCAGCCTCGCGGGCCCCGAACCCCCGTCAGCCTCACGGGTACAGACCCCCCCCCTCAGCATCGCGGGCCCCGACCCCCCCCTCAGCCTCGCGGACCCCGAACCCCCTTCAGCCTCGCGGGCCCCGACCCCCCCCTCAGCCTCACGGGTCCAGACCCCCCCCCTCAGGCTCGCGGCCCCCGACCCCCCTCAGCCTCGCAGGTCCCGATCCCCGAGCCCCCCCTCAGTCTCGCGGCCCCCGACCCCCCTTCAACCTCGCGGCCCCCGACCCCCCCACCTCAGGCTCGCGGCACCCGACCCCCCTTCAGCCTCGCGGCCCCCGCCCCCCCACATCAGCCTCGCCGCCCCCGACCCCCCCCCCCTCAGGCTCGCGGCCCCCGACCCCCCTCAGCCTCGCAGGTCCCGATCCCCGAGCCCCCCCTCAGTCTCGCGGCCCCCGACCCCCCTTCAGGCTCGCGGGCCCCGACCCCCCATCAGCCTCGCGGGCCCCGACCCCCCCCCCCCTTCAGCCTCGCGGGTCCCCGACTACCACACACCCTAACGCCACCCCGACCCAAACTCCCTCACGGTTCCCCGGCCCCACCTCACAACCATCTCCCCGCCCGTTCCCCTCCGAGCTCCGGCCGCCCCGGACCCAAAGGGCGACCCGTGGAAACTCCCTCCTCCCTGGTCTCGCTCCCAAAATGCCCCGATTCCCGCCCGTGAAGCACCGACACGAACCTCTCCCGCTCGCGACCAACTGCTCCAAAGGCGGGAAAGATCAACAACATGGCGGCCCCCAGCGGTCGCTCTCGCGAGAGCTTGAGCCACCCCTCCACGGGATCTCTTCGCCAGCCCAGTCCCACTGGGGAAGGGGCCGAGAGCTGCCTCGGGCCTCCAGTCCATCTCCCGTTCAGGCTGCACATTTCCACACCAGGACCTGCCCCACATTCCCCCCCAAGATTCCAGTCCATCCCACCTCCACCACCTTGGCCCAAAGCTCATTCCACGCTCCCACCCCCCTCTGAGGGAAGAAAATCCCCCTTCAATCTCAATCCATGTCCTCCTCTTTGAATCTCTCCCACTCTCCTTGGAAACAGCCTGTCCCCATGGACACAATCCGTCCCCCCTCACAATTTTCAAATCTTCCTCAATCTTCTACGCTCCAGGGAATAAAGTCCCAGCCTGTCCAACCTTCCCCTGGAACTCAAACCCCGAAAGCCAGACCACCTTCTTGTCCCTCTCCTCGACGCGCTGTCTCATTCCTATCCTTCCTCTCCTCCGGCCACCCAAACGGCACACAACGTTCCCAAGTTGGCCTCACCCATGCCTCGTCCAACTTCCTCGTGGCCTCCCACCTCCAGCACTCAATCCTCTCATTTCTGAAGGCCAAAATACCAGAAGCTTTCTTCACTCCCCCCACCCCCCCCCCCATCTCCACATGGGACTCCACTTTCGGGCAGTTCTGTACCACAGTTCCTCAATCCCTTTGTTTGACAACACTCCTCAATGGTCTGCCATTTAACATTCAAACTCTTACGTTTTAAGAATCAATTGCAGAGATCCATGGATGTGGGAAGTCAGGAGGGTTAGGGACTGGGTGCAGGTCGATGAGACTGGCAGAATGATATTTCACCATGAACGAGAAGGGCCGAAGGGTCACACCATTCTCAGGAAGGAGGATGAGCAGACAGATGTCATGGTCCACGGGTAGGAAAGGTGATGAGATCCTGCCAGGAGAGATGAGGGAGTTAAGTGCGAAGGTGAAGGGCACAACCAAGGGGTATCTGTCTGTCTGTGTGCGTGTGTCACTACGTCTGTGTGTTTCTCTCTATGTCTCTGTGTGTCTCTCTGTGTCTGTGTGTGATTCTCTGTGTCTGTCTGTGTGTGTGTCTCTCTCTCTCTGTCTGTGTGTCTCTCTGTCTGTCAATCGGTCTGTGTGTGTATCTGTGACTGTGTGATTCTCTGTGTCTGTATGTCTCTCTGTGTCTGTCTCTGTGTCTGTGTGTCTCTGTGTCTGAGTGTCTCTCTGTCTGTGTTTCTCTCTGTGTCTATCTCTCTCTCTGCGTCTCTCTGTGTGTATCTCCCTCTGTGTGTGTGTCTCTGTGTCTGTTTGTGTGTCTCTGTCTGTGTCTCTTTGTGTGTCACTGTCTGTGTGTGTCTCTCTCTCCGTGTCACAATGTGTGTCTCTCTGTGTCTGTATGTGTGTGTCTCTCTCTCTCTCTGTCTGTGTCTCTTTCTGTGTCTCTGTATCTGTGTGTGTCCGTGTGTGTGTCTCTCTCTCTGTGTCTCTCTCTCTCTGTTTGTGTGTGTCTCTCTCTCTGTGTCGCTGTCTGTGTGTCTCTCTGTCTGTGTCTCTGTGTGTGTCTCTATATCTGTGTGTCTATGTCTCTGTGTGTGTGTCTCTCTCTATCTATGTCTGTGTGTATGTATCTGTGTGTGTGTGTCTGTCTCTCTGTGTCGTGTCTTTGTCTCTGTCTCTGGCTGAGTGTGTGTGTCTGTCTCTTTGTGTCGTGTGTGTGTCTGTCTCTTTGTGTCGTGTGTGTGTCTCTCTCTGTCTCTATGTGTGTCTCTCTGTCTCTTTCTGTGTGCGTGTCTCTCTCTCTGTCTGTGTGTGTCTCTCTCTGTCTGTCTGTGTGTGTCTCTGTGTGTGTCTGTCTGTCTGTGTCTCTGTGTGTGTCTCTGTCTGTCTCTCTCTCGCTGTCAGTGTTTCTCTGTCTCTGTCTGTTTCTCTGTGTGTCTGTGTGTCTGTATCTGTCTCTCTGTGTCTGTGTGTCTGTCTATCTGGGTATGTGTGTGTCGCTCTCTCTCGGTGTCTCTAATATTTGCTTATTCATTACCCACCATTATCCATTCCTACTGGTGGTGTGGGCTTTGTTCCCCAAGGCGTCTGTATTGGCTGTCCATAGACCATCTCTGCCCCAACGCATTCCTCGGTGTCACCTGCATTAAAATCAAGATGGCATCAGCACCTTTTTGGACACTTTTAGCTGTGTTTCCTCAGTTCTTCTGGCCAGTTTTGTGTTTCATTCACACATTCCTGCTTCCTGGGGTTGACGGCACTCGTGGAAGAACGCCAGTTCCTGAAACAATTCTTCATTCATCTTATTTGTAACATTTTTACATTTAATTTAACATATGCATTAAAAAACTTAAATTTCTTATTTGAAAATAAGATAAAATTAATGCATAGTGATTTCAAAAGTAACCCCTCCCACAGCTGCCCAATAGAAAACAATAAAGAGAGAAAACATCTAGATAGTATTTATAAAAATTGACCAAAACTCTCAAATAAAATCTTGGTTTTCTTGGTTTTAGGAGTCAGAAAGTTCGTGTTGGGTGGTTAAAACTTAATTCCGACAATTGGTAAATACACATCCCAAATCTTCAAAAGAGAAATTCAAATTTGTTCCGTGAATTCGATGTAATTATTTCAAGTGGGAATCAACGGCCTATTTCAGTGTGGCCATCGACCCATTCCCAAATACGCATCGGACTTCCAAGTTACTGCCACACATTTTAACCCTATAACAATTACAGCACAGAAACAGGTCACTTGGCCCTTCTTGTCTGCACTGAACTAAATACTCTCCTCTCGTACCACCTCTCTGCATTCCCCTCCCCTCCAATTTTCCCTGAAGTGACAAAATGGTCCCTGCCGCCACTATTTCTCCCGGAAGCTCACTCCACTCAGCCACCACTCTGAGTAAAGAAGTTCCCCCTCATGTTACTTCCAAACTTTTACCTCCTGTTTCAATCTCTGCTCCCGCAATGAAAAAAGTCTATCCACATCAACTCGTTCTATCCTCCTAGTAATTTTAAAGACCTCGATCAAATCCCCTCTCAACCATCTACAATCCAAAGAATAAAGACTTCATTTGCTCAATCTTTCTTTGTAATCTAGTTGCTGATATCCAGGTAACATTGACTTAAATCTTCTCTGCACCCTCTCGACTTTGTTGATAGCTTTCCTCTCATTTGGTGACCAGAACTGCACACAGTACTCACAAAAGAGCCTCACCAACATCTTGTCTAGTCTCAACCTCACTGCCCGACTCCCGTATTCTATGCTATGGTTGATCAAGGCCAGCATTTTGAACAGATTCTTTTCGAGGTACTCTCTGATTACCCTCCAATAATTAACCTATCACTGTCAGGCTCACCTGGTTGGCTTTTGAAGCCGTTTTTCAACAAAGGAACATTAGATTACATCCATTCCTCTGGCACCTCACCCGTGGACAAACAGGTTTTAAATATTTCTGTCAGAGCCCTTGCAATTTCTACTCTTCTTTCCCTCAAGGCCAAGGGAATATCATGTCAGACCTCCATCCACCATCAGACAAAAATCAGCCATCACAAGGTGAAGGCAGGACAGTAGTCCCACCTCTCCAGCACGAGTCACCCCAGGATCAAGTCAGCACTGACTGCAAGAAGTTTCTACATCCTCTCGGTGTCTGTGTGGATTTCCTCCCACACTCCACAGCTCAAGGGGGCCGTAAGTTCATTGGCGAATTGGGAAGCTCAAGACCATGGGGTGGAAGTGCACATTCTGGACCTGGGGGCATCAATTCAATTGAACAGCACAGATGAACCTTTGGGCACGACCTGATCTTTTTCTGGTTTCAAACTCATTATTTTTGAAAATTGTATGTGCCCCTCTAATGCAACACGACTGCTGCAAAACAGGCTTCTTGATGCATATCCATGACAAGAACTCGGGAGAATCTGATTTGGTTACTAGACTTTTGAACAGAACAGTGTCTGGACATTTTATCCCTAAACTGAAACTTTATAGACATACAGAACAAAAAGAGGGCAAAACAAGCTTGTGTCTCACCAATACCACAATTCACGGACACATTTAAAGTTCTCAAGGGTGGCAGAAAACACAGAACAAACAAACTCCTTCCACACTGTCACTTTGAGAGCTTTGGACTCACCATGCTATAAATATTGCCAAGCCATCACTCTCTCTCCAAATCAATGACCAAAAGTACTGGCTGAGCGATAGATTTGAGACATTTTACCCGCTATGTAGCAATCAGGCACAAGGAAAAGTGCTGCTTCCATTGTAAAATATTTAGGAATCTCAGACCACAAACAACCTTCACCCCAAAAAACAAGCAATTCTCCACAATAAAACTAGGTTTCCTTCCTGTCTGCAAGCATCTGCTCTCTTGAGTCTGAATGGCACAACTGGGGAAACCGTTTCAAACCCATGACCTGAAACAGCATATTCTCTTCCCCTAATTGGAGCTGTCTTGAATTGGCCACCACTGCCCGAGCAAGAATGAACTGGGAGATCTCACACTTGCTCCTTCACAGGTGAGACCTCCCTGTTCATTGGAGCTCCATATTATCCATCTTGCTCTATTTTGTTAACCTTAATCAAGTCTCCTCTCATTCTCCAACACTCCCATGAAAAATAAAAATCATGTATCCTGTAGTCCGCGAGTCCGGACACCAGGTGGTGGTATTATACCTCTCTCTCTCTCTCTCTCTCTCTCTCTCCCTAGCTTCATGCATGCAGTACTCGGTGTGAACAGGCGGTGGCAGCACTTTACAGCCCTTGCAATCTGTAGCTTGGACAGGAGATGGTTGGTTTGTACCTCGTTGGCTCTTGCACCAAGATTGAAGATTTAGAGATTTCCCATTGATTGGCAGAGAACATACACGACATCACATCCAACCCTGAGATTCCCTTTTTCCTGTGGACACGACCGAATTCCCACGAATGGATTGGGAAATCAATGTTCCCGGGTACACGTCCTATAGAAAAGACAGAAAGTTGGGAAGGGGGGGTGGGGTAGCTCTGTTGGTAAGAAATGAAATTCAGGCGTTTGAAAGGAAAGACATTGAAACACGTGGGTAGAGTCTGTTTGGATAGAATTAAGAAATTGTAAAGGCATGAGGACCATAATGGGGGTCATTTACAGGCCTCCGAAAAGTAGCTCAGATATCGGTGGCAGTATAAATCAGGAATTAAGAGTGGCATGTCAAAATGGTAGCAATACGGTAGTTATGGGGGACTTCAACATGAAGGTGGACTGGGATAATCAGACGGGGGCAGGAACACAAGAGAGTGAGTTTATTGAATGTCTACGAGATACTTTCTTGGAGCAGCTAGTGGAGGAACATACCAGGGGGAAGTCGATTCTGGACTTGGTGCTGTGCAGCGACGCAGAGTTAATAAGTGACCTCGATGTAGGGGAGCCATGGTATGGTTACTTTTGAGCTGCAATTAGAAAGGGAAAAGGAAAGGAAGTCGGAAGCATCTGTACTGCAGTTAAATAAAGGGGATTATGCAGCTATGAGGGAGGAGCTAGCCAAAATAAAATGGAAAGATACACTAGCTGGGAGGACAACTGGGGAAAATGGCAGGTATTTTGGGACATTTTTTACAGGATTCAAGACAAATTTATTCCAAAGTGGAGGAAAGGCTCTAGGAGATGCAAATGGCAGCCGTGGCTAACTAATGAAATCAAGTGCACTATCAAATCCAAAGGGAGTAAGTATAAGATAGCGAAGCGGAGTGGGAAGTTAGAGGATTGGGAAACCTTCAAAGAGCAGTCATAAGAGAGGGGAAAATGAAGTATGAGAGGAAATTAGCAAATAATATAATGGAGGATAGCAAAAGCTTTTTTAAATATGTGAAGAGGAAGAAATTGGTTCTGTCTACAATTGGTCCATTAAGAATGGAAAAAGGTGGAATTATTACCGGAAACAAGGAGTTGGCTGAGGAATTTAACAAATACTTTGCATCTGTCTTCACCAAGGAGGATATAAGTCAAGAGACTTGGGGATCTTTCCTGGGGAAGTAGGGGATCTAATGGATATCCGGATCTAGAAGGAGGAGGTTGTGAGTAAATTGTTGGGACTGAGGGCTGATAAATCCCCAGGGCCTGATGGGCTGCATCCCAGAAGTTGCTATGGAAATTGTGGAGGCACTGGTCGACATTTTCCAAAGTTCCATAGATTCGGGGGAGGTCCCTGAGGATTGGAGAGTGGCTGATGTGGTGCCGATTTTTAAGAAGGGAGGGAGGGAGAAAACGGGAAATTATAGACCGGTCAGCCTGACGTCAGTGGTGGGGAAGATATTGGAATCTATCATAAAAGGAGTAATAGCAGAACACTTAGGCAGAAATAATAGTATAAGGGCTAGTCAGCATGGATTCCTTACGGGTAAGTGATGCTTGACTAACCTTCTAGAATTTTTCGAGGATGTGACAAAGAGGGTGGACTTGGGAGAGCCAGTGGATGTGGTGTATTTGGACTTCCAGAAGGCCTTTGATAAGGTACCGCACGGGAGACTAGTGGGCAAGATCAGGGAGCATGGTATTGGAGGTAAGGTGCTGACATGGATAGGAAATTGGTTAAGAAATAGGAAACAAAGGGTTGGAGTAAGCGGGTATTTTTCAGGATGGCAGCATGTGACGAGTGGAGTGCCGCAGGGATCGGTATTGGGTCCTCAGTTGTTTGTAATTTATGTAAATGATTTGGATGAGGGGATTATTAATAACATGAGCAGATTTGCAGATGACACTAAACTGGGTGGCGGTGTGGGGTGTGAGGAGGATGTCAGGAAAATGCAGAGGGACTTGGACAGGTTGGGGGTGTGGGCTGCTGAATGGAAGATGACGTTCAATGTGAGCAAATGTGAGGTTATCCATTTTGGGGGCAATAATAGCAAAGCTGAGTATTATTTAAATGGAGACAGGCTAGGGAATGGGAAGGAGCAAATGGATCTGGGTGTACTTGTTCACCGGTCACTGAAGGCTAACGTGCACGTTCAGAAAGCTGTGAAGGCGGCAAATGGCATGTTGGCTTTCATAAAGAGGGAATTGGAGTATAGGAACAGAGATGCCCTTCTGCAGTTCTGCAGGGCCCTGGTGAGACCCCACCTGGAGTATTGTGTCCAATTCTTGTCTCCAATTTTGAGGAAGGACATACTAGCTATAGAGGATGTGCAGAGCAGATTTACAAGGTTAGTTCCAGGGATGGCGGGGTTGACATATGCTGAAAGGCTAGAAAAACTGGACTTGTATCCGATGGAGTTTAGAAGGATGAGGGGGGACATGATTGAGGTATACAAAATTATCAGGGGCACAGATAGGGTGAAGTCGGATTACTTGTTCCCAGTGATGGGGGAGACGAGGACTAGAGGGCATAGTTTAAGAATACAGGGTAGGCCCTTTAGGACGGAGATGAGAAAACATTTTTTTACCCAGAGAAGTGTGAATCTGTGGAATGCTCTGCCACAGAGGGTGGTAGAGGCAGATTCGCTGATTATGTTCAAAAGAGAGTTAGATAAGACTCTAGTGGGCAAAGGAGTTAAGGTTTATGGGGATAAGGCTGGAAAGGGGTACTGATAGTAGTGATCAGCCATGATCTGTAAAATGGCGGTGCTGGCTCGACAGGCCGAAGGGCCTACTCCAGCTCTTATTGTCTATTGAACCATTCCTCCAAGATCCCTCTGTTCCTCAATGCCCTCCCCTTCAATGCATACATCTTGGTTATTCTTCCCAACATAAAGCACCTCACACTTACCTACATTAAACTCCATCTGCCATCTTTCCAAATAGTCCAAATCCTTTTGTAATCCATGAAAACCCTCCTCACTCTCCACAACTCTTGAAAATAAGCCAAATGTATTACGTTATGTTAAGCTTCTCTTTGAAAATTTTAATTTCACATGCATTAAATGCGTACGTAAATTTCTCATTCAAAGATAATGAAAAATTAATACATAGTATTTTTTTAAATTCCCCCTGCCCAACAACCCAATAGAAAAGATAGATAACATCTGGAAAGTATTTATAAAAAAATTACTAAAAAACTATCAAATAAAATCTAACAAATTTTCTTGATTTTAGGAGTTTGAAGGTTCAGTTGGGCGATTACAACTTAATTCCTACAGTTTATAAATAGGATTCCCTAATCTTTCCAAAAATTTCAAATTTGTTACAGAAATTACATGTAATTATTTCAAGTGTCAAGGGACTTGGGGGGTTCTCGTTCAGGAAAACATAGTGAGTGGGTAACCACCAGGTTGGATCGGCAGGAAAAGAAAGCAAATTCTATGTTGGCCTTTGTTTCTAGGGTAGGGAGGTGTTGATGGGGCATGGGAGAGACCTCATTTGGAGAACTGCGAAGTTTATCTTAAAAAGGATGTGCTGATGTTGGAGAAAGAGCAGAGATTTACCAGGATGATATATCTCCACTCTTCATTGGAGTATAGAAGAAGGAGAGGAGATTTCAGAAACCTTTCCAATGCTGAAAGGATTGGACAGTAGATGTGAATAATGTTTCCTTTGGATAAAAAGACATTGTCTTAGAATTGGAAGGTACCTATTTAAAGCAGATGAGAAATTTATTTCACCAGAAGGTCATGGAATTTGTTGCTGGATTGTTGAGAGAGTTTAAGTGGTGGGGGGGGGGGGCGGAATTAATAGATGTTTAATGAGTCAGGGTATCAAGGGATCAGGGGAAAAAGCCATAACTTGGAATGAGAGGCGAGAACTGTTTAGATCAGGGGATAGCAGACACAGTGGGCTGAATGGCCAACTTCTGTTCCTTGTGATTTGACACCATTTTAACTAATGTACCTTTGAGAATTTTAACATCCATCCATATGTCCTCTGTATTTTGGATGTGAAACAACGGCTGTGCAGGAGAAGCCAGTGAGTTGGTGAGACCAATTGCTCTTCAGACTGGAGGCCTGTGATGAGAGATGTGCCTCAGGGATAGGTGCTGGAACAATAATGTGGTGAATTGGATTAGCAAGTTTGCAGGTGACACCAAGAACGGTGGAGTTGTGGACAACCAGGAAAGCTTGCAGAACGATCTGGACCAGCTGGAGAAAGGGCAGATGGAATTTAATGCAGACAAGTGTGAGGTGTCACATTTTGAAGGGCAAACCAAGAAAAGATAGACACGGTGAACGGTCGGGCACTGAGGAGTGAGGTTGAACAGAGCGACATGGTAAACGAGTGTCATTCCATGCAAGTGCTGTCACAGGTGGATTTGGGCGGGAATTGAAGATACCCAAGTTAACTAAAATTGAAAATTGTAAATGGGGCAAAAAAAGGGATCTATTTCAGAAATGTTTGTGACAACAGAAAATGGCTAAACCAACTTTAGATTAAATGGGAGATTCTTCTTTAGAATTAACCCAAGAAGAACGGACTACTTACTATGTGTGAAGATGGTGGATTAAATTGATGAATGTGCGATATAATTGGGTGAATTATAATTTTTTTTTACATCAGTTGTATTTAACTCCAGGAAAAAAAGATAAGGATTTAGTCATTCAGACTAATGTTTTCATTGTGGGATTCAAATTAATACTTTTTTTTGTCTGTCTGGTTGTGTGATAAAGTTAAGCCTCTGAGGATTTATTTGAAACTACTTTAAAGAAACTCTTTTTATGTTCGATCCACTGCTTTTTCTAATGCGGTATATTACAACTTGATCAACGGGATTAAGAATGGATAAACCTCAAATTGAGTTTATTCAGTTAGTATTAGCAGTGGCCAGTAAATGCATTGCGATGACGTGGAAAATTAGGTTTGGTGTTTTCATTCTGCCGCAACGAATTGATATGATTTTTCTCTCCCTCAGTCGAGGGAGTTTGGGGGGGGGTAATTATGGGGAGGGGGGATGGAATATAGTTTTTTTTGGGAGGTTGGTTTATTTTGTTTACTATGTATTTTATATGTTCATAAATAAAGTTTAAAAAAAGATACACAACCAGTGTTTCAGGCTTGTGCCTTTTAACAGGGCTATGAGTATCTGTACTCTATAAAGGTTCACTGCTTGATCAGATGAGCTTCTCCAGCATTTATGTCCTTACAGAATTTGGTTGAGTTACTATATGTGGACATCAGGTCATTTTTTCACCCTTAAACTGTCCATCCACACAGACAGGAACTTCTTTTTCCCACAACTAGCCTCATTTGGTGAAGTGTGTGGAATATTAGCTGTAGAATATCTTCTTCTGGGAATTATGATGAAGAAACCATCACACAGACTTTGCCAGAAAGCTGGGAAAGAGAGTTAAAAAGCACATTCCAGACAGGGATCAATTCTCACCTCCTCTACTGAGCCATACATATCCAAATGCCTGCCTGATCTTCAAAACAATGGTGCAAATTTTTAGACCTGATCCAAAGGCTGCAATAAGCCCCCAGCACCACTCAGACCCTGAATGGTATTGTTTCTGCTTTGAAGTGAAGAATTTAAGACTGCTATGAAATTCAGACATTTGGGTAAATTGGAAACCAGAAATCAGGCAGGCAGAGAATGATTACTAACAAGAACTGTGAGCAACTCTTCCAGACTCCTGTTGATTTTTTTGTGTTCCCTAACCCTAACTGGTACATGAGATTAGATGACCAACAAGAAGTCCTTTCCTTGTCTTTAGGAAGAGGATATGCAAAATGTAAAATACAGTGGCAGATAGAACAGTAACAGGTCATAACAAGCCCTGACCATCTGAAACAGGTCATGGGAATATAAATTTATTCAGTAATGTAGAAATGACTGCAAAAGCTGAGAAATTAGGAATTCATAAACTGAGGCAAAGATGGGATGGAGATTTGAACATAGAAAATGGACTGATCGTTATAAATGAGATAGACTGGTTCAATACAATTTTATTCACCAGACACCTCAAAAGAAAATACATGGAATCGGATTTGTTTCAAATGTTAACAAGTCATTTGTACTTTTCTGCATTTGACTTGGCAATGTCCCAAAGTTGGGCAGCTTGGTTGAAATAAGTATTTTTTTAAAAATTCCCACAGGATCCATGAGAAAGAGATGTTAAGGAATTAAATTTAAATTAAAACTGAATATTTACCAGGTTTAAATTGCTGCAAATTGTACAGCTAGAAAGTGCGTGGCCATATCTTGCAAACTGGCTGAGGTTCGGAACTGTTCACCACAGGAAAATAATGTATCGTTCACGAGATGAACATTCTATCTTTGGAGCCCACATTTCCGAAAGGTGGGTTGAAGTGAAGTTTTGAAATATTCACAATATTATGGTTAAATAAAACATCTGTTAAAGATCTCTGGTCCCTCATATGGGATGTGGAGAGGGTGGGTCTGGGTAGATCTCAATTTGTATTAATCAGCCACATGTATCGGGATTTGAATTATATTCTTGTAAAATTAACAAGAATATAACTAACTCTTAAAAATTAATTTAAAAAAAAACCCTGACCCACACAAATGCCCCTGTTCACCTTGCCATTTTGTAAAAGGTGATGGGGGGAAAATCCTGACACAAGGGACAGATTTGAACCTGGGTCACTGTCATTTTCTGTTAAACATGCCAAGATCAAAATTCGACTGACTGTCCTGTAACATAGTGCAATATTACACACACGTAAGGTAAGATGGTTACATCAGTAAAAATTAAATGAAATGCTTCTTACAGTCAAGAGCAAAAGAATTCCCCGCAGCCTCCAAACCAGCCCTTGCCCACAAATAACACCACCGCCCCCCTCCCCACCCCAATTCTGGGATCAAACCATCAGCAGCCTACACTTTGTTGGAATCTAGGGGTTAAAACATTATGAAAGAAATGATTAATTAATAAGTTGATATGTACTGCATGGTTCAGGGAAAAAGAGGAATGTGATTAAGTGGCAATCACAGCATGGAGCGAAGTTGGCTGAGCAAAATTGTCTGCTCCCAAATACAGGGAGAGGAAATTCATAAAACGATTTAGGAGGAAAGCTCCAACTGAAGGAGGTGGTGAGTAGCACAGGAGACACAGGCCAGACCAGAACAAAGAATGGCCTGCAAGAAACCAAGGGAATGGAAAACCAGTCTAGGAGGAAGATTAAGGCATGAGGAGGTGTTAAAGAGAACAGCAGAAATTGGCCAGACAGGAACAGAAAGGTGATTAGAAATATCTGGTGATGAATTAATTTCTGATCAAAACAACAGGATAGTCTGGCCTGGAGGATTAAGATGGGAGCGCTACACCCCAGATATCTGCAAAACAGGAGATGACTTGTGATAACCCTTATGCAAAAAGATCTAGCAAAGGAAGCCAACTTTTGTTCTGTATGATAAGGTTGATCTATATAAACTGAGCCAACTGGACAATAGGGGTCAGTCTTGGGGAATAGCTCACTGTGCAGGTGACCTATGAACTAACGACTGACCCAGAGCTCTGTTAAGTTTTATTCTTGTGCTGTGTAATAAATTGACTGTTGAACCGAATACCTTCTCCTATCACTTCATTCAAAGAACACGCTGGACTCAGACCACATACAGACTAAATTAAGAGTAAGGGAAAGCCAGAGTCCGACAACTTCAGAGCCAAACCTCAGGCACAAACATCCCAAAACCATCATCCCAAGACAAGAGCTAAAGTTGCAGGCACCGTAAACCACACACATTAAAGCAACACATTTCTCTGGCTCAATACCCACGAACCACATGGAACACCAGTTTGCAAACTACCCACAAACACCGGATTCCTTTCACCCCAACAACTCAAAGAACCACCCCAGAAAAAGCAGCCACAGTAAAACCAGGCTTCCTACCTTCCTCTGATGGCAGCATCACCTCATCTCTGCCTGAAACCTGCAAGTGACTAGAGTGGGGAAACTCTCCTGTTTTAAACCCTGAGCTGGAATCAGGAGGACAATTAATTCAGGTGTGAAATATCTCAGTAAATTGTGGCTGGCCCTTTAAACAAGGCCCATCTCCGCCCTTCAAGAGAGCTGCAATTAAGGGAATAGCACCTTTTTAATTTGGAGTGGGAGTTAAAACAGTTTTCTCACCTGTGGCATTGAGATGTTTGAGGAGATGATACCTCTAGATAGGGGAGTGTTAGAGCTTTATGAGAGATTTGTTTGTTTGTGGGGCTTGTCTTTTGAATTTTGGTTTGGAAGCCTTTTGTGGTCTATGACAGCTGAAAACTAAGCAAACTAGGGTTTTCTTTGATCCTGATGGTTGTGCAGCAGTTCAAACTTCTCAAATGCAGAATTTGAGCTGTTTGCTCTCCCAGTGCCCTAGAGCATTGGTTTGGGAATATTTATGCCACAGGTGGTGTTATGGTCCTGTTAAGTCAATGACTCTGGATCAAATCTGGCCCCGTCTGTAAGGGGTTTGTGTGTTCACCCACTCTTCAGTGGAGGTGGCAGGTTAACAGGGGTTTGTGGGGGGGAAAATCGCAGGTGAATGAGGGGGAATGCACAGAGCTGGTGGGGTGAATAGGAGTGTGAGGCAGTTGTTGGCGAAGGAGAGTGTGTTGCAGGGATGTGTAGCTGAGGACTCACCATCCAATCTCAGACCAGAGTGAAACAGGATTCTTATCGTGCTCACAAATTCCTTCGTCACTCCTCAAACGATGATCAGTATTCTGACTCAAGCGTTTTCTGGCCTTGTGACGACAAGCGGGCCTAACGTTCCAATGGCAAATGAGGCAGGGAGGATGTTTCCTGTAATAGAGGTGGTAAAAGTTCCATTAGAGAGGAATACGTTGCCTTTAACTGATAACATGCGGTGGGGTCTCGGTACTTTTGGTGATGTCTGGGATCTCTCTATCAATATAAAAAATGAAAATCAAGGCTGTGGGGGGGGGGGGGGTATCTAATATTTGCTTATGTCATAATCTAATTCATCCCAACTGGCAGTGCGGGCTTTGTTCCCCAAGGCATCCGTATTGGCTGTCCATGGACCATCTCTGTCCCAATGCAGTCCTCAGTGTCTCTTGCATTTAAATCAATGATGGAATCAGCACCTTTTGGCCAATTTTAGCTGTGTTTACTCAGTCAATCTGGCCAGTTTAGTTTTTCATACAGTACTGGTGTCTGGGGTTAATGGGAGTAGTGGATGATTGATAATTCCTGAAATAATTCTTCATTCATCTTATTTTTTTTAAATTATTTAATTTCACATATGCATTAAAAACTAATTTTTTATTTGAAATAACATCAAATGAATGCATAGTGATTAAAAAAAATTAACCCCTTGTCTTGGGATGATGGTTTTGGGATGTTTGTGCCTGAGGTTTGTCTCTGAAGTGGACGCTGCTGATGGGTTGATCCCAGAATGGGGGGGGGGGGGGGGGTGTTTGTGGGCAAGGGCTGGATTGGAGGAATTCTCTTGCTCTTGACTGCAAGAACCATTTAATTTAATTTTTCCTGATGTAAAGAAAAAAAGAAAAAAACATCTGGATAGTATTTTTAAAAATTTACCAAACCTTTCAAATAAAATCTAACATCTTAAATTTCTTGATTTTAGGAGTCGGAAGGTTCATGTTGAGCTTCCAAGTTACTGCCACACATTTTACCCCTAGAACAATTACAGCACAGAAACAGGTCATTTGGCCCTTCTCGTCTGCTCTGAACTAAATACTCTCCTCCAGTACCACCTCTCTGCATTCCCCACCCCTCCAATTTTCTCTTAAATGACAAAATGGACCCTGCTTTCACTATTTCTCCCGGAAGCTCACTCCACTCAGCCACCATTGAGTCAAGAAGTTCCCCCTCACGTTACTTCAAAACTTTTGCCTCTTAACTCAAGACCTCTTGTTTCAATCTCTCCCACTTGCAATGGATTGCCTATCCACATCAACTCTATCCATCCTTCTTGTAATTTTAAATACTCTACCAAATCCCCTCTCGGCTTTCGAGTTGACAGGAATGCACTCATGGATGGTTGGATGAATTCTCTTGGGGAACAGTTCATAGTGGCTCAAAAGTGCTTGATTAGATGCAAGGAGAGCTGCCACTGAATGTTGCATGTATTTGGTTCTGGGTTTCGAAGGTACCTCAGCTCTCTCTCTTTTGTACTCGGTCCAAAAGACATTGCTGATCTTATTTGGAATTAGACCAGTTTCAATGAAGCAATGCTGAAGATTTTTGCTGGGGGGGGGGGGGGGGAATAAGCATTGCATTAAATTAAGCTGCGGCTGGTCATCCTTAAGTGTTGATCTGCAGTCCAAGTCTGGTGAGCTTTCTGGGATGGGCTAACGTTCCAGGCAACTCCTTCTTCACACAACAGGATTCAACATTTAATAGGACGGGGGGTGGGGGAATAATCTTGGGTAAGTTCCATTTGTGTTTTAGTTCATAAAGCCCATTGGATTTTGACTTCTATCGGGAGCACAGTGGGATATGAACAACATTTCTTGTTGTTTTCAGAGTATATCTTTCCCCTGGTTTATAATTCTTTGTGTGAATCATTTTTTTACTCCTGTCCAAGTTAGTAACAGGAAACACTGTGGGAGTGGGACGCTGTTTCATCGCTGGTAAAGTCCAACAACTGGTGAAACATTGACATGATTGAAGCTCTCTGGAAGGCAGCTTTCCAATTACTGCAGGTAACTTTCAGTTCAAGATCTTTCACCCCATCTTCCTCACTCGTGCACAGTGTCACGGCCGTCAATGACGGAGGGAGGAAAGTTGGTTTGAAAATGAGCAAATTGTTTACGTCAGAGCCAAGTCTGAAACCACCTTTTATTGAATCAAGTGAGATGCAGGACTGGTCACGGTGGCTGCTGGGAAGCACATGCAGATAGCCTTGCCCACAAGGAATCTTTTGAGTCCTCATTCTCAACATAGGGTGGCAGTGTCCTAGGGTCTCCTTCTTTCGCCTCGTCTTCCTTAATCATCTGAAGCCTGATTTCTTTCCCCTCTCATTCAGCCTGCATTATTTTCTGCATCCTCTCCCTGTTACTCCCTTGCTTTCTATTCCCTTCATTTTCTCCCTCATCATTAATTTTAGCAAAGATGACTGGCTTGGTTTAGTCTGTAACATGTTTGAGTTTCAAGTGGAACATTTAACGTGGGCTCAGTGCTGTTTTGAAATATTAGCAGAACAGAGGATGACACCAGTCACTGATGGATAGAAGAGAAAAAGATCCCCCTCTCTCTGGTAAGGTCGTGGGCAAGAGACCTAAGAGAGGAACAAGTCTGAATAAACATCTTTCCTGATTAACTGTGTCCGGTGCATTGATTGAGTGGTGCTGTTGCAGCAGACCCCACTCTTATCCATAATTGATTGGAAACTAATCTATGGTCACTGGACCCAAAATGTTCACATACACGTTTTACCTCTTTAACTATTACAGCATCGAAATAGGCCAACTTTGCCCTTCGAGTCCACGCCGAACACTTTGTCCTACCTAATCCCATTGACCTACACTCGCCCCTTGACCCTCCATTCCTTTCCTGTCCAAATACATATCCAACTTTTCCTTAAGAGCTAATATTGAGCCTGCCTCCTCCACTTCATCTGCAAGTCCATTCCACACACCCACCACTCTGAGTGAAAGTCCCCCCCTCACATTTCCTCGAAACTTCTGCCCCTTTCTCTCAACCCACGTCAAATCTATACCCCAATAATTTTAAATACCTCAACCCAATCCAACCTCAACCTTTTATGCTCCGCAGAATAAAAATTTTGCTTAACCTTTCCCTATAACTTAGACCTGTGGTTTTCAAAATGCTCTCAAACTCAAATTCCACTTGAAGCAATCCCTACACCAGAAGTGCTCTGTGATTAGTCAGGAATTGATTCAGGTGCTATGAAAGGAACCATCTACATCCTACAGGATGGAGCGCCAGAATAGCGTACATAGTTGAAGAAATTAAATTCCAAGACTTTGCTCTGCAAAGTGTTTCAACTTCAAAAGTACAGCCCCTCATGGCCAATTCCAGGAATTTACTGGGACAGGGTCCAGTGGAAAAGGGACACTGTCCAAATGCCAGTGTCAAACGATGTCATTTCACGCCACCTCTAACCCTACTCATATCCTCGGCGTTTGCCGACGTCGGCCTGATGGTAAAACCAGTGAAAGAGAGACAGCAGAGAATCACCTGTTTCCAGTCGAAGGCAGAACACTCCGCTCCCCGGGGATGAGTTGTGTTCAGTGGAAAAGCAATCTTGTGTCCCAGTGGAAATGGCACCAAGGGCTTCCTAACCTGAGACACTGCATGGCCAATGAACTGGGATTCCCGTGGAAAAAGGGTTTCAGACTGCTTTGTAAAATCTGCATGCTGTGCTTCAACCAAAATGAAGACCAATGGGATGATGAGCTTCATTAAACTTTTCTACGTGGTCGTGCGTGAAAGTGAGGCCATTTTGGCAAGAAAGCACAGAAAAATTAACCACGATCACAGGAGTGGCCTCCACGTGAGACCTGGAGCAATATCTTCATGGAAACAAGCGACAACTTGACCAAATATCTAATCTCATTTATAAAAATAGCACTGGCCTTCGTGAAAAGATGTATCACGATCAACTGGATGTCCGATAGTACGCTGGGCTGTGGAAATGAACTGCTGTTACCTACGGGAAAAAAAAATCACATAAACGTGACCCTTTAGTAAAGGTATGTCAGCTGTACCTGGACCACATAGGGGCCCAGACACTAATATAAATGAACAATAAAAGGGGATGAATGTAACCATTATATAGACCAAAACCAAGTTTCCCCAACTGGACTCATCTACTTGTAATCTCTGAAAATGTGGATATGAAAACAAACTGCAATAGAGAGAGAAAAAATTCAAAGTGCAAAAGGGAGAGTCTTTAAATGAGTCCCTGAATGTGTGTTGAGTCTCGTGATGAAGGGGTAGCTGCTGTTCCCGAACCTGGCTATACCTCTTTCCTGATGGGAGCAGTGCGAACAGAGCGGGTGATGTGGATCCTTGATTGCTGCTGCTCTCTGACAGCAGCGTTCCCTGCAAATGTTCTCAAATGTGGCGGGTTTTTACCTGAGATGTCCTGGGCGGTGTCCATACTTTTGTAGAGATTTTTGCTCAGGGGTATTGGTGTCACAAGACAACTGATCAAACCTACTACAAACTGAACCTTTCACCCCTCACACCCGTAAACCCACTATTTTTCTTGCATCAATGTGCCTGTCTAAATGTTAAAGGTCCCTATTATTCCAGACCACACCATCCTGCCCGGCCATGCACTCCAGGCACCCGCAGCCTTCTGCACGTTCTCTTTCTACAAGTCCTTCAGCAGCCTTGTGTTTCCTCAGCACTGCCTGCTCCTCCACCAAGCTCTGCCTGAAATCCAACACTCTATGAGCTTCCTGCATCACTCCAGAGAAAAGCCCAAGGTTTCTCTCTCTGGATATTGCATTTACTTCATTCTGATGGGCTCAATTCCTGCAGCTTCCCAATCAAACATCTGCAATCGCCTTTAAATTGTGCCCCTCTGCACAGATTTGTGCCACCTGCTTTTAAACAGGTTAAATCCTATGGGCATTCTGACAGTATCCTTCCACTCTCTCTCTCTCTCTACCGGTGGAACTAAATCCTTCTGCTCAAATTGTTGCTTGGTCTGGGGTCTGTCCTTTTGCCTGGATTCTCATTCTCTGCTATTTCAATCTGAAATACGAGGAATAAAACCGTGGGAATATGGATCGGAATTCTTTCTGGCTAGAGCATCTCAAACACTGCTCTCATCCTCGTGTGTGCACAGGTAGAGACAAGAACAAATCTTGTCCTTAGTCACTGTGAAATCCATCTCCAAGATGATGGCACTTGATTCCTGTGTGTTTTTTTTTAACCTTGCTTAGTGCTAGTTTTTCCTTTTGAATTGAACATTGCAATATATGTTAATACACTTTCCAAATGGTTTTACAATGTAAACAATATTTTAAAGAAAAATCTGAAGACTTCACCATCTGAGATGCAGATTCTAATTTGTGGCTTCGGCGGGTCCGCGCCCAGGGGTATTTGAATTATTTTAAAGAGGACCGTCTTCCAATGTCTGCAGTGAAACTGGGAGAAAGAGGGTTGGGCTGTCGGTGTCATAGTTAATGACGTCTCATTACAGAACTGAAAGTTTACAGTCTGTGGTGAACTGATATTCTCGTCCCACTGAGCAGCACCCCTTCCTGCTCATTCCCATCCATGGGGCCGGGACTCCCTCAACCTCACGGGTCCCCCTCACACTCGCAGTTCTCCGATCCCCTCAACCATACGGATCCCCCAAAGCAACCGGGTTCCCACCCCCACCTTCAGCCTCGCAGGTGCCCTCAGCCTTCTGGGTCCACGTCCCGGTCCCCCCTCCGCCCTCTGGGTCACCATACCTCCTCAACCTTCTGGGTCCCCGTCCCCTCCCCCCCTCAGCCTTCTGGGTCCCCATCCCCGTCCCCCTCAGCCTTCAGGGTCACCGTACCTCCTCAACCTTCTGGGTTCCCGTCCCCTTCCCCCCTCAGCCTTCTGGGTCCCAGTCCCCTCTCAGCCTTCTGGATCCCCGTCTCCCCTCAGCCTTCTGGGTCCCCGTGCCCTCAGTCTTCTGGGTCCCCTTCTCCCCTCAGCCTTCTGGGTCCCCGTCCCCCCTCAGCCTTCTGGGTCCCTGTCCCCCCTCAGCCTTCTGGGTCCCCGTCCCCCCTCAGCCTTCTGGGTCCCTGTCCCCCCTCAGCCTTCTGGGACCCCGTGCCCTCAGCCTTCTGGGTCCCCTTCCCCCCCTCAGCCTTCTGGGTCCCCTTCCCCCCTCAGCCTTCTGGGTCCCCGTCCCCCATCAGCCTTGTGGGTTCCCGTCCCCTTCCCCCCTCATCCTTCTGGGTCCCCGTTCCCCCTCAGCCTTCTGGGTCCCCGTCCACGTCCCCACTCAGCCCTCTGGGTCACCGTCCCCGTCCCCCCTAAGCCTTCTGGGTCCCCGTCCCCGTCCCCATCCCCCCTCAGCCTTCTGGGTCCCCGTCCCCGTTCCCCCTCAGCCTTCTGGGTCCCCGTCCACGTCCCCACTCAGCCCTCTGGGTCACCGTCCCCGTCCCCCCTCAGCCTTCTGGGTCCCCGTCCCCGTCCCCCCTCAGCCTTCTCGGTCCCCGTCCCCCCTCAGCCTTCTGGGTCCCCGTCCCCGTCCCCCCTCAGCCTTCTGGGTCCCCGTCCCCCCTCAGACTTCTGGGTCCTCGTCCCCGACTCACTTCATCATTCTGGGTCCCCGTCCCTGTCCCCCCCTCAACCTTCTGGGTCCCCGTCCCCCCTCTGTCTTCTGGGTCCCCATCCCCGACCCCCTCAGCCTTCTGGGTCCCCATCCCCGTCCCCCCCTCAGCCTTCTGGGTCCCCGTCCCCGTCCCCCCTTAGCCTTCTGGGTCCCCGTTTCCCCCTCAGCCTTCTGGGTCCCCGTTTCCCCCTCAGCCTTCTGGGTCCCTGTCCCCCCTCAGCTTTTTGGGTCCCCGTCCCCCCTCACCTTTCTGGGTCCTGATCACCCTCACCCTTCTGGGGCCTGATCACCCTCACCCTTCTGGGTCCTGATCACCCTCACCCTTCTGGGTCCTGATCACCCTCACCCTTCTGGGTCCTGATCACCCTCAACCTTCTGGGTCCTGATCACCCTCACCCTTCTGTGTCCTGATCACCATTACCCTTCTGGGTCCTCATTCCCCTCACCCTTCTGGTTCCACGAGTACCTCAGCCTTGCGTGTCCCTCAACCTTCTGGATACACGTCCCCCTCAGCCTCGCAGGATCCCTGGCCCCCACAGCCTTGCGTGTCCCTTACTCCTCTGGCAAATCTCCCACACCCCTCTGGCGGGTCCCCCTCACCCTTCTGGGTCCTCGACCCCCCTCACCCTTCTGGGTCCTCGACCCCCCTCACCCTTCTGTGTCCCCGACCCCCTCACCCTTCTGGGTCCCCGACCCCCTCACCCTTCCGGGTCCCCGAACCCCTCACCCTTCTGGGTCCCCGTCCCTCTCCCCCCTCTGCCTCGCGGGCCCCGAGCCCCCTCTGCCTCGCGGGCCCCGACACCCCTCAGCTTCGTTGGAGCGTTCCCCCCTCAGCCTCGCGGGCCCCGACCCCCCTCAACCTCGCGGGACGTTACGCCCCTGAGCCTAGCGGGCTACGACCCCCCTCAACCTCGTGGTCGGCGACCCTCCTCAGCCTCGCAGGTCCCCGATCCCCCTCAGCCACGCGGATCCCCCTCCCCCCCACAGCCTCACGGACCCCGACCCCCCCCCCTTCAGCCTCATGGGTCCCCGACTACCACACACCCTAAAGCCACCCCGACCCAAACTCCCTCACGGTACCCCGGCCCCACCTCACAACCATCCCCCTGCCCGTTCCCCTCCGAGCTCCGGCCGCTCCAGACCCAAAGGGCGACCCGTGGAATCTCCGTCCTCCCTGGTCTCGCTCCCAAAATGCCCCGATTCCCGCCCGTGAGGAACCGAAACGAACCTCTCTCCCCCTCCCGCTCGCGACCAACTCCTCCAAAGGCGGGAAAGATCAACAACATGGCAGCCATCAGGGGTTGCTCTCGCGAGAGCTTGATCCACCCCTCCACGGGATCTCCTCTCCACCACCCCGAGCCCCTGGATGGAGCCCCAGGGCTCGAGGTCCAGCCCTTTGGAGCCCCCTCTCTCCTGAGAACCTCGTCCCACTGGGGAAGGGTCCGAGAGCTGCCTCGGGCCTCCAGTCCATCTCCCCTTCAGGCTGCACATTTCCACACCAGGACCTGCCCCACATTCCCCCCCAAGATTCCAGTCCATCCCACCTCCACCACCTTGGCCCAAAGCTCATTCCACGCTCCCACCCCCCTCTGAGGGAAGAAAATCCCCCTTCAATCTCAATCCATGTCCTCCTCTTTGAATCTCTCCCACTCTCCTTGGAAACAGCCTGTCCCCATGGACACGATCCGCCCCCCCCTCACAATTTTCAAATCTTCCTCAATCTTCTACGCTCCAGGGAATAAAGTCCCAGCCTGTCCAACCTTCCCCTGGAACTCAAACCCCGAAAGCCAGACCACCTTCTTGTCCCTCTCCTCGACGCGCTGTCTCATTCCTATCCTTCCTCTCCTCCGGCCACCCAAACGGCACACAACGTTCCCAAGTTGGCCTCACCCATGCCTCGTCCAACTTCCTCGTGGCCTCCCAACTCCTGCACTCAATCCTCTCATTTCTGAAGGCCAAAATACCAGAAGCTTTCTTCACTCCCCCCCACCCCCCCATCTCTACAAGGGACTCCACTTTCGGGCAGTTCTGTACCACAGTTCCTCAATCCCTTTGTTTGACAACACTCCTCAATGGTCTGCCATTTAACATTCAAACTCTTACGTTTTAAGAATCAATTGCAGAGATCCATGGATGTGGGAAGTCAGGAGGGTTAGGGACTGGGTGCAGGTCGATGAGACTGGCAGAATGATATTTCACCATGGACGAGAAGGGCCGAAGGGTCCCTTTTCTTTGCTGTGGGGTTTCTAGGGTAGAGTTCACACCATTCTCAGGAAGGAGGATGAGCAGACAGATGTCATGGTCCACGGGTAGGAAAGGTGATGAGATCCTGCCAGGAGAGATGAGGGAGTTAAGTGCACAACCAAGGGGTCTCTCTCTGTCAGTCTGTGTGTGTCTCTATCTCTCTGTGTCTCTCTCTCTGTCTGTGTCTCTCTCTCTGTCTGTGTCTCTCTCTCTGTCTGTGTCTCTCTCTCTGTCTGTTCTCTCTTTGTGTCACTCTGTGTCTCTCTGTGTGTGTCTCTGTGTCTGTGTGTCTCTCTCTGTCTGTGTGTGTCTGTCTGTGTGTGTCTCTGTGTGTATGTCTGTGACTCTCTCGCTGTGTCTCTCTCTGTCTGTGTCTCTCCCTCTCTGTCTCTCTCTCGCTGTCAGTGTCTCTCTCTCTGTCTGTATGTGTCTCTCTGTGTGTCTGTGTCTGTATATCTGTCTCTCTGTGTCTATATATCTGTCTCTCTGTGTCTGTGTGTGAGTGTGTCTGTCTGTCTGGGTATGTGTGTGTGTGTCTCTCTGTGTCTGTGTGTGAGTGTGTCTGTCTGTCTGGGTATGTGTGTGTGTCTCTCTCTGTCTGTGTGTGAGTGTGTCTGTCTGTCTGGGTATGTGTGTGTGTGTCTCTCTCTGTCTGTGTCTCTGTATCTGTGTCTGACTCTGTCTCTGTGTGTGTGTCTCTCTCTGTCTGTGTCTCTGTATCTGTGTCTGACTCTGTCTCTGTGTGTGTGTCTCTCTCTCTGTCTGTGTGTCTCTCTCTCTGTCTGTGTGTCTCTCTCTCTGTCTGTGTGTCTCTCTCTCTGTCTGTGTGTCTCTCTCTCTCGCTGTCAGTGTCTCTCTCTCTGTCTGTATGTGTCTCTCTGTGTGTCTGTGTCTGTATATCTGTCTCTCTGTGTCTATATATCTGTCTCTCTGTGTCTGTGTGTGAGTGTGTCTGTCTGTCCGGGTATGTGTGTGTGTCTCTCT